>NC_056738.1:97866846-98140039 GCF_019279795.1 Protopterus annectens | reverse complement strand
TACTGGTTACAACCCATTTAATCACAAAACGTCTTTACCTCCTATGGAGTTTGTACAGAGTGTAGATAGAGGCTGCTGAACTACACACCTGCAGTACATACTGTTGATTGTGTGGTATCCTGTGGCCATACAGTCTTCACTGTTGTACATTTTGAAGGGCTTGGCCTGGACAGCAACAGTTGTGAACCTTTCCAGACTACTGTATTAGTGTAACTGTTTCACAGTTGCAGTACTCTGTTTATATGGTTGTCAGTATCTGAACAGCTATATGACATGACATATAGAACTGTTATAGTCACAATTAAAGGATTCCCATTTCTGCAAACCTGTGTGTGGTGTCTTTCCTATGACCTTTCTATGGGTATATGTTGCAGGCAACGATTGACATTAGTATGGGTGGCCCATACAGTGTCCAGTTGTTCAGGTGTTAACTGTAGGCATAGTGGCTGTTCCATATTGTGTGCACCTTCTACATATGTATCTTACTGTACATATATCTGCGTGTGTATGTGTAGTCAAATGTGTCTGTATCTGCATATCTGTGTCTATGTATCTGTATCCTGGGGATGTTGATGGCTTCCACATATTACATGTCCTATGGGAGGCAGACTGTACTTGATAGTGTATTGCAGGGCGCATGTGTTTGGCTATGGGGGGTGCCTATTCATACAAGACATATAGTGTGTGGGGCCTGTCAACCCCATTAACGGTGCATGTGGATGCATGTGTATTTGTTAATCTGCAATTGCCATCTACAGATGTATGGCCATATATACCTATATAGATATATATCTGCTAACATATATATAACTATGTCTCTATATACCTACATAGATATATATCTGCATACATATATGTAAAGTGCTGTGTTTATGTAGACATATATGTGTCGATTTAGGCATATGCATGTATATATGTGCATATATAGTGATATATATGTATATAGAGTTAGCAAAACACAATATATATTTATATATATGTATATATGTATGTATGTATATATATATATATATATATATATATATATATATATATATATATATATATACATATAGCTATGTTGTATCTGTTTAGATTTTAATACAGTTACACATACAGACATCTAGATTTTGGTATACATTCTCTGTACTGTTGCATGACAGGACTGGATGATATGTTTCTGAAAACATTTAATTTCAGTGTATCTGTCATGGCTTAGTGGTATATCCCTTTGTCTAGAGTGTGCAGGGTCCTTGGCTTGAGCCTTTCAAGAGCTGTTTATTTTGTTGCTGGGCAGAACACGGCCTGTTGGATACAGAGTGATTAAGGCACTTTAAAGCAGTTGTAAGCAGGTTTGCGCGGGTTTGCGTGGAGCTAAGCATTGCCTACACAGGTTAAGCAATTTAGAAGCTGAGTGTATGAAAACATAACCGGAGGTTAGCAGTGCTCACTGTCATGCAAACCCGCTTACAAATGCTTTAAAGTGCCTTAATCATTCTGTATCCAATGGGCTGTGTTCTGTCCAGCAACAAAATAAACAGCTCCTGCAAGGATCGAAACCAGGACCCTCCACACCATACACAAAGTGATTTACCACTAAGCCATGGCAGATATGCTTAATCATGATGTTTTCCCAGGTATTCAACACTACAGGGAATGTAGTCCGCCATGTAGATGTATTTGTGTGTGTGTGTGTGTGTGTGTGTGTGTGTGTGTGTGTGTGTGTGTGTGTGTATATATATATATATATATATATATATATATATATATATATATATATATATACACATATATATGTTCATATTTAAATGGATATAACATTTCTATATATGTAGATATAGCTATAGAAATATATACATATATATATATATATATATATATATATATATATATATATATATATATATATATACATATATACACACACATATATATATATGTATATATATATATATATATATATATATATATATATATATATATATATATGCCAATATATACATCTATACATAGATACGCATACATCCATATGTCCACATATATACAGCACTAAAACTGCATATATGTAAGCATATATATGGTTCACATTTCAAAGGGAAAAATTCATGTCTCCGAAAGCTGGAAGGCTGAAAGTATGTTTTCAGCATTGCACAATCTTGCAATTAATGCATCAAATGTGCAATGAGTGAGTGTTACTATGCATTCACTCATTGCATATTTGACAATTTGGGTGCGGATGGCACTATAGTGGGGATGGGGAATATTTGCCTATCCCCAGTGTAGTGCAAACTCAGAGTTAGTATGTCACAGTAGGGGGGTTGTGGGGGGGTGCAGGGGGGCTTGCCCCCTACATTACGATATGAATTCCAGTTGCAGTTTGAGAATCAGCAAAGCTGCTTTTAGATTTGCTGTGTTTTGAACTGTGATGCAATTAGAAATGACGGATTGGTCCTTTTGGTTTGCAGATAGGGCCATTCGAAGAAATGATATTCTCCCTTTCAAAGGTAAACACATATATATCTATATAGGTATATATGGACATACATCTATAGATGAAACTGGGAACATAACCGCAACATATATGTCCACATGCACCATTGATGGGTTTGAGAGACCCAAACAACATACATCTGGCATGGATAGGTATCCCCCCAACAGCCAAACATGTCTGGCCTGCAATACACTACCAACCTTAGCAGATCCCATAACGAGGACCCTACATGACAAGGGCAGTACATGTTAACAGTACTCCATCCCACCTGTAGGATGTCAGGCTGGCATTACTAACATATCATGCAGTACAGTCAAGTGAAGTGTCATGCTTGGGGGAACCCCCCTGGGCAGGTGCAGTAAGTAGCTGGGATCCCTCATAAGATCCAGTAGGCTTACACCTGACAGTGGATTCACCAATGTTAGCAAGGACAACCAGAAATCGACCATGTTAGCTGGGAACTACCACCCAGTAGCCTGATGACCCTGGTCTGCAGGGACATGGAACATATCAACAATGAAGCCATGGCCAATGTCACTGGTAATTTTCACACACGGGGCCCCACCAATGTTGGACTTGTGAAAGGCAGAGAATACAACCTGAACCTGGTATACCTCCTTGACGCAATCATGACAGGTGTAGATGAGGGTTAGGAGGTGCACAAAGCTTATGTAGATCATAGCAGGCTTTTGTACACCATCCCACATGTAGGAATGCGTGTAGATATTAAGGGATCTACCTCCGTTCACAGAATATGTTTCCACCAGGACTGCTTGGTAAATGCCAACCTTCCACAGGTGCCATCCCATGGACATACAGTCCTTCACAGGTCATAGATGTGTTAATGCCCTTTTCCACACTTTAGAGGTGTGCAGTACTACTGGGGTTGCTATAACTCACTGGGTGTGGCTGTTGTGGACACATCCACCATCATTGCAGATGTTCATCGTGTTTCACTGTTGCAGTCATTACACTTGGGTTATCCTGCTGGCAGGCTACCCGCAGTCGGCCTGAATTCCAAAGTCTAGGTCTGGCATCAGTTGCTGTCACCTCTTCCCTGACGTCAGTGCACCAGGGGTATAAAAGATGCAGCTGACGCCATTTTCTTCAGTCTTTCTTGCCACGCGATGCCCGAAGCAAAAGCAGTTCGCAAGTGCCGGTCGGCCGACTCCTGAGATTTTCAAAAACGAATTTCAGATCCGAAGTCTTTATTAAAGCTAAGTACACCATTGGGAAAACTTTTTTCTTGCTCCAGTCCGATGTCAGAAAAAGTTAACAATTGTATTTCTTGTGGGAAGCAAATACCTCATAAGGATTTTCATTCTTACTGTATTCCTTGCCTAGGCCCTGTTCATAACGTTGCTAGCTGTCGGTTTTGTGCTAGATTTAACCAATGCACTATTAAGCGTTGGTTTGACTTTGCCTTTCATTACTTTGGCCGCAGATTCAATTATATAATGCCATCAGAACAGCTGATGACTGGAGTATATAAAAAGCACAAGGAAAAAGAAAAGGACAGGCATCCGAGGTCCAAAACTGACGACGAGGCTTCCGCTAAGCCAGTCGCCGGTTCGCCAGTTCTCAGTGAGGCACTTTTGCAGCCCCTGGCGCCCGCTACCTCAGAGCCACAGGCCACATGGAGCCAGCTAGGCCTATGGATACTCAAGGTATTGGACACTCGGAAACTATTCCCTCAGATGAGTCTGGAGCCACTGAGCAGGCATCAGCTTCTGAGGGTGTTTTCAGACCTACACAGTTATATGTAAAGCCTACTTCAGCTTCCAAAGCAAAGACTAAAGCAGTTCTAAAGACAAAGAAACAAGCACAGCATTCTCCTGGACAGACTACCATGCCTAAAAAACAGATGCTCAAAATGGCTGAAGACCTAATTACCTTGATCAGGGGTTCCCATCCCCCTCCTGACAAGAGGCCTGGGCAAGAGACAGAATATGAATCTTCAGATCAGGTTTCCATTTCCTCTGACTCCTCTTCTGAACAGGAATACTCTCTTCCTCCTTATGAGGATTCTGATGCTGAAGAATCAGCCTCACCGCCTGAGGATTATTCTTTTGGGGAAACCCTGCATACCATGAGGGAGCACTTCCACTGGGAGAGCCAAGACTATTCAGAATCTAAGAAAAGGCTTAGAGATTTCCTTTTATTACCTTAGCACAGGCCTTTGGCTATTCCTCCTGTGTTAGACATTGTAGATGATGTATTTTCAGAGTCCGGACTTTCTCCTGACTCTTTACCTCCTGCTCCTGTTAAACCAGACAGATACTACAGGGTTCCAGATTCACATAAATTTCTTTATAAAAACCCTGCTGCTGACCCAGAAACTATTTCTCAGGCTCCCAAAGGGGTCAAGGCTTTTACTGCAAAAAACCCTATCCCCTCTGATAGAGATTCAAGGGCACTAGACAGATGGGGAAAAAAGGTCTACACTTCTACTTTGGCTGTGAGGGCTTTAAATTATCAATTTCATATGCTTAAATATTAGCAATACTTAATGTCAATGCTAAAACAGAAAATGTTATCAAATTCTGATTGTGCAGAAAATAAGGAAATGCAGGATTTATTGCATGCAACTGAACAAGTGGGAAAGCATTGCAATGTGGTTTTTATTCTCTGGAGGCCTCTTGCAGGGCTGCAGTTACGGGATCTGTCATTAGGAGACATGCTTGGTTAAAGGAACAGAGTCTGCCTGATCATGTTAAAACAAAGTTATTAGATGCTCTATTACAGCATGATACCTTATTTGGTGTTAAAGCAGAGGAGGTGTTGAAGAAAATGGAGGACAAAGCGAAATCTATGCAAACTGTGAAGGATTTCTTACAGGTACAGCCACCCAGATTTAGCAGAAACTGGCCTACAAAGAATTGGTCCTTTCCAGTGTCAGACAGGCAACAGAGAGGCAGATACAGACGCCCCAGAAACAGATCCCAGCCCCAGGGCTCATACAGGCCTAAACAGTGGGGCAATTCTACCTCCAAAAGCAGAGAAGACAAAACACAGCCATACAGGAAACAGTCCCAATGACTTTCCTCTGCCAGCAGCAAGCACTTATTTTTTGGCAGCCCCCTTAGGGGGAAAACTAGCACTTTTTTCTCAACATTGGCACATGATCACCCAGGACAAATGGGTCTTGAATATAGTGTCCCAGGGCTACAGGTTCCACTTTCACACCCTGCCAAGGTCAAAAGGTATGCCAAACCTGCCACACAATCAATGGGCAGAGGCACAAAAACAAGTTTCATCCCTCATGGATATGAAGGCCATTCAGCAAGTGCCACAGCAAGAACAGGGACAAGGATTTTACTCAAGACTTTTCTTGGTACCCAGAAAAGACAAAGCCTGGAGACCCATACTGGACCTGTCTATTCTAAATACATTTCTGGACATTCCAAAATTCAAAATGTTGACTCTGCAGCAGCTTCTGCCCATGCTGGGCAAGAAGGCTTGGCTAGCAACTTTGGACCTAAAAGAGGCATACCTGCATATTCCAATCAGATAATCTTGCAGAAGATACCTCAGATTCATAGCTGGCTCAATGCACTACCAATTCTCTGCACTGCCCTTTGGCGTATCTACTGCACCCAGGGTCTTCACAAAATGCCTGGCACCAGTAATTGCATTTTGCAGACAAAGAGGAATTCAAATATATCCTTATTTGGACAACTGCCTTATTCAAGCAGAGAACAAGGACATTCTACTAAGGCATCTGGCGTTTGTAAAAAGATTACTAATTTGCCTAGGGTACACAGTAAACGAAAATAAATCAAAACTGGTACCCTATCAAGAGATAATATTCCTGGGTGCAAGCTTAAATACAACTGCCCAGATGGCTTATCTCACACCAGACAAACAAAGACAACTGACTTCTACTTCAAAATGTTGGCAACAGAGACCCAGTTATCTGCAAGAAAAATTCTGCAGGCTTTGGGCTTCATGGCATCCTGCATTCTGCTAATTCCATATGCCAGACTGCATATGAGGAAACTACAATGGTGTCTAAAAAGTGTTTGGAGTCAACATTGTCACAGCCTGGAAACATTAATTACCCTCATTCCTTGCCTGCAACAGGAGTTTCGATGGTGGGCACAGGCCTGTCACCACAACAAGGGACAGCCATTCATCCTACCCACAGCCAGGCAGTCAGTAACAACAGATGCTTCAGATTATGCCTGGGGGGCCCACATGGCAGGAAAATGTATTCAGGGCACATGGCCCACAAGCCAAAGTCACCTTCATATCAATCAAAACGAGATGCTGACTGTTCAGAATGCACTGACAGCTTTCAAGGATCTACTCCATTCAGGACAACTACTGATAAGGACGGACAATACTACAGTCATGTGGTACATAAACAAACAGTGAGGCAGTCATTCCTACCCCCTCTGCAGACAAGCCATGACCTTGTGGGACACAGCATTTACTTATCACGTACACCTGCAAGCACAATTTCTTCCAGGAAAGAAAAATAATCTGGCAGACGAACTAAGCAGAAACCTCACAGATCACCACAAGTGGAAACTGGATCCACAAGTCTTCAGCATGATAGTAAAGAAATGGGGATGCCCAGACATAGATCTGTTTGCCTCCCCTCACAACTGCCAACTACAGAGATTCTGCACAAGGACGTATCACAAGCAAGCATGGAAAGTGGATGCTCTATCATTCAGCTGGAAAACCCTAACAGTTTATGCCTTTCCTCCTCTGCCTCTCCTCCCTAAGGTACTCCTAAAGGTCAGACAAGAGAAGCCAAAAATGATTCTGATTGCTCCAGACTGGCCCCGCCAGCACTTGTATCCAATTCCAAAGAGCTTGTCTCAAGGCCCAGCCTGGACATTATCTCTAATTCCTCATTTACTGACCCAACGAAACAATCAGATTCTGCACAGCCAACTCAGAACCCTAAATCTGGCAGCTTGGCGGATAATGTAGCCATTCAGAACACACCTCTCTCTAAAGCAGTGATGGATATTATTTTGGAGGCCAGGAGGCCCAGTACCAGAAAATCTTATGCTGAAAAATGGAAAAGATTCTGTGCTTGGAACCAGGCACAAGGAATTGACATGTTTGTACCAAATATTCCTCAGATTTTACAATATCTAACTGAGATGCTGGACAAAGGCCTATCCTTTTCATCAATCAAAATCCATGCCTCTGCCATTTCAGTTCACTACAATACGGAACCACCAATTTTTTCACATCCGTTTCTAAGACAGTACCTCAGAGGGGCCAAAAACATAAGACCTCCAAGGAGAGCACCAATACCTACATGGGACCTCAATTATGTCTTGGAAAAACTCACACTGCCGCCTTTTGAGCCAGCCAATACAGCTGAAATAAAGTTCTTATCTTGGAAAACAGCTCTGCTCCTAGCAATAATCTCTGCAAGATGAGTCTCAGAGTTACAGATACTCATGGCTGTGGAACCTTTTATCATTTTCCATCCAGACAGGGTTTCTCTGAGGACAAACCCAACATTTATGCCTAAGGTAATGTCCAGTGTGGCCCTTAACCAAACCATTCATTTGCCTACCTTTTATCCAAACCCACAGAATAAGGGTGAGAGACTCCTGCATTCTTTGGACATACACAGACAGCTACGCTTCTACTTGGACAGAACTAAAGCTTTCAGAAAGACTGAGCAACTCTTAGTAGTATATGCTGCAGGATCACAAGGAAAGGCTATCTCAAAGCAGACTATTTCAAAATGGATAGGCCACTGCATCCGTCTCTGCTATTCACTTCCTGGCAAATCAGTGCCTAAGGGCATTAGGCCTCACTCAACCAGAGCAGCAGCCACTTCAGCAGCCATCCTCAGAGGAGTACCAACCAAAGACATTTTAGAGGCTGCAAATTGGAGTTCAGTGCACACTTTTACCAAGCACTACCACTTACCTCTCTACTCTAAATCCAGAGCAGGCTTTGCCACTGCAGTTCTGAGGGCCTTATAGCCTCTCCTAATCCTATTTAGACCCAGCCACCCAACCTCAGCTTTGGGATTCAACCCAAGTGTAATGACTGCAACAGTGAAACATGATGAACATAGTACAGTTGTGTACCTACCATAAATGTAGATGTTCGAGTGTATTCACTGTTGCAGTCCAGGTTACCCACCCACCATCCCCCTTTTCTTTACTGTGACTTATCTGTACTTCTCTATCTTATACAACCTATGTGGTGTATTTGCTTGTAGATGAAGGAAATGTTTATTTTTGTGCATGCATACTTATTGACATAATTTTCAGCCTACCAATTTGGGGGCACCTGACATCTGGGGCAAGAAAAACTGAAGAAAATGGCGTCGGCTGCATCTTTTATACCCCTGACACACTGAAGTCAGGGAAGAGGCGACAGCAACCGATGCCGGACCTAGGCTTTGGAATTCAGGCCGACTGCGGGTAGCCTGCCGGTAGGATAACCTAAGTGTAATGACTGCAACAGTGAATACACTCGAACATCTACATTTATGGTAGGTACACAACTTTACTTTACTGTTGCATCTATCCCCCCACATAACTGTCTATAATACTGTACAGTGTATGTAATCATGTTGTTAGTTGTTTACACCATTCACAGTAGTTGAGCGCCTCACACCCTCCTAAGGGTAGGGCTATGCTACCAGCATTGGCACACTCATGTTATTGAGGTGAGGATTGTAGTAGAGTGGGGAAAGGGACATACACCCTGCTGTTAGCATGTTCATTGTCATCCACATTGCAGACTGCATATATAGCAATGTGTGGTTGTGCCTATCCTGTCTTGGTGGGATTACATGGGCAACAGATGTGTTACCTGCACTGGGACATACCTCCATGTGTACAGTCTTGTACCTGTACTGCATCCAAACCAAAGGCTCTGTGTGTTGTACCCAGCCATGTCATGTGTACCACCCACTACTCTTACTGGTGTCCAGTGTAGAAGGCCTGCTGACACCACTACACCCATCAGCCATGTGGCACATGCACAAACACAACATAATCAGAATAGATAATGGTGACAACAATACAACATTGATAATTACAGCTATGATGCATCATGGCTGCACAGCTACACCTTCCAAGATATTATCATTTCACTTTACTGCTGACAACATGCTACACAGCATTCCATTACTACACTGTTGTACAGTCACCCTGTGTATCAGCACCATGTTAGCCTGCCCCTGCATCGATGTTATGGATGTCTGGAAGGGGCACAGGTATCATCATATGCACAAGGTATGTTGTTGGTTTGCCAGAGGCCTAGGCTGAGCCATACAATTGTCAACATGCGTGTGTGTGTGTGTGTGTGAAGGGACTGAGTACTGCTATGGGCCAATGGCGATGTGTGTGCAGGTGTGTGGTTGCCCTAGGTTTGTTGTTTATATGTGTGTGTCTGCATGCACACAGTTCCACCATGTGGCTGCCCTATATGGGGATTTGTGAGACAGCTGCAGACTGTACCTGGCAGGGTTTGCAGTTCACCATCTCCGGCCATGGACACGGGACCTGTGCCTGGCAGGGGTGCTACAGGCAGTATCAGGTACAAAGCCAGATCAAGTACTGTCCCCTGAGGTTGACAGACATCCACTGGATCCAGGTCCCTCCTGGGACTGGCCAGGGCCACGTGAACGTGGTCTGCTATGACGGTCCGTGGACAGCACCCCGCCACAGTGCTGGGGCTGGTACTGCCACCACGGGAGTGGCTGTGACTGGTGGGACATCCACGGCAACCTCCAGCTGCTGATGTTGCTGGCATATGTCCAAATGGCCGTCGCAACTGTCCCATCCAGTCCTGACGCATGGACATGACATTGTGGATGAGATCCAATGTCTCATCCCACCGTCTGTCTATGACCTTGGTGTAATTATGAATGGCATCTGCTAGGTCACGGATGCTGTCACTTACAGAGGTGTGATGAGCCCTCTGTGCACTTAGACCCTGTCTGGTGTACCGTTCCGTTTGTGCCTGTGCTTCCATGACAGTTTGGAACATGCGTGTGGTTGATATAGATATGGCACGTCTGCCAGGGGCATGATGAGCATCAATGCTCCGATGAGCACCCCTGAACATTTGCCTATGTGATACCCCACCAGACATCTGGCTATGGCTGCTGTGTCCTGACACACGTGCCATAGATAGCACACTGTCCTGGCCAATGCCAACCATAGACTGTCCCTCAGCTAAGGCCAATGGTGATGAGGTATGTAGAGGCAGTGTGACTGTGTGTGTGGGTGGGGTGGATACTTGTGGGGTATCAATTGGTGGCCCAGTGGCAGCCCCTGACAACCCTGCCTGTACCTCAACACACCTATCCTCATGGTCACTGTATCAGTGACATCAGATTCCCTGTGGGAGAGACCCAGCCCCACCTTACCACCTGTGAGGAGAAAACAGGGAACAGACTAAGACCTGTACATCACCACTAAACAGTACACACACACACACACACACACACACACACACACACACACACACACACACACACACGTGTGCAGACATGGCCACACACACAGACATACACACATGCAGTCGACATATATGGCAACCCATACACTCTGCCAGACAGCACCTACAGACAGCTCCAGCACCCCCATAACACACACAATAGCAGGTGATGGTGCAGTACAGTATCACACATAAACCTGTAATTACACACATGTCAGCATGCAGGACATGTGGTGCTCAACAGCATGCATTGCAACTGTAGTCAATCCCCGTTACCAACATTATATATGGCTGTGATGCATGGCTTCTGTTAGTAGGTGTTGGCCCTCTCCCTGGAACACACTGCACCCATGTCCACAGCATTGCTGTGCATCTGTTCAGCACCCTGGCATGTACTGTGCACCATACCTCGTAGGTGTACACACCATTGCAGGATGTGTATCTGTGTGTCAGTTGTGTTTCCGCTGCTGCTCACACCCTCTGTGTATTTCTGGATTACATGTGGGCACATGTGTTTAGTGAATGCCTGATGTGTATTCACAGATGTCATCATCAGTGGTGCATGTATGAGTGATAGACTACCATTAGACTAACCACAGACACAATACACTTTAGCTATGGTGAGTGTAGAGACCATTATTGTGCCCTGGCTGATGTTGCCTGTGGTACACATAGATTCATAGGTGAGTACTGGTCTATTGGTCCTGGGGCCTACATAAGCCTAGTCACAGGGGTTCCCAGCCATGCACCATCCACTAATGTTATTCCCCCGTGCCCCTGTCAGGCTGTGGCACAGACGTACTACCCAGGGTGAATTCCCCATTTCCCATAGGTTCATAGGCTGGTACTAGGCTATCAGCCCTAGGGCCTATACAGGCCTAGCCATAACAATTCCCTGGCTATTTCTTCCCACACTATTTACTTCCCTAGACCCCTGTCTAGCAGGGCGACTGACGTGATCCCTGGGGTGAATTTCCTTTCTCCCATCCAATCGTCAAGGTTCCTTTTGAAGAGGGCCAAAGAGGCACTCTGATTGACATGTCTGGGCAATCTATTCCAGAGTCTTGGGAGTCTCTGGGTCAGGAACCTATGTCTCCAGCATGTTTTGTTTATTGTGATGACAAGGTTTAGATTCCCGGAGCGTGTGGCTCTGAGGGATTGGGATTTCTTTAAGTGTAGCACGTCCAACAGCTCTGGGTTTGACATGGCATTGTATGTTAAGCAGAGATCGCCTCTGAGTAGATGATATGCGAATGAGTATAGCTGGAGTTTTTTAAGGAGGTCAGCATAGGGCATCTGCTTTAGGCCTGTGATTCTTTTAGTGAGGTATTTCTGCAGCCTTTCCAGTTGTTGCAGATGTCTTGAGAGGTACATACCAAATGGGGCGTTGTATTCTATAATGGGTCTAATGAGGGATGAGTACAGTGATGAGGTGTGCCACATAGAAGGATTTCCTGACTGTTGTGGTGATGTGGTTATTGAAGGTGAGACCACTGTCCACCTGTGTCCCTAAGTCTCTTATCACACTTTCGGTGTTTAGTGTACTGCCACCTATATGGTAATTCATGGGTACATGTTTTTTCCCAAAAGGGATAACTATACATTTCTTGGCATTGAGCTTGAGCCCATGGCTCTGGCACCAAGCATCTGTTTCTGTAAGGCTCTTTTGTAGAGTATCCACATCATTTGCGGATTCAATAATGGCTCCCAGTTTGCAGTCATCTGCGAACATTTTTAGCCAGAGTCCCTTAGTGTTGGCCTGTACTTCAGAGAAGTAGATGCCAAACAAGAGCGGTTCCAGGACTGAACCCTGAGGTACTCCATTTGTCACTTGTCTGGAGCTGGATTTGGAGTCGGCTACTTTTACAGTGTGGGTTCTATCAGTAAGCCAGTTAGCAACCCATTGGGTGATGTAGGGATTAATGCCCAGCTTAGTAAGTTTATCTATGATTCCAGAGTGGGAGATGGTGTCAAAGGCCTTGGCAAGGTCTAGATAGGCTGTGTGAACCACTTTACCCTTTTCCATGGCTTTGGAGACTGATTCAAAGAAGTCAATTAGGTTCAGGAGACAAGATCGGCCCTTCATGAACCCAAACTGGGATAGTCCAGTGTTTGAAGGTTGCCAATGTCTTTGTTTATAAGTTCCATGATAATACGCTCCATGGCCTTGCAGATAAGGCTCGTCAGACTGATGGGACAGTAGTTTCCGGGATCCAAGGTGGATCCCCCCCTTGTGGAGTGGGATAACTGTAGCTCTGTGCCACTCAGTTAGCACGAAACCTGAGATGAGGCTATAATTAAACATGACACTTAGGTGAGGTGCTAGTTCATATTGTAGTTCATGTAGTACACAGCCCGGGATGTCATCTGGTCCCATGGATGCTGTATTCATAGCTTTGGAGAGTGCGTTTTTTACCTGTGTGGCCATTATTACCAGAATTTGGCAATCTTCCGGCATTGAAATGGGCCATTTAGGAGGTGAGAGGGGGGTGAAGTTGGCACTGAATCGATCTGCCAAGTTATTGGCAATATCCTTGGGATCAGTATATTTAATGCCATTCTGTTTTAGCTCAGAGCAGATCTGAGCATTGCCATTTAGATTCTTGACATAGTTATAGAATGCTTTGTGGTTGTCTTTGGAATCTTTGGCAATTTTATTTTCGTAACTAGCTTTGGAGGATTTTATGCGGGATCTCAGTTTCTTACTCAGGCTGGTAAGGGAGTTTTTTGCATCCTGGGATTTTCCTCTTTTCTGCAACAGTTTCATCCTTTTGTTGTAAAGTTTGTTTATGGCAGGGGACCACCAGATTAGCTTCCTTTTTTTGGATGAGAGCATCTTGGTTCTATTTGGGATGGCACGATTCATGCATGAGTGGATGTGCTCGTACAGTGCCTTAGTGTAGGATTCAGCAGTTGAACTTTCAGTTCCCGTCTGCATGGGTGTCATGAAGTTTGTCACTTCTGACTTGAGTAGCATGAAGTTGACTTTGGAGAAGTTTTTTATGGAGGTTTCCTTACTGGGGGTGGGGGTGGGATGAGGATGTTAAGGGTGATTAGCTTATGGTCAGACCTGACTAACGAGGGGGTGACCATAGGTGTGGAGCATTGATTTCCCATGTTGGTAATGACCAGGTCTAGGATATTGGAGCCCCTGGTGGGACTATGGATTAATTGATCCAGGGCGTTGGAATTTATGAATTCCAAGAACCACTGGGCAAAGGTGTTGGTACATGAGTAGTTTTCCCAGTTAATGGCAGGGTAGTTAAAATCACCCAGTATTACGGTGTTTGTTTCTATCTTAATATCTTCCAGTATGTTTAGAAAGGTGTAGTGAGAATATTGGGGCATGGTGGGGGATCTGTAGCAAGCTACAATTTGGATTGCAGTCTTACCTAGTGTTAGTTGCACCTGGAGAATTTCAGACGCATTGTGTTGGACAACTAGCCTGGTGGTGTGAATTTCCTTGGTGAATATTGACACTCCTCCACCTTTAGTGTTTCGGTCCTGGTTTGGTGGCCGAAAAGTGTGGTAAGAGTTGTAGCCTGGTATTGCAGGGGTGCTCTCTGGAGCCTTGAACCAGGTCTCAGTTACTGCACAGATATCGATGTTCTCCATTTTTAGGAGTGCCTCGAGAGAGTGCATTTTGAGGTTTAGACTTCTAGCATTGAGTAGCATTACCTTCAGATTTTGCATGCTTGTACCTGTTACGGTGGTGGTTTTGTCCTTTGACCTTTGCCTAAAAAAGGCACTATAGGGGTAGCAAGAGCCTTAGCCGGTAACCTGAATCCCAGGAGCGACAGGTGCAGACCATCTCTGGCAAAACATCGTGGTCTGTCGATCATATTGTCCCAGGCAGACAGATACTGGATCCCCTTTGAATGACACCAGAAGCTTAGCCAATTGTTGAAGTCAATCATTTTGTCCTTATATTGTGGTATCATTCTGGGTGAAGGCAGGATGCTACTCAGGGCTAGGGTCATACCTGCCTGGGCCACATGATCCAAGAGCTCTTCCATGTCTCTTTTCATGTAGTCCAGGGAGGTACGTCTCAGGTCATTCACACCAACATGGACAATGACAGAGTCATATTTGTACTTGTTGTGGAGTGACCTGAGTGCATGCATTATGTGGCGGATCCTGGCACCCAACAGGCAGCTGACTGTAATTTTCTCCTTGTTCAACCTGGTGAGTGGGACATCAGTTTGCTGAACTATAGAGTCACTTATGACTAAAGTGTTAGGTATGTTGTCTTGCCTTAGGGGCTCTTGCTGGGTGGAACACTGGTGTTGTGAGCTATGTGACACTTTGGTTGTGATTGGTGTTTGTTTGCGTTTCAGCTTCAGAGGTCCTTGTTGCTTGGGCAGGTTACAGTTAAGGGCCTCTGCATATGTGGATTTAGTGTTGCTATATGTGGGTGTTGGTGGTGTGGGTTTAGAAGGGCTATGTGTTGCTTGAGGTGAAGTGTGGTTGTTAACCTTCTCCTCTTGACTGTCTAGCACAGTCTTGGGTGGAGCAAGCTTTGCTTCCCTTTTGGCTATGTAAGTGCATCTCTCACAGGTTGTAGTGTTGGGTGGTAGGTGGAGAGGGTTGTCTGTGTACATGAGGCAATTGCTGCATTGCCCCAGTATGCCCAGATTCACCAGGTGGACAGGAGAAATCACCGGAAGCTGACCCTTGGACATGCCTGGTTTTGTGCTTTTTTTTTTTTTTTTTGTAAAGTACAGGAGGTGTTTTCCCTTACCTTAGCAAGGTACTTTGCAATTATAGGCTGTGTAGTGCCTATGATTAATTTCTCCTTATTAACTAGAAGAGTTGAGTGCTTATATCAGTTTAAGGCTTCCTAGTGCTTTCCAGCAGGTATTAGAGCAAGTGCTAGTCACAGAGATGCTTAAAGGTAAGATGAAAAAAAAAATGCACACTGCAGTGTGCACTAGAAAAGTTAGATGCGAAAGTAGGTAACTTAAGTTTTACCTGTTTAAAAAGTTAAGGTTTAATGGAGAGTTACTATTTTTAAAACAGCAAGATGGATTGAAAGGGGTGGTCACCTTTGTATTCTGGTACTATGGAATACAGTAGGATGGCCAATAAATTTAAATAGTTGAAGGGGAGGGATTTCAAAAATGATGATTTTGTGATTAGAGGCAGGCAACTAGAAAGACAGTGGTATTTAAAAGACAACTGTAACTCGGTGGGAGGGTGGGAAAAAGTTTCTGCCTGACTCAGAAGAGACAGAGCTGTCACCTCTTTTGAAGTTTTAATATGCATTTAAAGCAGAATGCAAGTAAAACACAAGGTAAAGAAAACAAACCACAGTATTCAAAATATAAAAAGGCAATAAAGTAATACAAAATACAACAAATAAAAGCAAACTAACCTTTCCTTCACAGCAAAGTGTAGCAGAGTCTGGATGAGCCTTTCTGTTGTCAAGCCATCCAGTTGTCAAGTGTTTTTGTAAAGAAGGCCAATGAGTAGCATTGCCTGACATGAATGGGTAGTCCATTCCAGAGTGTGGGAATTACCCAGGACAGGGCCCTATCCCTCCAGTATGTTCTGTGTAATGTGTTGATGAGGTTTAGGACTCTGGAGCATGTGTTTCCAGAGGGAGTGGGATTTCTTTATGTGTAGCATGTTCAACTGCTCTGCGTATGACATAGCTGTGTATGTTAGGCAGATGTCAGCTGTGCCTGGGCAATGTGCACTGGAGTGTAGCCACAGTTGTCTGAGATGATCTGTATTGCATGTGTTCATAGGTTCATAGGTAGATACTAGGCTATCTGCCCTAAGGCATTTATAAGCCTAGCCAGAGCGTGTCTGGCTTTCGCCTCCCTTTTAGATTTGTTAACTGTGCCTCTGTATTGTAGGTCACAGAAGATAGCCCTTAAAGGTTAGTTTACTGTGCCTCTGTCTAGCAGGGACACAGAAGAGATCCCAGGGGTAAACTTACAATCTCCCATCCACTCGTCAAGATTTCTCTTGAAGAGGGTCAGTGAGGGCCTCTGCCTATCATGAACTGGGATTCTGTTCCAGAGTGAGGGGAGCCTCTGGGATACGAATCTTTCCCTCCAGCATATCCTGTTTATTGCTGTGCTGAGGTTTAAGTCCCTGGAGCTTGTAGCTCTAAGGGAATTGGATTTCCGGAGGTGGAGCATGTCCATTAATTCTGGGTTAGACATGGCTTTGTGCGTCAGGCATAGATCGCCTCTGAGTAGGCGGTAAGCAACTGATTAGAGCTGGAGTTTCTTTAGTCGAGCTGCATAGGGCATCTGTTTGAGGCCCGTGATCCTCTTGGTGAGGTACTTTTGGGGTCTCTCCAGTTGCTGCAGGTGTCGGGTAAGGTACATCCCAAATGGGGCATTGTACTTGATTATGGGCCTGATGAGTGATGAGTAGAGGGTACGATGACCTCTCTTGATCTAGATGTGAACCCTTTCGTGATAAGGTGGGCTATATAGAAGGTCTTTCTAACCACTTTGGCAACATGATTGTCAAAGGAGAGATTACTATCTACTTGGGTCCCCAAATCCCTAATTACTTCTTCCGTACTTAATGGATTACCACCTATGTGGTAATTTGTGGGCACTTTGTTTTTCCCAAAGGGGATGACTATGCACTTTTTGGCATTTAGCTTGAGGCTGTGGTTCTGGCACCAGGTATTCGTCTCTGTAAAACCCTTTTGGAGGATGCTTGTGTCAGCCGGAGAGTCGATTATGGCTCCCAGTTTGCAGTCATCTGTGAATTTGGTCAGCCATAGTCCTCCCGTGTTAGCCTGTACCTCAGAGAAGTATATACCGAACAAGAGAGGTGCCAGGACTGTGCCTTGTGGGACACCACTTATAACTGGTTTAGAGTCAGACATGGCACCTGCAATTCTGACCAAGTGGGTTCTATCCCTGAGCCAGTTTGCAACCCATCTTGTGATATAGGGGTTGATATTTCAGCTGGTAAGCTTATTTATGATGCCCGAGTGGGGTATTGTGTCGGAGGATTTTGCGAGGTCCAGGTAGGCTGTGTGGACTACCTTCCCCTCATCTAAGGCCTTGGTAACTGTTTGAAAGAAGTCAACTAGGTTTAAGAGGCAAGATCTGCACTTAACAAAACCAAATTGGTTAGGGTCCAGTGTCTGGAGGTTCCCAATGTCTTTGTTTATGAGTTCCATGATGATTCGCTCCATAGCTTTGCAGACTAAACTTGTCAGGCTTATAGGGCGATAGTTCCCGGGGTCCATTGTGGCACCACCTTTGTGGAGCGGGACCACTGTTGCTGTATGCCATTCTTTGGGTATGTATCCTGTAGTAAGGCTGAGTTTGAACAGTGACTTTATGTGAGGGTTCAGTTCTTCTTGGAGCTTGTGTAAGACGGAGCCCGGGACACCGTCCGGTCCCATAGATGCTGTGTTTTTTGCTTTGGAGAGGGCAACTTTCACCTGTGCATCTGTGATGTCTGGGAGGCTACATTCTGTTGGGATAGACATTTGCTCTTTTGGGGGGGAAGGGGGGAGAAATTTGCACTGAATCTGTCTGCCAGGATGTTGGCAATGTCTGTGGATTCATTGTATTTTTTTCCATTTTGCACTAACTCAGAGCATATCTGGGTGTTGCCACCCAGATTCCTGACATAACTAAAGAAGGTCTTGTGATTATCTTTAGCATCTTGGGCAATTCTTCTTTCGAAGCTGGCCTTTGATGATTTTATGAGGGATCATAGTTTCTTGCTAGTACTGATCAGAGATGCCTTCCCTTTTTGGGATTTTGCTCTATCATGTAGTAGCTTTCTCCTTCTGTTATATAGCTTATTTATGGCCGGGGTCCACCAGACTGGTCTCCTGCTTTTAGAGGAGTGTGTCTTGGTTTTATTTGGGATAGCACAATCCATGCATTCCTGTAGGTGCTCATAGAATATGTTTGTAAAGGATTCTGTGGTTTAGGCAGTATTTTCTACTGGCTCGGGGGTTTTGAAGGATTCCACCTCGGTTTTGAGAAGTGTGAAGTTTGCGTCTGAGAAATTTTTCACAGTGGTTTCCTTGGCTGGGGGTGGGGACGGGATATGGCTGTCCAATGAGATTAGTTTATGATCTGATCTTACCAATGAGGGGTTTACCTCTGGTGTGGAGCACTGAGTCCTCATGTTGGTGATGACCAGGTCCAATATGTTGTTCCCTCTTGTGGGAGTGGTGACCAGTTGTTCCATAGCATTTGAGTTTATAAATTCTAGGAACCGTTGGGCAAGGGTGTTGGGGCTTGAGTAGTTTACCCAGTCAATGTTTGGGTAGTTGAAGTCACCCAGTATTATGGTGTTTGGAGAGACCTTCATATTCTCCAGTGTTCTCAGGAAGGCCGAGTGCGGTTCCTGAGATTGGGAGGGTGATCTGTAGCAGGCTACAAACTGAAAGGCAGTTTTGCCCCCTGTTAGTTGCACATGGATGGTCGCTGATGCTTCGTGCAGTGCCACTAACCTGGAGGTGTGGGTATCTTTGATGAGTATGGATACTCCCCCTCCTTTTGTGTTTCGGTCTGGGTTTTGGGGCCAAAACGTATGGTATGAGTTATAACCTGGTAGTGCTGGGGTGCTCTCAGGAGCCTTGAACCAGGTTTCTGTTACTGCACAGATATCGATATTCTCCATACTGAGGAGAGCCTCGAGTGCGTGCATCTTGAGGTTTAGACTTCTGGCATTGCGTTGAGTAGTATTACCCTTAGTTTTTTATTCCTTGTGTTGTCTATGGAGGTGGGTTTGTCTTTTGAACTTTGCCTAAAAAAGGCACTATGGGGGTGGCAAGAGCCTTAGCCAGTATTCAAAAGCCCAGGGGTGACAGGTGCTAGCTGTCCCTAGTGAAACAATGTGGCTTGTCAAGCATGTCATCCCAGGCTGACAGACACTGGATCCCCTTAGAATGACACCAATACTTTAGCCAATTGTTAAAATTGATCATTTTGTCTTTATACTGTGGCATCATTCTTAGTGAGGGCAAGATGCTACTCAAGGTCAGGGTCATACCGTCCTGGGCTACATGATCAGAGAGCTCCTCTATGTCTCTTTTCATGTAGTCCAGGGAGGTATGTCTCAGGTCATTCACACCAGCATGGACAATGACGGAGTCATATTTGTACCTGCTTTGGAGTGACCTGAGTGCTTGTGTTATGTGGCGGATCCTGGCACCCGACAGGCAGCTTACAGTGACCTTCTCCTTGTTCAGTCTGGTGAGTGGGATGTCAGTGTGTCTGACAATGGAGTCACCTATTACAAGTGTATTTGGTGTGTTGTTTAGCCTTAAGGGCTGTGACTGTGTGGCACACTGACTTTGTGAAATATGTGATACGTGGGTATTGTTGTGGGGTGGCGGTTGCTTGGGTGTCTGCTTTGGAGGTCTCTGCTGCTTTGGTGGGTTTTTATTTAGAGCCTCCGAGTATGTTTTTGTGTGTTTATGTGTTTGGTTTGCTAATGTAATAGGTCTATGTGAGACTGGATTTGTGGTGTGAGTGGTTACCTTCTCCTCCTGACTGACTGTGCCAGTCTTGGGTTGAGAGAGCTCAGCCTCCAGTTTGGCTGTATAGTTGCATCTCTCACATATATTTGAGCTTGTTGGGGGGAGGAGAGGGTGGTCTGTGTACATAAGGCAATTGTAACATTGCCTCAAGATTCCCAGATTCACCAGCTGGACTGGAGAGTAAACCTGAAACTGACCTTATGGACATACCAGAATAGTATAAGGAACTTGCTTTTTGACTGATCAGGAAGGACCAATAGGGAGCCAAGTACTTATAAAGAGTATAAGAGGGTGTAATGCTTAAGTTTGTTAGTGTTTACTTATAGGATATGAGTAAGTGCAGGGCTTTAGAAGGAAAATAGAGTGCTTACTTTGAGAGTTAGAACAGTTCTAAGGTAAAAAGTGAAGAGCAGACTTTGTGGAGCCGGGAATAGTTTAAATCAGTTTAAGCGGCGCTGCCCTATGCTGCGCGGTGCGCAAAATCGCGCAAATGTGGGTTTTAAAGCAGGGAAACTGAAAGAGATAGGAATTGACCCAAAATGGCCAATAAGCTACTAGTTTCTGGGCTGAGACCACTCCTCCAGGGACAGAAAGGTTGCTCAAAGCTCCCCACTCTCACTGGTTAACAGAGAACCTTCCTCCTATCCAAGTAAGGATATGGGCAACACAGGAACCTATACCACAGTCCGGAATTCAGCAAAGCCTGAAATCTGGACTAATCTAGTTCATTAAGGCGGGAAAATAATTTTTTTTTTTTTTTTTTGCAGAGAATAACAGAAAATCACACAGAAAACACTGTAAATGTTATAAACAGGCTAGTACACTTGAATGTGTAGCCTACAACAATTAAACAATTAAAAACCAACTTTTTTGAAAGTGCAACTGTAAAAGCAGGTAAGGCAGTACAATTTTAAACTTTTCAAACACAGATCAGTTAGAAACTTGCTTTTTGGCGGGAAAATGCAGTTGGAGCAGAAAGCAAAGAAAAAATCCTTAAATCTGTTGAAAGTCTCTCTTAGGTCTCTCTGTTGCCTGTATCACTGTGCAGGACACCACGAGGAGCTGTGCTGAGCTGTATACTGGTGCAAAACCACGCAAATGCGGGTTTTAAAGCAGGGAAACTGAAAGAGATAGGAATTGACCGAAAACGGACAATAAGCTACTAGTTTCAGGAACAGATAGGCTGCTCAAAGCTCCCCACTCTCCAGTATGAGGCTGGTAATCCCATTAGTGAGGTGTGTGCTCTGTTAGTGAACATGTACAGCATGCATTATAGGTAGGTATGTTAGATGTGTGCATGGCCTACACCTTAGCTATGACATGCACAGTGAATTGCCAAGCATAACCTTAAACCATACTCACCGGCATCCAGCCACTGCCTTGCTGGTATCCCAGAGGTACCTACATTGAGATGAGATAGAGTTGATGTCATTGGCCACAGCTGTGGCATTGCTACAGGGGGGCTGCAGTATTACAGTAAAACAACAGCTGAAGTCCACAGTACTACAGATTATGCATAATTGCTTGTCAGTATTACACAGCAACAGACTCCACATCTCCCATATGCATGATCTACCTGTACAGATGCATACACAACAGTGGTCTACTCATATGCCCTGGAACCTTACCTGCATGCTCCATGTCTGGTGTGTGTGTAGCACCCACCTCCATGACTGTATATGTGTGTAGCTCTTGTGGGCGGGCAAGTGCTACCAGGCACATGAGCAGCTGTTCCACTCTGGTGAGGGGGGGTGGATGTTATGCCCCCCCTCGTTCAAGGTGGTCACCCCGCACAGCAGCACGGCAATGTACATGGTGGAGCAGGTCACTACAATGATGGTGGTCCTGCTCATACGTATGGCTGTGCATGCCCACCTCATTCACCCTGCGGACCACATCGTTCCACATGGCTGTTCACTCATGCTGGTCCTGGCTTGTCCATGAGAACAGCAGCTGATAGTTCTGGATAATGCTGGTGAGTATTATGTCATCCTCAGCAGCACTGTAGGTGGGATTCCTCGGGTGCACCATACTCCCTGAAAGACCTAAAGATGGAAATATGTCTGAGCAACTCATATTGCACATTTACCATAATACAATACACATATCAGTCTCCCGCCACCATATCAGCTCCAACTTAATGTTCACACAACACTAGTGGTACGTCTCCGGTATATGTACCATTGGGACATATATTGTATTGTACAACACTTTCTGCTATTTGTTTATAGACATGCTCCTTGTGGGAACACTAGAGTTGCTGGGCTGTTGCAGAATATTTCACCTGCATGCTGTTGTGACTGCAACTATGTTTCCACACATGCATGTGGTATGCTTGCTATGTGATTGCTACACATCTGCCATTCTGTGTTATTGGGGTCATCTATGCATGCTGTTGGACATGTTCTGGGATTGTGTGGAGTATTACAACCCACATATGTTCCATGAAAGTTACACAACAGTATGTGTAGGGGTTATTTGCCAGCAGGAACACCACTCCCACTTATTGTGCACATATTACCAGTCCACATCACATCCGTGACCCACTATGAAACCTCATTATCTACTGTTCTGGCACTACCTTCATGTGGAACCACCTCAGGGGATGGTGCCCCCCCGCCCCCCATGGAGCACACACAGACATATGTCTGTCATCCAGTTAGGTCCAGGGTCTTGTGCATAGGGAGCTCCACAGAGACATGGGGTATGTGCTACATCACCTGGAGGCATGCAGTACACATACACAAGGTTCAACTTGCATGTTCCTTCTGCTCAGCCCACAACCCAGTCACCTTTATGACCATGTAGATGCTGTCATGACTGTCCATGGGTGGGCACCATGTTCCCTTTGTTCCCATATGGGGGATCATTGACCTCCACATTCCAAATGTAACTACCCATCCACAGTGTTTAACCACCACATGTCATATACCAGCCCTGTATGCTGCCTTGTTTGTCACCCAACCAAACCTATATACCAATATGTGCCTAATATCCTTCACCAACATATATATCCCACCTTCTCAAACAATTAGGTTCATAGGTTGGTACTGGGCTATCTGCCCAAAGGCATATATTAGCCCAGCCACATTGTGCGGTATTCACCGCCCCTTTAGTAGTTCTCTAGACCCTTGTACTAGCAGCTAGTACCCTTGGCCCCTATCTAGTAGTGCTGTTGGTGTGATTCCCCGGTGTGAACTTTCTGTTACCCATCCACTCATCAAGGTTCCTCTTGAAGAGTGATAGTGAGGGGCTCTGTCTTATGTAGATCGGGACCCTGTTCCATAGTAAGGGAAGTCTCTGCGAAGGGAATCTATCCCTCCAGCATGTTCTATTCATTGTTGTATTGAGGTTTATATCCCTAGAGCATGTAGCTCTATGCAATGCAATGTGTTCCCAACATGGGTTACACACCACACTCCACACTCCATTTTGCAGCCATGTACTGGTGTGTAGATATGTTGGGTATTGATGTGTGATGTTCTCTCACACATGTCATGGCAGGGGACATGTATTGACATATATATATATATATATATATATATATATATATATATATATATATATATATATATATGTGTATGTGTGTGTGTGTGTGTGTATATATACCTATACGTGTCAGTATTATGTACATGTGTGTGTGTGTGTGTATATATATATATATATATATATATATATATATATATATATATATATATACACACACACACACACACACACACACACACACACACACACACACACACACACACATATATATATATATATATATATCTGTATGTATGCACATATATATATATATATATATATATATATATATATGTATGTATATATAAATATTTGCATATATGTGCAGATATCATTACGTGTTGTTTATATACCTATATATATATGTATAACTGTCCGAGGTTCTGTAGACATACACAGCTGTGAATATGTATCACACATATATGTATCTGTATGTGGGGTGCATACAAACATCTGGTCCACACTCTTGTAACTCTCTTAACTTCACAACTGAACTTTTCTGCCTTGCTGCAACACAGACAGGTGTCACATGTGAACACAGACTAACATTAGGGTGGTACATATGGTGACAGTTTTTAATTAAGCATATTATACTGCTATGGCAGTTGGGCATGCTATGCTGCACTTTAACATGACTGTCCTGCAGGTGGTGTGGTCTCACACCCATGTGTCTATCATGGCAGTATTAATACCCCCACCAGCCATTGGCCACAGTAATGTACAGAACACAGATATCATGGGCCACATCTTTGCCATTCACTGCTGATCTGCACAGTTGACAGGTAAATCCCACTGCCCACATGGACTGACACTATTATCCAGAGCAGTTGTTAAGCAGAATATCATTACAGGAACAAGTGCTGATGGCACATATACATCCTTTCACATTATCCATCCTATTATTCTGTGCCATATACTACATGCAAGTAAATACATATCTGTTTTACATACGTTTTATATTTTTTCCACTGTAACACAACCCTGAGCTTTGTTACTTTTATTAGTTTTTTTTTCTTTCTCTCTTTCTCTCTCTCTCTCTCTCAGTCTCTCCAGTAGAGTGATTGAGCTGGTTTGAATAGATTGTAGCATGCTTTTGTTGGTATTGCACATGATCAGGTGTTGGCCTCTGCACCAGTCAGTGTCCACCAGTTGCTAATTGCATGCAGCCTGCTGTGTAGTACTTCAGATAACCACTGTCATGGCAACCCTGTACTTTAAATTGCTGACTTATGTGGGCATTGTCCCTCCACCTTTCTTCTATGGATGACATCCATCCTGTGTGTGGACATCAATGTTACAGACAGCAGGTAGCAATACCTCTTACAGCAGAACCTGCATACACAGGCCAAATACACATTTGGGTAAGATTCCAGACCTACAGATAACGTGAGTAGTGTTGTTGTGTGCATTGTATCTTGCTGGTCTTACAGGGTTTCGTTTCTGTGTACATGGTACTTTTGCATGGAATGTTGTCTGTCTTCATTGCTCTCAACTGTGGGAGTATCCATATGATACCTGGGGATTGGCTGTTAGGTTTCGTCTGTGCACCACACTGGTATTGTCCCAGACATATCAGTGGCATTCTGTCTTTTGAGTGCTATCAGTACATGGTTACATCCATTTGTATTTCAATGTCGTATTCCTGCATAAGGGTATGCTGCAACTAATCCTGTAACACCAGCAATGTCCAGGATGTGTAACAGCAATAATGAAAATATGGCCCTATGTTCCTGCCTCTGTCCTCCACATATATGCCAGTCTTTGTCCTGCTGTGATACAGAACGGGGTTGTTAGGTAATGGCCTATCATTATTTACTGCTAGCATTACTGCTGTCATCCCAGTCATGTCATGGACACCCACACCGACTGTTGGGCCAAGTCCATATATGTGGGGGCAACAGCTAGAGAACACATATGTGCCCTTGTACATTCCAGAGGTAAGTGTATGGTACATGGTGTTCCTTGCCCTTTTATGGGGGGGGGGTTCATTGCCATTAACCTAGGCTATCACACCTTTTCAGGGATATAACTGTTAAGATGAGGGTCATTCAGTATGACAGTGAGATGTTAGGTTAAGCAATGTTATGTACAAGATACTGTGACATTAACACAAGTGCTACTTTTCTCCCTAGGGCTTGACTACAGGGTGTAATTGGAGGCTGCTGAACTACATCTGTAATTGTTGATTGTTATATATCTTGAAGGCAAATCCTGTTTCTACTGTTGTATTAATTGAAGGCCTTGGCCTGGACAGCATAGTATGGTATATATCCACATTGCTTGCATCTACTGTTTTGTGTGGGCCTTGCATTAATCACTGATTACATATTTCAAACCTTATGTGGTGTAAGTACTGGCGTACATTATTGTGTAGTACACAAATAAAGGTTATCTCTGTATGCATACCTGCGTGCCATGTCATGTCCTTTGAGTTGTGGGTGGGTATATGTTTAATGTCAGTATTCTCATTTTTGGGAATGGCTGCCACACTATACATGTCACAGGTGGCAGTTAAAGGGCTTGTGGCTGAGGGATATACTTTGCACTCAGTACTTCCACACTACTTCTACATATGTATGGTTGTCTGTGTATACGTGTATGTACCTATATATATCTCATATAGGTATATCTATATATATATATATATATATATATATATATATATATATATATATATATATATATATATATATATATATATATATATATATATATATATATATATATACACACACACACACACACACACACACACACACACACACACATATATATATATATATATATATATATATATATATATATATATATATATATATATATATGAACATATGTATGCATATACAATTGATGTTATATGATTAGTTGTGAGTCGTACATAAATATATATGTCTACATATAGCTGTCTATCTGTCTACATTTACAGATATATATCTGTCCATATGTCCATGCATGTTCAGCTCATATTTTGGCCTCTACCTCATTCTTTAGGCAATTGACATGGTTGATCGCAGCAATGAAGTCAGTAACTAGTGCCAACACTGTTGTGTTTCAGACTTCATCTCCTTCTACATATGTGTTCTAATACATATAACTGTGTAACTAGCAACATTTTAAGTGTATTAGAGCATTAGTTGACATATATCCCTATTTGTACCCACAGTGTGGCATACTTTGTCCAGACTTCTTGCATAAACAGGTTGTGTGGTATGATATTGATACATTTCCTGTATTGTTGACTGATTGTGCTGGATGATATGTTTGTGAAAACAATAGGTTATGTATATCTGTCATGGTTTAGTGGTAAATCAGTTTGTGTATGGAGTGCAGGGTCATGGGTTTGATCCTTGGAGAGGCAGATTGTTTTGTTGCTGGGCAGAACAAGAGGTGTTGGATACAGAGTGATCTTCTAAGCAGTTGTAAGCGGGTTTGAGCGATGGTAAACACTGCCATCCTCTGCTTATGTTTTCTTACAGTCAGTTAGCTTCAGAATTCCTCAACCTGTGTTGGCAGCTGCTTACCCCTGCGCAAACCCGCTTACTGCTGCTTAAAAGTGCTTACTGCCACTTACCCCCGCGCTAATTTCTTTAAAAGAAAAGAAAAAGGGGTTGATAGGAAAGTTGTTAAAAACGGGGCACAAAGAGGGAAAGACAGTAGGGAAAATAGCTAGGCATGTGCAGGAATGGTATAGGAAAGGTCCATAGCTGCCCATTTCTTCTACAGCAACCGCTGTGCATGTACACTAAATTTGTAGGTACATTTGGACCCTCAAACCCCTGGGAGAGGGGTGAGGACAACATATATTCATTGTGATGCCAATTAGACCAGATTACATGCGTCCAGTGGACGCGTGTGCAAAATGGACAGCTATGTATGGGGCGAGATTTTTTTGTGGGAACAGATTGCCCTTTTTTTTCAGCTGAGAGTGGGATGTTGGGGAGGGGTACTAGGTATATTTGGGGAGGTAGGTTGGATAGGTTAACAGACAAGACAAACAAGATGCTTATAGGGCCGGTATATGACACGCATGGGGGGGTAAACACCTTGGATGGGGAGGGATGTTTGGAAGTCGCAAGTGCATGAGCCCCAAACTGGAAACAGTGGGACTGAGGTCCCCACACATGGACAATCACCACTGCACCTTCACGGCCTCAAAGGTGGCTGTGCTGGGGGCTGTGTAGGAGGGGCAGGTCACCCTCTAATAGTGCCACTCAGCCATCAAGCTGGTGTAGCCGGTCTCGATACTCCAGATCGAGCTCCCTATGCACCACGGTCCGGACCTGTTGACGGGTTCCCCTCCACGCCTGGTCCAAGGAGGGGGGCGAGCCCCATCCCTTGCAGCGGTTTCACCCGAAGGTGGCACAGGGCCCACGGAAGAGGAGGTCCCAGGCTGATGTGATCATTAGACCAGCAGACAAAGGGGGACCGGTGGTAGTGATGAATAACAGTGACTATGTTGAGAGTATGGAGAATATGCTGAGAGACCCCCAGTTTTATGATCAGATATTATCCAGCCGTGTAGAAAAGTGTATTAATGAGGTCTCCAACTCCTTGATGGGCTTAGTTAGTAATGGGATGATTAATGACCAGTTATATGGATTTTTTCTGGTTAAAAATCCATTAATTCCAAGTATACAGGGTATGCCCAAAATCCATAAACATCCTTCCCATTCACCGATGAGACCCATTGTTGCAGGGCGAGGTTGGGCAACTGAGCCCATCTCCCTGTATTTGGAAAGTCGACTTAGACCAGTTGTCGATACATATAGTCACATCTTAAAAAATACGAAGCAATTTCTTTTGATGTTGTATGACAATGTGTCATCTTTACCTGTAGATCTGCCATACTGGCTAGTCAACTTGGACGTTCAATCATTATTTACTATGATTCCCAACCATGAAGGCATTGAATGTGTTTGCAGGTGTTTGGAATTAGACTCGAACTTTTTAGCATCTTCTATAGACACCCTATGTGGGCTATTGAGTATAGTGTTGACCCATATCATTTTCACATTTAATAACAAGATTTACATTCAGAAAGATGGCGTAGCTATGGGTACTTCATGTGTCAATAGCTACACCAGTCTAGTGATGGCAGATTGGGAGAGGTGTAGTCTATTTAAACTGGAGAGCTTCAAGAAACATGTTAGGTTTTATGTAAGGTTTGTAGATGACCTTTTTATGGTGTGGATGGCAAATAAACAGGACCTGGATGATTTTTTAGGACAGGTTAATTCCCTGGTACCATACCTAAAATTTACCATGAGTGCTTCACTGGCATCGATTCCATTTTTGGATGTATTTATTGAGAGACTTCCATGTGGATTATTGAATACGGGGGTCTATCGTAAATCATGCTATAGAAATTCATTATTACACAGGGGCAGCATGCATCCTAACTTTGTTTTTAGGAATATAGTGAGAGGACAGGCGATGCGGGTTTCCTGCCTTAATCCTACTGAACTTGGTTTTCATAATGAGTTGACAAACCTCCATGACCAATTGCTTGATAGGGCTTATAGTATAGAAGAGATTAGAGAAGGCTTCAGTGGAGTGGACGCACTGAGGAGACATCGCGCAGCACCGTATTTTATCAGCAGGGATGCTATGACAACACACAGTGACAGTGTAGTAGAGAGGACAATGAAACTCAAGGATAGTAATAGGGTCTCTATCTATTATACACAGGATGTTAATGAGATTAGAAATATCTACTTCAAGCATTGGGATATCCTTACTGTTGACCCAGTGATTCGTGACATTGTGGGTGATACGCCCAGGTTTGTTTATAAGAATCGTATGAACCTTCATAGGATTTTATGTTACCCCAATGGAAACAATCTTGATATATATAAGTTTAAATCCATTACTAGACCTTGTAGGAAATGTAATTGTTGTTGCTTTATAGATAGCACTGCAACTTTTGTATACCCTGTGAGTCAACAGTGCTTCCATTTTTATGCTGAGACCAATTGTAATACGGAGCATATAGTTTATTTAGCTCGCTGTATGACTTGCCCAGCTTTTTATGTGGGCAAGACAGACAGAAGGCTTCGAGACAGGGTTAGAGAGCATGTATACAATATTCATATTAGATTTGATAGGAATGCTCTTTCCAAGCATGTCATGGAGACATCTGAACAGCATGCTTTTAAGTTTCTTGTTATACAAGTGAACTCACCCTCTATAAGAAGGGGTGATGTGACCAATTTTACTGAACAGTGTGAAGCCAAATGGATTGTTAGGTTGAGGGCAGATAAGGAGCCAGGTCTGAATGATAGAGTACCCGTTAGACCTATGTTAAAAGGCAGGCGAATTAGGATTTAGTTTTAATATATATACATATGTTATTTATTTTGTATATAATAGATTTGCATTATTTATGTATTTTAATAATATTGTCTTGCATCTTTAGTTTATAGGTTCATAGGTTCATACTAGGCTATCTGCCCTAGGGCATTTATAACCCTAGCCAGAGTGTGTTTGGCTTTCGCCACCCATTTTAAATGAATTTTGCTATGCCCTTTTTCGAGGTTAGTATACTGTGCCTCTGTCTAACAGTGACACAGAAGTGATACCTGGGGTAAACCTACGATCTCCCATCCACTCATCAAGATTCCTCTTCAAGAGAGTCAATGAGTGACTCTGCCTAACCTGGACTGGGATTTTATTCCAGAGTGAAGGGAGCTTCTGGGTTATGAATCTGTCCCTCCAGCATGTCCTATTTATTTCAGTGCTGAGGTTCAAGTCTCTCGAGCGCGTAGCTCGATGGGATTTGGATTTTCTGAGGTGCAACATGTCCATTAATTCTGTGTTGGACATGGCTTTATACATCAGGCACAGATCGCCTCTGAGCAGGCGGTATGCCACTGAGTAGAGCTGGAGTTTCTTTAACCGGGCAGCATATGGCATCTGTTTGAGCCCTTTGATCCTCTTGGTGAGGTACTTTTGGGGTCTTTCCAGTTGCTGCAGGTGTCTGGTAAGGTACATCCCAAAAGGGGCATTGTACTCAATTATGGGCCTGATGAGGGATGAGTAAAGAGGCACGATGACCTCCCCTGATCTAGATGTGAATCCCTTCATGATTAGGTGGGCTATATAAAATGTTTTTCTAACCACTTTGGCCACGTGGTTGTCAAATGAGAGATTGCTATCAACTTGGGTCCCCAGGCCCCTAATTACTTCTTCCATACTTAATGGATTACCACCTATGAGGTAATTTGTGGGCACTTTGTTTTTGCCAAAGGGGATGACTATACAATTTTGGCATTTAGCTTGAGGCCATGGCTGTGGCACCAGTTGTCTGTTTCTATGAGGCCCTTTTGTAGGATGCTTGTGTCGGCTGGAGAGTCGATTATGGCACCCAGTTTGCAGTCATCTGCGAACTTGGTCAGCCACAGTCCTTCTGTGTTAGCCTGTACCTCCGAGAAATATATACCGAACAAGAGAGGTCCCAGGACTGAGCCTTGTGGGATGCCACTTGTAACTGGTTTGGAGTCTGACATGGCTCCAGCAATTCTAACCATGTGGGTTCTGTCTTTGAGCCAGTTTGCAACCCATCTAGTGACATAGGGGTTTATATTTAAGCTGGTGAGCTTATTTATAATGCCCGAGTGGGGTATTGTATCGAAGGCTTTTGCAAGGTCCAGGTAGGCTGTGTGGACCACGTTCCCCTCGTCAATGGCCTTGGTGACTGTTTCAAAGAAATCAACCAGGTTTAAGAGGCAGGATCTGCCCTTAACAAAGCCGAACTGGGTAGGATCCAGTGTCTGTAGGTCCCCAATATCTTTATTTATGAGGTCCATGATGATTCTTTCCATAGCTTTGCAGACCAAGCTAGTCAGGCTTATGGGACGATAGTTTCCAGGATCCGTTGAGGCACCACCTTTGTGGAGAGGGACCACTGTTGCTGTACGCCACTCTTTGGGTACATATCCTGTAGTAAGGCTGAGATTGAACAGTAGTTTTATGTTTGGGTTTAGTTCTTCTTGGAGTTCATGTAGGACACAGCCCGTGACACTGTCTGGTCCCTTTGATGCTGTGTTTTTTGCTTTGGAGAGGGCGGCTCTTACATGAGCATCTGAGATGTCAGGGGGGCAGCACTCTGCTGGGATAGATATTTGCCCTTTTGGTGGGGAAGGGGGGGGGGGGAGAAGTCTGCGCTGAACCTGTCAGCTAGGATGTTGGCAATGTCTGTGGGTTCGGTGTATTTTTTGTCATTTTGGACTAATTCTGAGCATATCTGGGAATTCCCACCCAGGTTCCTAACATAACTAAAGAAAGCCTTGTGATTATCCTTAGTGTCCTGTGCAATTTTTCTCTCGAAGCTGGCCTTAGACGATTTTATGAGTGCCCATAGTTTTTTGCTAATACTGATCAGAGATGCCTTCCCTTTTTGGGATTTTGCTCTATCATGTAGTAGCTTCCTCCTTCTATTGTATAGTTTGTTTATGGCTGGGGTCCACCAGACAGGACACTTAACTTTGGAGGATTGGGTCTTGGTTTTATTTGGGATTGCATGATCCATGCATTCCTGAAGGTGTTCATAGAATGCGTTTATAAAGGATTCTGCGGTCTGGGCCATATTTTCCACAGGCCTGGGGGCTTTGAAGGATTCCACCTCGGTTTTGAGGAGTGTGAAATTTGCTTTAGAGAAGTTTTTCACTGTGGTTTTCTGGGCAGGGGCTGGGGTCGGGATGTGAATATCTAGTGAGATTAGTTTATGGTCTGATCTTACCAGTGAGGGATACACTTCTGGTCTGGAGCATAGAGTCCCCATGTTGGTGATGATCAGGTCCAGTATGTTTTTCCCTCTTGTGGGAGTGGCAACAAGTTTTTCCATAGCATTTGAGTTTATAAATTCTAGGAACCTTCAGGCTAGGGTGTTGGAGCTAGAGTAATGCTCCCAGTCTATGTTAGGGTAGTTGAAGTCACCCAATATAATGGTGTTTGGAGAGACCTTCATATTTTCCAGTGTTCTCAGGAAGGCCGAGTGGGGTTCCTGGGTTTGGGAGGGTGGTCTGTAGCAGACTATAAACTGGAAGGCAGTTTTACCCACTGTTAGTTGCACATGGATAGTCTCTGATGCTTCGCGCTGTGCCACCAACCTGGAGGTGTGGGTATCTTTGATGAATATTGATACTTCCCCTCCTTTTGTGGTTCGGTCCAAGTTTTTAGTTATGTTTTTAATATATTTTTAGAGGTATTGGATCAGCCTTATACTGTTTATGATGTTTAATTAATGAGCATGTAATGATTAAGAACTACTTGCTCATTTATTGTTAATTGTTGATTAATTAATTGGAATACAGGAAATGATGTCAGGTCTCCACAGTATAAATAGTTTCTTTTAAAAGTGTTGTTTTATATTGGCTTGAAGAAGCCCAGTCGGGTGAAAGCACTTGCCATTTCTTATTTACTTGTTGAATAAGTCTATCTTTTGTATCGAATGAGGATTACTTTGTGCCTACATATGTGAGACTGCATTTACTTATCGGTGAAGTGAAAACTGCCTGTTTTGTACTTTGGCTCAGCCTGGTGAAGTGTATACTGCTTGCTGTGCGTTTTGGTTCAGTACGGAGATCATTCTATGTGGATCCTGTTCTGTCGCTTTGTACTCCTGGTTTTTTGTACTGTTGTTTTAATATATCCTTGTAGTTTTCACAACATTCTTAGTCACTGCAGTGATCTTTCCTTTACATGTATTATTACACTACCCATTGGCCTTACATTGTACACTGGTATGTTTATAGATTATTATATACATGACCTGTGTCTTACATACAGGCGTGACAAGATGCAGGTATTAATGCAACATATGTTGAGAATTGCTGTCATACACTTTGGGTAAGGTGCTAGAATGACAATTTTTTTTTCATATACATTCTATGACTATGTACACATTTGATTATCAGTTATATGTCATTAGCAGCTGCCTACATTTCTTAGATCACCACACTGGATTTTCAGGGAACAGGGTACCAGGCTGGTGATATGGGCCATTTATCTGGACATGCTGGACAGATTGGAACAGGTGTGGGGTATGAATATACATACAACTTTCAGTTTGAACATTCTAGCAAATTCTGTACAGTTGTTGGGTGTAATTGTGCATACAACTTTATATCCGAACATTGTAACAAAATCTGTACAGTTGTGGGGTATGATTATGCATACAACTTACTAGCACTCCCAGGATTCAAACCCCTGCTGTGTGTGACAAAAAATTATAGCTAACATCACAGTACACTGTGCTATCAGGGAACTGATGTAAAGCTTTCGACTGTTTTCTCTCTAAGTCTCCCTCACTTGTACAATATGACTGCCCTCTTGGCACTTCCGACATTGTTATGCAGGACTTCGTACACATTTTATCTGCATACCACAGTGTGGGTGACACTGCTTAAGATACAACAGTACTATTTATAGTATGCAACAGTTCCCCAACATATGAAAGAAGAGTAAACAGAAGCACTCCAGGAGTTGTACCTTTATTCACAGACTATTACACATTTATTTCTACTGGTACAACACTTTCTAAGGCTCTTATATTTATTTGTTATGACAGTACATGCAGACTAATTACTAACCTGTCTTGCGATACAGCATTTGCAACCTAGCATCATGGGCTTGATGGTTCGCAGCCCGCTCATCTGCAGCTGTCAGAGAAATACAGTGATATTTAGCCATACCTATCCATAGTATACACAAGCTAGGCAATTATTTACTACTTAGTAGAATGAGTACTTACTCAGTACTGGGGCACTGGGCATTAGCCAAGACTCCTGGATCCACTGTTCCAATACATCCCCCCTTCACTGCTTCAGGTCAGCATGGTGGTGCCTGTCCTGCTCATCAGTCCGGGGGATACCTGTGGCACTGGTGAGGTCATGGGCGAGACTGTCCCAGGCCTCCGTTTTATACTGCAAGCCCTGGTACTGGCCCTGGTCTCTGCTCATGGTGTTTTACCAGGAGCCATACCATGATTTTTGACTCCTGGATGCCCCAGCGCTGCACTGTTAATTTAGTGCCTTCACCCACACCAGCCATTTTGCCTGCAGTAGGAAGCTACAACCAGTTATGAGAAGTATTGTGGGGTTTAAATATGGCCAATTTCCTACACTTTCCAATGATTGGCCAGTTTTGAAAAGGCTAAGCTTTGGGCACACCTGCTTCCATAAGGCTGGCACTGCTTAAAGAGGTATACCACTAGGCTGATTGAATTGGCTCCCCTACACATTGCTTACACTTACTAACTTGAGCTGTGCTGCGGTTAGCATTGCTTAATAGTTGATTAGCACTATATTTGCCATTTGGCAGTGATTTATTCTTCATTGTAGGTTATATATGTGTCTGGTATCCGTGATTCATGTGTACATACACTGTATGGGGACCTGGGGACTTCTACACTTTATCACAATAACACCTCAAACCTATGTTTACTGCAGTACTCCAGTTCACATATTTATGTTCTGTGGCAGGTTATACAACATCACACTGTACATAGATTGAGCTCACATGTTTGGTTTGATTTTCCTGTGGTGAGGATTAGTTTGCTGATACCTCATTTATATGCATCGCTATTATGGCTTAGTGGTTAACTACTGTGACTGTGGTGTGCAGGATCCTGAGTTCGAGCCGTGCAGTAGCTGTTTATTTTGTTGCTGGGCAGAACACGGGCCTTTGGGTGCAGCATGTTTAAGGCACTTTAAAGCAGTTGTACGCAGGTGTGCGCGGAGCTAAGCAATGCTAACCTCCGGGTACAGTTTCTTACACTCAGTTAACTTCTACTTTACTTAATCTGTGTAGGCAATACTTACCCCTACGCAAATGCACTTCAACACGCTTACTAGTGCTTATATATGCTTACTACTGCTTATTTGTGCTTAGACCTGCTCACTAGTGCCTTATTCATTATGACACTGATACTTCACATGTGTATTTAATGCAGTACTCCAGTTCACATTTAAATGTTATTATGTAGGTTAAACAGCAAAAAGATGTAAAAATATGTTCATATACAGATTTCACATGGAAAATGTTATGTGTTACAGTGGGACTTGAACCAGGAATGCCTGTTGGTTAGGCAGATGCTGTAACCACTACACTATTGCTGTGCTGCTTCATTTGCATATATATTCCTTGCTATCCTCTTCAGCCTTTTCAGCTGCTTTGACTGTAGATAAGCAGTGGGCAATCCCGCGCGCCTACGGTTAGCTGTACTCGGGGTTTTAAAAAAAAAAATAAAAGGGTTTCTTCATTTTATTTATATCTACTGTTGCTGTTGAACACATGGGGACTGCTGGTGGGGATATGCGGACACCTATGAGCGGTCTCGCTCATTTATTTACACTTTCTTCTGTTCTACTTTGCAGGGGTGTGTTTATTCTGAGAGCTGTGCTCTCAGACACGCCCCCTGCACTCATCCACGCTCCATGTAGGATTAGGAGGTCAGGCAATGTGCCTTCATTAATATGCATGACGTGCTGCCGTCCTCCTCCTAAACTGCTGCATGGAAGATTAGTAAATCCGGGGGAAGAGTCTTTAAAAATCATAATTCTGCATTTTAAGTAGACTGATACTGAATGAGTCTGAAGACGCATGTGGGATCCTTTAATCTGAATACCAACAGATAAAAAGCATTTTCAGAAAGAACGATTTCAGAAAGAAACCACATGTCCTTCTTCACCTTCTTTTGATAAGCGAGAGGTATGTAGATTAGATTCTAGAGAAATTCTGTAAGTCATGAAGGTTTTTTTTCCTGACAAAGCTTGATATTTTGGTTTATGAGGCATTTTAGCTGCATTTTTTTTCACCTGCAATTACATATCATGAAGAAATGTTGTTTTCCAAAGTTCGCAAAGCAGGTAAGAATATATATGAATCATAGTTTTAAATTTATCATGTTGTTCAAGAGCTATATTATTTAAATTAATCATTGTTGTCAGAGTTTTTGCATTGTGCAGAGCCATAAGATGAGCTTTCAGTAAGGACAGACAAGTCACTTGAGAGGCTTTGGCAAGCTGGATATAAGTTTTTCTAAAAATATACATTCCAGTAGTCAGTGCTGCTCCTTCTACTTACACAGATTTAGCAGTAAGATTCTTCAAAATTAAAGTGGCTTCAATGCGTTTTCTTAGATTATTTGTTATACATGTCATTCATTATCTCCAGTTTAGAGCTGCCTCTTTAGCCAGTGACATCACTTGAGGTTTGCACCATATATCTTTAATTACACATTAAGTCCCACATCTTGTAGGCTGCAGGATTTACTTATGAATCATATAGATGTGTGTGTACAGAGAATGACCCATCTACTTAAAGTCTGATGCTCTGACATACCATGATATGGATCACTGATGCCTAGCAGATGTCATTATTTTTTACCAAAACTTATTTGTTGAATATAACTACTGATACTCAAAGCAGGATACCACTTATTGCAAATCAAAAGTAGAGTTTATTTATGCTTTGCAGAGTTTATCTTTCACTTTCAAGATTTTACCTTTCCATATGAAGATTTTGACAATGTGTGTTTATATGGGAGAAACATAAATATATGTTTTTTTACACTTGAGCAACAATATCAACATCAGCAAAAGTATAACATTGTACTTCACTGACCAAAGCATTGTAACTTTCTAATTTTCAGGGTTTTGATTAAAATGTCTAAAATAGTTATTCATTTTAATTGCCTTATGAATATAACTATAATTTATTATGCAAACAAAAAAAAAACACACACACACACACACACACACACACAACCAGAAAGCCGAGAGAGTCTTACACTTTCTCACTTTGCACACCAAATGTACTTGTCCTACCATTTTTTTTTTCACTTTTATTTTGCCTTGCTGTCAGGTTTGAGATTCAAGCCTCCCACCAGCTTCACTCAACTGATTCATTCAATCCGCTGGGGTAGAGAGTGCATGGCACATTAGTTCCTTCTTTGAGGTGATGATCAATGTGTGTGGGAGGGGCCCTCATCCACCAATTAGGGAACTGAGGTTTCTACTTAGGTCATGTCTATTCCCACCATGCATGCCCTGCAGTGCTCTCTGAGCAAGTGGATTATGTAATGGATGTGTCATGGCTTCCATGAAAACAACCCTGTCCACTTCTAGTATAGGATCACCTGATTTATGCACACCAGATGTGCATGTCCTGAACCTTCACCCCCCCCCCCCCAGAAATCAGGGTAAACAGGCTTTACCTCATCAGTTTCTCTGTGTTTCCCTTTGGCCAGCTCCTGCAATGTCTGAGCCACTAATCAAACTCTAAATGTCTTGGTCATTGTCAGGAACGTTATCTCTGAATGCCAGTAAGTATGAATCTTGTCCCACTGTAGGTGTATGCATTCCAACTACAATACAAATGCATATTCAGACTCCATCAATGTCTGTTTATTTTTGGCTCTGGCATGACATAATTTGTGTACTGGAGATTGGGTGGGGATCAGATACCGTGGTAGAAAGACAGAAAAATCCTAACATAATGAAGTAGATTAGGAGAAAGGCTGCGGTATGCTCAGTATATTAAACAGTTGCAGAACTCCCATTCTTGTCTCTGACCTCTTCTAAGCCAATTCTTTTTATAGATAGACAACAGCAGTATGGTGCATAGATTTCATGACGTTCATGAAAAGAAAGAGAAAGAGATCTAGGTAGCTAGTTGGCTAGACACTTTCACTAGATACAGTGCATGTATGTCATAGGCCATCGGACAGATTTCCTAATAATGTGACAACATTTTGTAGTGTCCACACACATACCTATTTTATATTTGAAATTAATCAAATCCTTCAAGGTCCCATCATCTGATGGTAATTTTTTTCATAGTTAGAGTATGGTCTGCACCACAAATCAGTGAATGTATTTACTGATGTTATCCCCTTCAGAAATGCCCGTCACATACTGTAGTACCCCCTGAGAAGTAAAGAAAGGAAGCTTTTCAGACTCACATATGCCACCAGGTCAAAGGAACCTAATAAATGCATATGGCTGTTGTAATGCCCTGTTTGAATGGAGAAAAGGTAGGGAAAGTCAGTCCAGATGGAAAAACAGAGTAGGGGGGGGGGGGTTGGGGGGGGGAACTGAATACTACAACATGGAAGAGAAGGACATCTAAAGTTATGGTAAGTTCTTACACAACTATTTTATGTCCTTCTATTCTCATGTTGCAGTATTCATAACTGTAGGGAAAGTACCCAAGCTTTAGGTATGAACCTGGGAGGTAGGTTGAGTGGCCTGGTCTATGAGACCTTGTAAAATTGACCTAGCAAACCCAGCTCTGGCTCTAGAAGCCAAATCTATCTTGTAGTGCTTGGTAAACATATGGACTGAGGACCAGGTGGCCACTTCCAGTATGGAAGCGAAGTCCACCCCCCTGAAAAAAGGCTGCTGAAGAGGCAGATGCCTTAGCAGAATGAGCTCTCATGTTGAAAGTTAAATGTTTCCATGAAAGGAATAACAGGCAGAGATAGCTTTAGAAATCCATGATGATATAGTTTGTTTAGAGACTGCCTTCCCCAAAGCTCTTGGGTGAAAGGAGACAAATAGCTGGTCAGACTTTCTACTGGATTTGGTCTTGTCCAGATAATACCTAAGTTGTCTATGAACATCCAAGGAATTTAGGGTCCTTTCAGAGGAATTTTGATGTTGAAGGAAAAAAAAACAGGGAGGTTAATGGCTTGATTCAAGGATAGCTCATTAACCACTTTAGGCATAAAGGAAGTATTAGTCCTGAGGGAGACCCTGTCCCTATGGAAGATAAGGTAAGAAGGGGTAGCCATTAGGGCTTGGATTTCTGAGACCATCCTGTCGGATGTGAGGGCTACCAGCAGTACTGTTTTCCAAGTACATAGCTTAAATGATGCTGAGTGAGCTGGTTCAAATGGAGGTAGTGTGCGTTTTTCAAGGACAAAATTAAGGTCCCATGAAGGATGTATAGGTTTACGAGGGGGTCTGATATGGAGGACTCCTCTTAAGAATAGTTTTACCTCTAGTCTGGATGCCAAGGGAGGTACCAAAGGGAGACAAGTGGAAATGGCTGACAAGTGAACCTTCACAGAATCCTCAGTTAGTCCTGAATGTACTAGGTTTCCTGGCCTCCTGCAGGACATTGAGTATGTCCTCTGAATATAGGTGTCTGAAGGGGATCAGAACTCTATCACCCGTAGAGTGATTCTGAGGTTGATCACCTGAGGATGTATGAGCAACCCCTTGTCTTGTGTGAGTAGGTCGAATCGGTGGGGTAACCTGTGGTGATTGCCCTTGGCTAGTAAGTGAAGAATGGGAAACCAATACTGTTTTGGCCAAAAGGGAGTCACCAGCAGGATTTTTGGTTTGTCCCTCTGAATCTTCAGAAGGACTTTTTGAATCAGTGTGAAGGGGGAAAGACGTAGAGATACATCTCCACCCAAGAAAAAAGAAGGTGTCCACCCTCCAAGCCTGTGGATGTGGATCCCTTGTGCAAAACAGAAGTATCTGCCTGTTCTGGGAGGAGGTAAACAGATCTGCCTGAGGAATACCCAGCTTGTGAATTAGCTCCAAAAACACCTCCCTGTGAAGCATCCATTCATGAGAGGGTGCACATGTTCTACTGAGTGTGTCTGCCATCAAATTCTGTGCTGAAGGAATGTATACTGCTTGCAGGTGAATGTGCAGTTCTGCTGCTAGGGACCAAATCTGAATTGCCAGGGTGCAGAGCAGATAGGACATTGCCCCCCCCCCCCCTGTTTGTTGATATACCACAGGACAGTCATATTGTCTTTGACAACTTTCAAGGTGCCTGGTAGGAGAATTTGGTGGAATGTTTGCAAAGCTAGAAGAATGGCCCTCATCTCTTTGATACTGATGTGGTCCCCATGCCTGAGGGAGGACCACTCCCCCCGAACTTTGTTTTCTTTATTGTGGTTTTGCAGGACTGCTCCCCAACCTAGGTGTGAAGTATCTGTGAAGATTAGTTGTGATGGTGGAGTAATATGCAAAGATATACCCTGACTGAGGCATATGGTTGCAATCCACCATTGCAGCTCTTTTTTCAGGCATGGAAGGAGAGGTAGAGGAATATCCAGGCAGCGTGAATGTTGGTTCCACTGACTCTTCAGCACCCATTGAAACCTCCTCATATGCAGTCTTGCTAAGGAGAGCATGGGTATCAAAGATGCCATGTGGCCTAGGACCCTCAGGAATTCCCTGGCAGATAAGGTTTGGAAAAAGTGGAGTCTTTGGCAGTAATGTGTGATGGATTTTACCTTCTGGCAAGGAATGAAGACTGCCATCTGGTCTATTTTTATCCTGCACCCCAAGAAAACCAGCTCTTGGGTGGGTGTTAGGTGAAGTATCAAGAGGTAATATAGGTATGGGTATATTTGAATACCCTGCACTCTGCAGTGGGCAATAACTGTGGCTAGGCACTTTGTGAATACTCTGGGGGCTGTAGAGAGCCCAAATGGCGATGCAGAAAATTGAAAATGTAAAGAACCCCTGGAAAAGTATAGGAACTTCCTGTAGCTGGGGTGAATAGGAATATGAAGGTAGGCATCCTTCAGATCCAGGGATACCATGAAGGCTTGGTGAGGGATGAGGTGTAGGAGGTGATGCAAGGTGAGCATTTGGGAAGAAGAGATGAAGCTGACTTTTAGGCAGTTGGGGTATCCCCTGAAAGGGAGGAAGTGTCCACCAAGTCATAAAGTATCCTTTTTGGATGATGGAAACCCAAGCCTCTGAGGTTATTTTCCACCAGGAGGGTAGGGAAAGGGTGAGGTGGAGGGATAAGTGAGTGAAGTTAAGTAGTGGGTTGAGTCACAGTGGAGGGGCTCTGTCCTCATCAGGCTGCCTCCGAAATGGAGTTGGAGTGGAAGTGGAAGGTTGTCTAGGAGTGGATTGTTTCCTAGATTGCCTCTGTCCCTTAGCCTGTGGAGCATTAGACTGAGATGACTGCCTCCTAACAAAGGTGGTCTTTTGAGGATAGTACCTAGGAATAGGATAAACTAACATGTTTGTAACTCCTTGCCCTTTTCCTGTAGGGATTTTTAAGGAGCTCTGTAGAAGCTGCACCAAAAAGGGCTTAACTATCAAGTGATGCATCCAGTAATTTGGTTTGAACATCCATGGGGAGTGGCTATAGCCTCACCCAAGAATATCTTTTCAGGACAGAACCTGAGGCTGCAGATTTGGAGGATGCCTCTACGGCATCACAACTGCACTTGATGGAGTGCCTGGTCAACTGAGAGGCGGTAGAGAGCAGGGCAGATAGTTGTGACTTAGCCAGAGAGTCTTGTGCATCCGGTATCAGTGCAGAAGCTTTTGATAGGGTATCTAAAACAAACCTAGCCATGTGAGTTTAATAATTTATGGCCCTGATGGCAAGAGTAGAAGAAGTATACACTTTCTTCCCTAATCTATCCATAAGTTTCCTGTCCTTGTCAGTGGGAAACAGAGAGGTGGGAGGCAGCTGTCTGGATGATTTTTTTCTGCTGACACTGTTATGACAGCAGGGTCTGCAGGGGGTGTGGGTTCTTGAATAAGAATTGTGTATCCTGAGGAACTTTATAAAACCTGTCTGGATGTTTGGAAACTGGGAGCTGAGAATCAGGGGTCTGGGATGCAGCCCGAAAGGCATCATGAAAGACTGGAAGCAGGGGGGGGGAACTGCAGATGGAGACTGCTGGTCCATCTGCAGTAATTCAAAGTATCTCTTTTTGTTTCAGAAACTTCAGAGGCTTGCCATTTAAAATGTGCTCTCATAAGAGAAATGGTGTCCCCAAAGGAGAATTCTTCCCCTGGAGATTCAGGGCTAATAGTATCCTCCTCCTCAGGGTCAGGGGTAATGAAGTCCTTGAAGTCCTTGGGGGATTCAATCTGGGAACAATAGGAAAGTGATTCATCAGAGGAAGAGAGTTCCTCTTCTGAATCATCTAAGGCTTGCACAGGTGTCGGGCTGGTTGTGGTACCTGAGACTGGAGGGCCTGGAAGGTCCTGTAAAGATTTTGGGGAAAGACTTCCTATCCAGGAGCTGGTTCAGCTTCTCTATATTCTCTGTGTTTTAATTTCTGTTTCCTATTTAAAGGAGTAAAATTATGCATTGGTTTAGAAGCTGATGCCTGGGAGGATGGAAAGGCTTGAGTAGGCCCCTCTTATGACATGAGATGTTGTTCCCCCTTGCCATTAGGGACTGATGGCTGATCAACCTCAGCAGACATACTCTGCATTTCTGTTGAACCGGCTTCCACCATGGTTCCTGGTTCTAGCCATGCAACGCGCATCCAATGAGACGCTGGGCTGTCTTAAGAGTCTCATCGGACTCCTGAGGTACAGCATGGGCATCAGGCTTAACTTTCTTGGCCTTCTTCCAAGGTGGCTTGTCAGAGGTATCTACCTCACCCTCCATGCCTAATGCTAGACGCAAGAACCTCTGGTTCTCTAAATAAAGTTTTAAGACAGTTAGACAGCTGCAAAGCATTTTTGGTACAAAGGACTTGCAGATGTCACAAAACGTATGGTCGTGACCTACATCTAAACAGAATAAGCACTTATTTTGCATGTCCTTATGTGGAATTTGTCTTCCACAAGCACACTTTCCCTTCCTAGCTGACATGTACATTTGAAAAGCAATGAGAAAGGTAACAACAAACCCAAAAGGGTACTTATCTGTATTGGAAGGCCATGGAACGTATTATCATGGAACTTATAAACAAAGACATTGGCAACCTTCAAACACTGGACCCCACCCAGTTTGGGTTCGTGAAGGGCCGATCTTGTCTCCTGAACCTGATTGACTTCTTCGAATCAGTCTCCAGAGCTGTGGATGAGGGGAAGGCGGTCCACACAGCCTATCTGGACCTCGCCAAGGCCTTTGACATCATCCCCCACTCTGGAATCATAGATAGACTTACTAAGCTGGGCATTAATCCCTACATCACTCGATGAGTTGCCAACTGGCTTACTGACAGAACCCACACTGTAAAAGTAGCAGACTCTAAATCCAGCTCCAGACAAGTGACAAGTGGAGTACCTCAGGGTTCAGTCCTGGGACCGCTCTTGTTTGGCATCTACTTCTCTGAAGTACAGGACAACACTAAGGGACTCTGGCTAACAAAGTTCGCAGATGACTGCAAACTGGGAGCCATTATTGAATCTCCAAATGATGTGGATACTCTACAAAAGGGCCTTACATAAACAGATGCTTGGTGCCAGGGCCATGGGCTCAAGCTCAATGCCAAGGAATGTATAGTTATCCCCTTTGGGAAAAAACATGTACCCGTGAATTACCACATAAGTGGCAGTACACTAAACACCGAAAGTGTGATAAGAGACTTAGGGACACAGGTGGACAGTGGTCTCAGCTTCGATAACCACATTGCCACAACAGTTAGGAAATCCTTCTATGTGGCACACCTCATCACTATGGGCTTTTCATCCAGAAAAAAGGAGGTCGTTGTCCCACTGTACTCATCCCTCATTAGACTCATTATAGAATACAACGCCCCATTTGGTATGTACCTCTCAAGACATCTGCAACAACTGGAAAAGCCACAGAAATACCTCACTAAAAGAATAACAGGCCTAAAGCAGATGCCTTATGCTGACCACCTTAAAAAACTCCAGCTATACTCTGTCGCATATCGTCTACTCAGCGGTGATCTCTGCTTAACATACAAGGCCATGTCAAACCCAGAGCTGTTGGACATGCTACACTTAAAGAAATCCCAATCCCTCAGAGCCACACACTCCAGGGATCTAAACCTTGTCATCACAATAAACAAAACATTCTGGAGGGATAGGTTCCTGACCCAGAGACTCCCCAGACTCTGGAATAGACTGCCCATACATGTCAAGCAGAGCGCCTCTTTGGCCCTCTTCAAAAGGAACCTTGATGATTGGATGGGAGAAAGGAAATTCACCCCAGGGATCATATCAGTCGCCCTGCTAGACAGGGGACCAGGGAAGTAAATAGTGTGGGAAGAAATAGCCAGGGAATTGTTATGGCTAGGCTTGTATGGTCCCTAGGGCCGATAGCCTAGTACCAACCTATGAACCTATGAACAAACGGATGAACTGATTCCCGGAGCTGGCAATCGGAGGTCCATAGATCACTTCAGCAGAAAATTTCTGAAGGGGATACGTGCAGACGTCACTTTTATAGCTGACATTGGTTTATGGCCTCGACAAGCAACATAGCATGTACCCGTGATCCTAAGACTTTGGTATACTGGCCGGATGTCCAGTGCTGCAGGCAGCAACCTCCCTACAGTTATGAATACTGCAACATGGAAGAGAAGGACATCTTAGAGTTATTATGCCACATTATTTTAGTACATATATATTTCTCTAGGCTGTCATTACTCTAAATATCTTGCCCTTAAGGGGGTTGAAGGCTGAAGAGAATTTGGTGTTGATTAACCTATATTTGATAATATATAGATTTAATACCTGCAATCTGTTAAAGCAAGCCCTGTCAGCAAGTAATGGGATTCATCTTGTATATTTATAATGGACTAATTGCAGCAAATTAATTTTTATTTAAGTGTCTGAGTAAAAGCTTGAGTAATATTCAGGGATAGGCCTAATGAAAGTTTTAAACAGTTTGCCTCTCTGATTACATAAAGGGCAAATGCCTGTACTACAGTCCAGGTTACCACATTATGATTAGTGGCTGAGACACTTAATGGAGCAGGCAGGAGGGGATAGGCATGCCCATCCTGGGAAGGGAGGGACAGTGGATTTGGCCAGATATACCTGCAGTCCAGATAGACAGACCCCATACCAAAGGCTTGGGGCAAGTCCTGAGCTGAGGGCTGGGCATTTGCAGGTTGTCCAAGCTAGTGATGGTAGCTCTTGTCTGCATGTATGAAAGAGTGTGCAAATGAGAATAGCAGGACATAGGAAATTTACATGCCCACATCAATACTGTGGGGAGTTTAGTTGGGGTATACATATTATCCCCAGTTGTTGGAATGCTGGCAAAGATAGAAACTTCCTGATGTCTACTAGAATGTTGTTTCCCTCCAGATGGCTCTCAGCTAGGAGGATCTCGTGTATCCTTCCACCACTAGAAAGCTAATGGGTTTGAGTCCAGTTGGTAGTGGCATGGCAGAAGGGGAAAAAAGAAATAAAAAAAAGGTTTAAACAGTTTTTCCAGTAGCTTGGAGTCTTTTGAGGAAATTAATTGTAAATTAGTCCTGTTGGTCTGTTTGCTGTATTTGTAATGGTAATAGTATTAGACTTTAAGCTTAAGGTGTTGCAAATTATTTTGCCCCTATGCTTGACTTCACTAAGTACAGAAGGCTGGAAGCTGATAAACTTGATTGGTGATACAGCTATTCCATTCCAAATATCTAGACTGAGCATTTGCTAGAGCAGAAATTTAGGTAAGTTTAGTAGCCCAGCTATAAACACCACTTAGATATAGGTTGATTTATTTTGAATCTGTTTTTTTATTTTAATTTATTTGTTTAATGTAAAATATGTTCCAGTTTTACAGACTCTGGTATACCTAAATAGCCAACATTGTTTCTTTGTTGGAAAGATGGAAAATTGGTATTAATAAAACCAGACTTAAAATTGATCCTTGTAAGATATCACAAAGTATAGTAAGCCATTCTGAGAAGTGTCCCAGGATTTATACACGCTTGTCATTGTGAATAATGTAGATATTAACTCCATTTGCTTTTAACTATTTATAACAGAAATATACAGAATGACCTTGTCTGAATGGTTCATGGAAATATGTTGACTGACCTATTTTCAATAAATCCACATTGTAAGAAGTCTAGTTTCTTTGTAAAATTGTAATGTATTTAGCAGTTGACTTATGCATTATTTAAAACAGTTACCCATTACAGTTACTAGATGACAGCTCTGTAATCATTTACACAATTAGTGCTACCGTCCTTGTGGATTTGTGCTGCATATGATCCTTTCCATCTTTCCCAGTCCTTCAGAGCACATGCAGCTAACACAGCTAGATACATAGCTTCTGTGATGTATTGGCTGTATAAGTCATTCATTAATACTGAAAAGTAAAGTGCATGGAATATGGTCTGAATCATGCTTCAGGTAGTCTGGACATTATGCAAGGCCTTCTGTATTGGTTCCTTAATTATAATGGAAGTGGATGGCTGGTGGAGTCATGTGCATTCTTTATACTCTACTGTATCTTGAAAAAAAATGCTGAAAAACACATTTAATTGGATGCCTCATAGCATTCAGGCTGGACTTTTAATTCTTGGGGAATTCAGTGTAGAGTATAATGCCTTGGTTGACTATTTGTCACATATGCCTTCAGCTGTATGGGCACCAGAGATTTGATTATATCTTTGAACCTTCATTATATTCATAGCTCTGGAGTTGTATCAGACTCTAATAGTCATCAGTTGTGCCCACTTCCACCTCTATATATGTTGGCCCCATAATAAAGTTCAAAGAGCCCACCATTTCTCCAACAGTAGAACTACTAAATCCTTTGACAAATCTACACTCATTTCAGTCCTGAAGTAAGCCAGCTGGTCTCAACTCTTTCACTTAGAACTTGACTTGGGCATGAAGCATTTTACCCCGATATTCCTCTGTACCTTAAATAGCATGGCCCCATTAACCACAGAATGAAAAAGGAATCTGATCTCTTCTAGACCAATGAAGAGATTAAAACTACCATGACTGGAAGAGATAATCTTTGGAAACAATATCACACAGAGAAATTCCCTAGCCCTCATAATAATTATAGACATCTTTGTTATAAAATTAAATTGAATACTCAATGGTAACAAGAAACTAACATAACATAACAATTATTTCTAATGTAACAAGCTGCTTACAGGCACAACCAGCCAGCCCTGTCTGTCCTCGCAAGGACCCCAGTATAACTATTGCATCTCACTTCCATCATTCATTTATTTGTTTTAGCTGTTTGTTAAGCACAACTGACCCTTTTCAAGTTCATTATCATTAACATTTTCATTAACACTGCAGAGTCTGTTATCTCCCTATTTTCAGTGATGACATCAGCAAATGCTTATCACCTGCTAACATGCTAATTCTTCAGTCAGTTCCAACTAACCTTATTAAAGCATCCTCAAAAAATTTCAACCCTCCACATATTAGATATCTGCATATCACAGCTGGTACTATATATGTTGGGCGGTGCAGTGGTGCAGCGGTTAGCATTGTTGCCTCCTAGCAAGAGGTTCTCTGGTTCATTTCTCAACTGGGGTGCCTTCTGTGCGGAGTCTGCGTGTCCTCCCTGCATTCGCATGGGTTTCCTCTGGGTGCTCCGGTTTCCAGTCCAAAGACATCTGTCCGGAGTGTTTCTCCCCAGGCCTTCATTGAAAATAGGCACTGTCCCAGTCAGAGTTTCCTGTTAAACAAATGTTAAGTTTAAATAAAACAAAATTCCATTTTGATAATCTGCTCCATTAGATCCTTTTATACTCTCAACTATGGAAATAGGCAAAAGTGATACGTTAAAGGCAGACAACAATAAGCTGTTTTGCCACATTTTGATCCATTTGCTTTTCTTTTTCCATCATCTAAGAAACAGGAAAAATGTTTAAAACTGAGGCAACATTCCTGCAATTGTAAAAAACTGATAAGGAGGAATGTTGATCAAAGCTGGTAGTTAGACCTGTGGTCACTGACTTATGAAATGCGTTTGGTATTGTGAAACATCACCTTCTCTTGTGTTTTTTTTTAGTCTGGTTTAGCCTCCAACAACATATGGTTTCATGGTTTCACAGTTACTTGCCTGCCCCTTTCTGTTTAGTAAATTGGAATAATGTGATTTCTCATCCCCTTCCTAGCCATACTGGAGTCCCTGAAGGCGCAATCCTTGGCCATTTCTGTTTAAGCATTTCTGCAAATAACTTAGCCAATGTCTCTACCTCAATAGAAAAAAAATAGCATAGCTCTTCCCATCAAACTAAAATTATCCCAACTCCAAGTCACCTCCCAAGATGACTACACAGGGGAAATAGTTACCTTTATTAAGTTTAAAGTTACTTGGCATCACTATCAGCTGTGTTTTAAAATTCCATAACCATATCCACTCTGTCATACTAGAGACCAGTCAATTAGTAAGGCAGCTCTACTGTGCTAAATCCTTCTTAACTGACTCCACTCATCTAACAACAGTCTGATCTTTACTGTCTCCTCTGCTGCTCCATCCCTTTTTACAACTCTGTCTCACATCTGACTACAGAACTGCAGGAAGTGCACTACAGAGCTGCTGGATTCTCATCAGGTGATAGATAGATCTACTACCCAGTCCTGTGAATCCCTTTGACTTATACAGTTGCTTGATTTCCACCAGCATCTTACTTTGTGCCAATTACTTAAGGCTCACAGCCTCCTATATCAGTCTAAAAATGTCCAGTACTGTGCTGTATTATGATTTTATATACCCTCTATACGCACATTATATTGATCTAATCAGTATCTAATCCATCCTCTCAGATCTGATAACAAGCATGCTAATTTGTACTGGTTATCAGGTACACCCTTACCTGTACCGTATGCTCAGATGAGTATCTAATCCAGCCTTTCTCTTCTGATAACCAGCATATTGATTTATCCTTTGTTGTCTGCATTTCTAAGCTGTGGAACGACTTGAGCTTATGTCTGCCATCCTTTCAAATATGCACTGTGGATTTACTTTCATAATGATTGGCCCTATAACTTAGAATTAACTAAGTTCACCTCATCCGTAGTCATTCTGCTGAACTTTAGATTCATATCTATTGACACGTCTTCAGCAATATCTTCACAAACACATACCGCTCAGCCTCTTTGCCCACCATCCTACGGTTCAGTTCTAAGTTACTTTTCATTCCACTGGTGGTTCTTTCAAATGTTCTTACTCTATTTAAGGCATACTCTATTAGAAAACATATATAAATTTACAAATTTACTAACTAGCACATGATGTGGAATCTACTAATGTAAAAAAAAAAAAAAAAAAAAAAAATAATATCTTAACTGTGACCCTGTCAGGACAAGCTTTCATTCACCCACACAGTTCTGGCTGCTCTTCTGCCAAGCAGATGGTTGTATCTAAGGAAAATGTTTCTTATTTAATGAATATGGAAATAGTGTAAATGGTCTATATATACTGTATGCTGTACATAATTATCTGTTCTGTTCAGAAGTGTGACATAATTCATTGTGCTCGAAATCAGTTATAAAAGTATTCCTGTAAAAAGTCTGTAACTAATTCTGCTGCTTACATTACTAGGAAACATTTTTCCTGGGCTCCTACTGAAAAATGTTCAGTCAAACTATCGCAGTTAAAAATAACTCAAAAATGCCACAAAGACTTGCTAATTAACAAAATGTGGCTTTGAAGAGCCGCTGGTGCCACTATTACTAAAATGTTTGCATTTGCTAATGTCTTTTTCTTTCTGTTTCCCTTCCAGCTTCTGTATTCAAACGTATTTGCATTAGACTAGTAGGCATTACAGCCTGTGCTAGCATTGCAAGCTGTGCCATGAAGGGTTCTAGTCTAATAGTAAATTGTTTATGTTTTATTTAATGGTTTTACGTTAATTTTATACAAACACTTCATTAAAGTTTTTCCTTTGAGACTCTGGGTTAAATGTGGCTTTACTTACTATTATATTTCACAGTTTATTCAAATAGTCATGAAAAATCATAGCTAATCAAGGTCAATTAGAATTTTACTGTGTTTTAGTTCTCATTTAATAAGGATCAGAATCTGAATCCTTCCAGCTGTACTCTGAGACAGCAAGACGGAACCTTGAATTCATGAACCCCTCTGTTTCATCAGGCCTTTCTCAACTATTTATATACATTTAGAGTAGAAGTACATAAAACTGTTTATTGTGCAGTAGTACATCTATACTGAATAAACTTAGATATAAACAAAAAATTGCAGAAAGTAAAAATAAGTGAACATACTTCAAAGGAAAGCTTTCTTTAATCTCTATCCAGGAAACACAGCCCCACATAGTTACATAAAGCTTCTGCTTATAAACATGCATGTATATGCAGTCATTGCAATCAATAAACACCAAAGACATTACTACTTGCTGAATATAACTATTGAGTGATTGTAAAAGTACACAGTGCAGATGCAGAGTCATATACAAATGTTACACAATCCATAATGAAGCCAAAATGGCAACAAAAGAAATAGTACACCAGTATGCAAACATGCATGTACCATGTATGCAACTGAAATGCATGCAGTAAAATTGTAAGTATAAACCAGAAATACAGTCCCAGAAATATGTATGATGTACATACAGTATAGCAACTGGACATAGATGACTAACAGTGAAGTAACACACTACCACAAAAATCACATGCAGACACAAATAATGGACTGCAGTACAGCCGACGTCACGGATATTATTGTCACTGTAGCTCACGAAACAGCACTAGTGTGCCCGTGGTGTACACATAATTACCTTTAGGAGTTAATGTTATATTGATCCCTTACTAGACAGGAACATTGTTACTATTTCTGAATGGATAGATACACTTTTGATCTCCTCTGATAGCTGTGCAGATGGATGCATGCACATGGTGCTAGAGAATAATCTATATATTCTGCTATGAACCAGGGTAACCTGTGCCATAATTAAACTGGCTATAGGTACATTTCAAAGGCCGACACCTGGTATATCCAGACTTTAGAAAGTTGCATCCTCAATTAGCCCCTGCAGTGCCTGATGCCTCACATGAAAAGATTTATATATATATATATATATATATATATATATATATATATATTTATTACAGATGCAAGTAGAAAGAATTATAATAATGTGCGGCTTTCATGGAACTCTTAGACTGCCAGATATCACTGGCACAATGGATGCCACCTACATTGCTAATGAGGTACCTGACAAAGAAGATGGGCATGCTTATATCCTAGGCATGGGTACAATTCTTCAAATATATAGGAGGTGTGCAGCCACACTGGGTGAGTAAGGGAACGCAATGCTAAGTACCCTCTAAGCAGTCATGATAGGCATGTTTGGTACTTAAACAGTGTGCAATATGCTTCAAGATTGGAACCATACTTCACAACTGTGTGTATGTACATACCTCTCAACAGTCCCAAGTTTTGCAGAATGTCCAGATTTTTGAGTCATATTTTAATTTATTCCTCATAAAATCTGTGGTCTTCTGGCAAATCACTGGGATAATCTGAGGACTGAAGTAAATAAATAATGACATATATTTGAGTTTCAGACGTCAAATCCTTCAGAAAATGTATGTCAACACAAACTCTGTCACTCTAGCAACTTTCTAAGTTTATAAAACCAACATTTAAAATCTGTCCCTATTTTTGTCCTTGCCCCACCCCCCATTTTGTCAAGCTTTGCCCAGATTTCTAGCACTAAGAGGTGTGTGTGTGTTTGTGTTTATGAGTATGAAATTGATAGTCAACATTCTTTAATATTATTACTCATTGCATTGATGCCATATCGTTGACTATACAAATAAGTGAAAAACAAATAAGTGAAAAACAAATTCCACAGAGAAAAATATACAGCTTCCTTTTGTGATAGCCTAAATTAAAATTTGAGCTGCACATACCACCGAAACAAATAAAATATAAGTAAAAATAAAAGCACAAAACATATGTTTTATATAGTGGCTCTGCCAACACCCCTTACTTAAATATATTAACATCATGGTTGCATAACCCTGACCAAAGCGAACATTTCCCTATGCTGTTATAGTCAACAAATCAAAGGCTAGCTACAACATAAATCACTGAACTGTATGCTCAGTGACTTAATGCACGTGCCAACTGACCACAAAATGGATAATTGACAAATAGCCTGGAAAATAGCAAATGAGTTTTTCTGTTGCAAAATCTCAAACATGCATTTAATTGGGGTTCCTATTAGATAGTTGAAGATGCATAATTTAAAATGCGTCTTCACCGAACTTAAAATAACAAAAACTGAAAACAGCGATGGGGCATATGAGCAATTTTTTTCCCAGGGAAAGAAATCGCTTGCCCGCCTCTGGTAGTTTGCTGTTTTGTAAACTGTAGTGCGATCTCGGAGTTGGTATATTTAGTTAGGGGGGGTGTGGGGGGGTGAAGCTCCCCACTTTGTTTTGTGTGTAGTGATATATTTTTTTTTGGACAAGTGCTTTCTTTCCCTGGGAAAGAAATCGCTCATATGTAGTTTCACTGTTTTCAGTTTTCGTTTTTATGGTTCGATGAAGACGCATTTGAAGTAATGCATCTTCGACGTTGTGATATAGACCCATTTAATTGACATGTTTGTGGTACTTTATTAAATTTTGATTGCGCAACATTCTGACTAAAACATGTATGGTCAAATAATTAGTGCGTGGAATATTATACATGGACAGTTTTAGTGAGGAAAAGTTCTGTAGAGAGGAAAGTTGTTTTACTAATGTGAATGTGTACGTTCATGACATCCCCTGTCAAAGCTGTTTCTAGGTGTCTGCTGGCAGTGATTCCATTTAGCAGGGAGAGACTTCCTTTCTTTGTGTTTGTGCAGCTGTAGAGTTGATATATGTAAGTTCAAGGGTGTGGTGGTGCAAAGGCTTCCCCTCTGCACAAAAGACTTAAATGTGCTTTGTAATAGGTTTGTGTTTTGGTTAAGGGTAGTATATTTTTTGTTCTGTCTGTTGTTTTAAGGATTGTGATTTATGTGATGTCAGGTAAGTCTGTATTTGGATATTTGTGTTCAATGTGATGTTCAATATTTTATGCATTCAGTATATGATGATATAATCATGATATATATATATATATATATATATATATATATATATATATACATACACACAAACACACACACTATATATATATATATATATATATATATATATATATATATATATATATATATATATATATATATACATACACACACACACACACACACACACACACACACACACACACACACACACACACACACACACACACACACAGGTCTATTTTATGTGATTGAATGCTCATTTGACTGAATCCCAAATCGTCAAACCCATTTGATTAAAAACTCATTTGAGTGAACACTCATTTGATGGAAGAGTATATAAGTCTATTGAATGTATGTGTTGGTGTCATTTCTTATCGTAGGAGTTATTAGGGAAGAGAGTCTATCGGAGTATGTATGGATTACAGTGGTCAGAGTCATGTCATCCCCAAATCTGTAGATGTTTATATTTCCATTCTAGAGTGAATTCATTGTGCATATTTTTTTTTTCTTCTTTTCTCCATGGTTGTGCAATCATGGAGTTAGGATATAGAAGAAAGGGGTATAGGGGTGGTTGCTTTGGGGGGAGGGGTGCAGGGGGCTTGCAAAAACAATTTTTATGGTATATTTGTTGTGGAGAAGTTTTTCTATGAAATGAGTTTACAATAAAGTAGATTTCAACATTTTGGATTCAGTCAAATGAGCATGTTTACTACCTGATGATATAATCATAACAAATGTTTATATATATTAATGGTCATTTGTTTGAATCCCAAATGGTCGAACCTTTTTGGCTGAAAACACATTTTATAGAAATTAGAGTGAAACTAAAAAGATCAAAGAAATAAACTCAAAAAACACTCTTCTTTTTTGTGGGGCAAGGCAGCCTCCCGCTAACTATCTATACCAATTTCGAGATCCACAACAAGAGGAAAGGTTATATTCCCAGATCCAGTTGTACTGCAGTCTCATACCCAAAGTAGCCAACAGGATGGAAAATAAGGAAAAAGGAACATTCGCTGTTGTGAGCATTCACTCTTAAAGACTGCAATCACACACACACACACACACACACACACACACACACACACATATATATATATATATATGTGTGTGTGTGTGTGTGTGTGTGTGTGTGTGTGTGTGTGTGTGTGTGTAGATATAAAATTGTCTTTCGGCTTTTCCTGGTTAGAAGTCACCACAGCGGAACTCCGGTCTGCTAATGATTGCCAGCCCAACACCCAACCTTCAAAGACGGCACACTCATTCACGCACGTACCTACCTGCATGTCTTTAACATCACTTGACCGCGGGGAGGACATGCAAACTCCACACAGAAGGAGCTCCAGCTGAGAATCGAATGGGAGAACCTCTTGCTGTGAGGCGACAATGCTAACCGCTGCACCACCGTGACTCCATAAAGTACACTCTGGAAGCAGAGATGTATAAAAACAGTTTTATTTGGAAAACAAAACAAGAATTAAATGAAAATATAGTCTACTTGGCTTTCCTCAGTATTGACAGTGCCTAAAGTGCATGTACATGTCACACAGACTTAGTCCTAACCAAGCTTTTTCTGCACCAGACTATTAAGCAAAAAGTCACAGCTGTATGCTCTGCTAGGTTGTTCCTTCGGGTCCATCAAATACAATCTTCATCTAAGTATACCTCAGACTACATCCACAGTAAGCCCCGATTGGGCTGCTGAGCTCCAGTAGTCCTGAATCCTTGACCAGAACCCCTATTATGACTCATGATGAACTAACAACTGATGGACTTCCTGATTTACCATGAACAGACAGCCTGTGTTTATAAAACACTAAACTGACAATCGACTTACAATTATCTGACTAATACAGCTGATCGCATAACTAAAGTGATGTCAGAACGTTTCCTGATAAATCCCATTTACATGCTTTTATTAGACCATTCCATATTTTCCATACACATCGAGTTACAAATCTACCTCCCTCACTACAAAGCCATTATTTTTGGACTCACACTGATGGGTTGTAGGAACATGGCAATCCATTGACATTCTTATGAAGTAGTCCAGTCATGTGGATCATAGTGTGTTGGAAAGGCTGGAAAAATGGTGCTAAGCAACACAGCTTTGTACTGCCTTCTGTCTGTTTACTCAGCCATGGTTACAGGCCATGATCAGTTACCAGGTTGAAAAATCTACCTAATAAGTAGTATTTTAAGGAACAGAAGGTCCTCTTCATCATCAATCTCTTTCTCTCTTTGGTTGAATATCTTTTTTAGAACTATTTAATTTTTGCTGAGAGAGTACATCACCTCAGCTCTCAACCAGCACATTAAATCCATATCTTAAACTCACATAGTAATAGTAAATCACTCTGAAGTCACTAATGATGTCTGTTTCATATTTTTTTTATTCTTCGCCTGAAGAAGCCTGAAGAGTTTCTGTTCATTGGAACCTGATGAGTTCATTTTTCATTTTACAAATCAATATGTGAAAATTCATTCAACAGTGATATTTTAAATCACACACACAATGTATATGGTGTATGTAATTTAAATCATTTTCTCTCTTGAACACGGCTTTCTTTCATTATTTATTTTTAGGTATAAAAGATTCTAGTTGTCACTTTAGCACCTTAATAGTGGGCTTCATGTTAATTATCCCAAATAGTTGGCTTCCATCGTGTTTCGTTTACTTTTCTTAGCATTCCTCCTTACCTTTCACCCTGGTTTTCCAGCTATGGTTTACGTGCACATACGTTACTGTTTGTAATGAGTCCTACCCCATCATCGAATAAATGACCAGCTTCCCACAATCACACAACACTTTATCACATGGCGCATGTCAACATTTAATTTTACCAACAATTAAAACACCTAACAAACTCATCTCATTTTACCAACAGTTCATTTTAAAAAACAAGGCAAGCACAGTTAGGTTATGTGTAAGTGGTGGTGTGTGTGTGTGTGTGTGTGTGTGTGTGTGTGTGTGTGTGTATGTGTGTGTGTGTGTGTGTGTGTGTGTGTGTGTGTGTGTGTGTGTGTGTGTGTCTGTGCGTGTGTGTGTGGTGTGTGTGTGTGTGTGTGTGTGTGTGTGTGTGTGTGTGTGTGTGTGTGTGTGTGTGTGTGTGTGTAGTATTATTTTTTTATTAATTCAAGAGGGAGAGTTGTTTAAGGGATAAATTTTCAGTGTGTGTGTGTGTTTTGTGGGTCAAGATTAGAATAGGAGTTAGGTAAGGAGATAGCTTTAATATTGCGTGTGTGTGTGTGTGTGTGTGTGTGTGTGTGTGTGTGTGTGTGTGTGTGTGTGTGTGTGTGTGTGTGTGTGTGTATCTGAGGCTTTCTTGTGTAGTGGTAGCACTACAGAAACGATTTTTCTAAGGTAAAGTGCAGGGTTATGGTTAGGCTTAGCACACATTAGTAAAGTGATTCAGAAAGGTCTATATTAGAGCACCGAACTTTCAAAATTTCGAGTGTTCTAATATCGAACCCTATTAATCGAAAATTTAAAACAGCGAACATACAGAGCAGCAAATTTTTTCCTAGGGAAAAAATTTACTGTTCCAAAACACATACACGCAACACAAGCACGCCAAACAAACAGCAATCCACACACATACACCTAAACTCTTACACCTAACCCTACACTAAACTATACATACACCACTAACTATCCACTTACCTTAACCCAAACCCTAACCCTAAGGTCCGTCACTATCGCACAGTCACCTCACCTGCGCCCTAACCCTAACTCACCTACCCCACCCTAACCCTTACGTCCACACAATCACACACTTACCTGACCCGCGCCCTTACCCTAACTCACCTACCCCGCCCTAACCCTCATGTCCACACAATCGCACACTTACCTGAACCCAACCCTTAACTTTCCACCACAGTGCTGAAAATACCGAAGCAACAGAAACGGACAACTGAATTCTTTCCCTAGGAAAAAATTCGGTTTTCTGTTTCTTCGATATTTTCAGCGTTCGCTGAAAACGGGTCGATATTAGAACACTCGAAATTTTGAAAGTTCGGTGTTCTAATATAGACCCGTTCAGAAGGGGAATGTCATTTATCAACTCAAAACAGGGGTAAGAAGTAATGGAAACATCAGAATAATTATCCCATTTGCAACCTTGATTATATTTACTCTTGCTGTATTTAAAGTATCTTCTTCTCATTGTACTTTCATAAAATGTATGTGGCTTACCTGCAAGACCACTAATTTGAATACTTTCTTCAGTAGCTTTTTGTGAGTTGGAAATTATAGCCAGTGCCATAACCAGCTCATCTGGCACCAAGATCTGCTCCCCAATCTGGTGCCCCTCCACACTAAGTTGAGTACCAAAAAATCCTAAAGAGGAGCACCATGTCCTCAGTGTCCTATCCTCATGTTTACATGAGGAGCAAAAAAATGTTTTTCTCACAAAAAAGTAGCAAACCATAGGCTGCCAACTTTGCTGTTTATATCTGTTTGTATGGTGTCCCATCTTTCATGGAGACCTGAACTCACATGTCCACTGTGCATCAGGAGATATATTTTGTACCTCTGATGTACTGCCTGGTTTGCTGTAGCTCTGTAGTTTGTGGTGCAGATATTGATGTGTTAGTCCTTCTTGTCTGTTTTTACGTTGTGATTTAGATATATGTGTTCTATGTGACTGTGTCTTTCCAGTTACCAGCAGGATGTGCAACAGCAGCAGCAGCAGTAGTGGGAGGCACAGGAGACATGAATAGGTCTTTAATGCAGCCCTACATGGGTAGTCAGGCCTGTATAGGAGATGGTTGGACAGTTCTCCCAGTCAAAAACTGAGGACCTGGTGGTTGACTCCTCATTCCTAGTTGCATCTATGAGGAGATGAAAGAGGTGGCCTCTTTTCTGCCCAGAGCTCTGGGGAGCTCCACTGTACAATGGCTAGTAGTACTGTATATATATATATATATATATATATATATATATATATATATATATATATATATATATGGATCTGCTTCATTTAAACGAAAGAACGTTTAAACGAATTTGACTTACCCAAGCTGAATCCACTGAAATTGCAGTACAACGAATGCATGGACTGCTGAATTCCTTTCCCTGTGAAGGGAACCACTTGGCCACCATGGTAATGAACCAAAACAGAGGAAAGTAAGCCCTCTGTGTGGGGGACTTCACTCCCCACACCCCCTTACTTAGATATACCAACTCTGAGATTTAAAACGGTATCAGCACAGCTTGATAGCTGACTAATGCATGAAGTACAGCAGATTCACAGGTACTAAACTCTAAAGTGTATTTAGTATGTCTTCATTTGTTCTCAGTATGCTTCACCTGAATATATGAGTTATATTTTCCATAGTTCTCCTAAAGTCATCTGTCCTTTCTAACATGTGACGGATAATAGCACCAGGCAGTGAAATATCAGTTTTGTTAAAAGTATTTTGTCACTATTTAGTCTACATTAGAACTTTTTCTGCTTCTTATGAGTAGGTAATCTAATGTCAGAAGTGTTTTTTGTAAGAATATGTCACGGGATAATATCAAGGTATGGTTGTTATTTACTATTGGAATGTCATGGAATTCAAAGTGTGAATCTAAACAAGATTCTAAGGTGAGAGGTCTGGCTTTTGGCTAATACATATTATACAATGACAGGTCATTAACATTCAAAAACATGTGCTAATTGGTCAGTCTAACCAGTGTGCCCATTGTAAATTGAGCATATACCAATAGAAAAAACTCCGGTCGCCTGGACTTTCTTCTATTAATATATGCTAAGGCTTTCCAGTTTTCTTGAGCTAAGAGGTCAAGAGGTACATATGGAGGGCAAAGAAAATGCAAGGAAAATAAGAACGTTATGCAAAACTAAAGAAACATACATGATTTTCCTTTTTTCCATGTATTTCTGTCCTGACTCTTTCATACCACTAAACTGTCCAGATTTCAAGCTTTTTTTTTTTTTTTTTTTTTTTTTTTTTTCAAAAACGAAGCTATGGAGATCTTCCTTTCTCTGTTGCTTACTTTCTAAAGCACTGATGTACTGTGTAAGTATGAAATGTAAGTCCCATACACATGCGCAGTACATCAAGAAAGCAAATGGAAGAACACCTTCTTAAATAATGTCATTGTATAATAGTTATAACCAACTCCTGGTTGTGATATAGTGAAGATTTACCCATTGTTAAACCACACCAACTGTGGGTAAATCTTCAATATACTACACCCAGTCATTGGTTATTGCTATATTAGTACAGTTGTCACATATGCAGCCACCTTACATACACTCATTCACTGAATACAGAGAAATACCACATTTTGTGGTACTGCCTGCCTCAGAAAAACTTCAAGCAGCTCTTTGTATGTCAGGTCCCTATTAAATATAAACTAAAAATAAAAATGTTCCTTTTGGACTGTCCATCACTTAGTGCGTAATAAAAAATAACACGCACAGATAAAAGTGTAAGCCCTTTAATTGTAATGAACGTACAACAGAAATTCATCAGATGATACATGTAATTGTAACCCCTATTGTTAACTAGAAGTGCCTGCAATCTTGTGACTAGGAAAAGCCAATCAGACAACTAATAATGTAAAGAACTGTGTTACAAAAAAACATGCCAAATTAAGATTATCATTTAGTCTAAGCTCTTCAAAAGCATTGCTTCTAAATTGCTAAATCAGTCTATCTAAAACAGCTCCCAAATTACTCCCACTGCTGTTGTCCTGTTTTTCTCAAGAGCAAAAACACGAATATCATTTAAAACCTTGACATTGCTTGCTATGGTTACCCAGGGCATTTTTAAAATCTCCTTGTTTCAGTTGCCTTGACATTTGTTTTTCAACTTCCTGTGGTTCTCCCAATGTTAAATGAATCACATCTGACACTGCATGGTAAACAACATTTTCTGTAACAGTTAAATCTTTCCACTACTCCCACAGTCCAGCCTGTATATACATTATTTATGTATGGACTATGTGAACTAAGCTTTCACTCTCTGAACTAAAATATGCATAAGTGTCAGTGGGTTTATTCCTAGCTGTATATTTATTAATAGTTAGTAGGTTTATTAGTAGTTGATTTCTCACCATCTAGCTTCCCTTTAAATATTCCCTTAATGTTACTTGTTCTCTTGTCGCTCAGCTTATAAGTAAGGGTATCGTGTCCAGGTCCAGGAAACTCATAGTGCCACTTTTCTTGGCCGTAATCAGATCCATCACTGAGTATAATGTCCCCCTTCAGCATTTACCTGATCAGACATATGCAACAACTGGAATGTTCCCAAAGGGTCCTTACCAAAAGAATCCAGGGCATAAATACATTGCCCTGTGCAGATCACCTTAAAGCCAAATCTCTATACTCAGTCTCCTACAGACTACAGAGAGGCAATGTATGCCTGGCATACAAGGCATCCTTGGATCCAACTGTGACAAACCTTTTGCACATCCGCACAATGAACAGTATCAGAACTACTAGATCTAAGGATTAAAATTTTGCTTGTGACATAAATAGGATATGCTGGAGAGACAGATATGTTTCTCAGAGTATCCCCATTCCCTGGAATAGGCTTCTCATCCATGTGAAGCAGAGTCTGTCCTTAACCCTATTCAAGTATAACCTTGATCAGCAAATGGGAAACTGCAAATTCACCCTGGGTCTGTCCCCTATATCTCGGATGGCCAGAGGTAGGCAGTAAATTATGTCCACACTAACATACTCCCTCTATTACAATATATAGTAATCTTCTAACTAACATACCCGACCTCCTGATATAAGTGCCCAAGATACAACAGACAAATGGACACATTTGTGTTGCGTGGCTAGGCTTATATTGGCCCTAGTGGTCATTAGCTTAGCATACCCCTATGAACCTAGGAACAACTCTAGGTGTTTTTTAATAATACCTGAAAGAGCTTCTTGACCATTCAGCACATTCCATTGTTTAGGAATAATATCGCAAATTTCTGGAAAATGTGACCAGTACTAATATTTCACAATGACTACGATCTTGATTTCTCTGGTTGTCATGTTTTTGTAAGCTTGAATTAATTGGCCTAAAAATGTCTCTCTTGGTATGCATCAGGTGCATACTAGTGAAGTTCTGATACTTGTTGCTTTTGATGCTTTTCCTGTACAACTTGGTGAACATTGTCTCTAGATCATTCTTTTATACGGTCATGCCTAAATAATTAACTATTTCTTCACCAAAGCTCATTTCAAACTTCAAGTAATAAGTCAATCCATTTAAAAAATTAATAAATTCTACCAGCTCATCATAGGTGGAATTCCACAAAATAAAAATGTCATTGATAAACTGAAAATATGATCTGCATTTCTTGTAATATTCAGTGGTAAAAACATTTTCTTGCTGTCATGAATATACTGGCATATGTTGAAGACTGTCGCAACACCACTGACGTGTTGGAAAATATCTTTACCAAACATAAAATAAGTTATTGTCATATGGCTGGATTCATAAATGGCTGATTTCTGCCCTGGTATCATATGCATGTTGCACTGCGCATGTGATGGCACTCTATTTTGAATTCTTTAAACAAAGGTAAACAACAGAGTATGCTATTGAAAGCATAATCAGCTGTCGGGTGCCAGGATCTGCCATATAACGCACGCACTCAGGTCACTCCACAACAAGTACAAGTATGACTCTGTCATTGTCCATGTTGTTGTTCCTGGACTACATGAAAAGAAACATGGAGGAACTCTCTGATCTTGTAGCCCAGGCAGGTATGACCCTAGCTCTGAGTAGTATCCTGCCATCACCCAGTATGATACCACAGTACAAGGACAAAATGATTGACTTCAACAATTGGCTAAGCTTATGGTGTCATTCGAAGGGGATCCAGTATCTGTCTGCCTGGGATGACATGATGAACAGACCATGATGCTTTGCCAGAGATGGCCTGCACCTGTCACCCTTGGGATTCTGGATACTGGCTAAGGCTCTTTCCAACCCTATAGTGCTTTTTTTAGGCAAGGTTCAAATGACAAATTCACCACTGTAACAGGTACAAGCAAGCAAAATCTGAGGGTAATGCTACTCAATGCTAGAAGTCTAAACCTCAAAATGGATTCACTCGAGGCACTCCTTAAAATGGAGAACATCGACATCTGTGCAGTGAAAGAGACCTGGTTCAAGGCTGCAGAGAGCACCCCTGCATTACCAGGCTATAATTCATAAAACACCTTTCGGCCACCTAACCTGGACCGAAACACTAAAGGTGGAGGCGTGTCCATATTTATTAAGGATTTCCTCAGTTGCTCAGCATAATGCATCCGAGATTATCCAAGTGCAACTAACTCTGGGTAAGACCGCAATCCAAATTGTAACTTGCTACAGATCCCCCACCATGCCCCAAGATTCCCACTCCTCATTTCTTGATACAGTGGAAAATATTAGGGTACAACCCAACATCCTCATAATGGGTGATTTCAACTACCCCACCATTAACTTGGAAAACTACTCATGTACCACCTCTTTTGCTCAACGTTTTCTGGAATTCATAAATTCCATCTCCTTGGATCAACTTATCCACACCCCCCACCAGGGGCAGCAATATCCTAGACCTAGTCATTACCAACATGGGCGACCAGTGTTCCACACCAGAGGTCAGTTCCTTGTTGGTCAGATCTGACCACAAGCTAATCACCATAGGTATCCACATTCTGCCCCCACCCCCAATTAGGGAAACCACCGTAAAAAAATTCTCCAACGCCAACTTCACGCTTCTTAAGACAGAAGTGGCAAACTTCGTGACACACATGCAGACAGACAATAGAGGTATGACTACTGAATCCTGTACAAATGCACTTTATAAGCACTTACATGAGTGCATGGATCGTGTTATCCCTAACAGAACCAAGATGCTATCCTCCAAAATAAGGAAGCCAATCTGGTGGTCCCCTGCCATAAACAAACTCTACAACAGAAGAAAGAAACTGTTGCAAAAAAGAGTAAAATCCCATGATTGGAGGAACTCCCTGGTCAGCCTCAGTAAGAAGCTGCAATCCCTCATAAAATCCTCCAAAGCTAGTTATGAAAACAAAATTGCCACTGATTCTAAAGACAACCACAAAGCATTCTATTGCTATATCAAGAATCTCAATGGCAACATTCAGATCTGTTCTGAGTTACAGCACAATGGCACTAAATATACAGAACCAACTGATATTGCCAACATCCTGGCAGATAGGTTCAGTGCTAACTTTACCCCTCTCTCACCCACTAAAGGGCCCATCTCTATACCAAAAGAATGCAAAGTTCCTGTAATCATGGCTGCACAGGTAAAAACCACACTCTCCAAAGCCAAGAACACAGCATCCATGGGACCTGACAACATCCCAGACTGCGTTCTACATGAGCTACAGAATGAACTGGCACCCCACCTAAGCACCATGTTCAATCATAGCCTCACCACAGGCTTTGTGTTCACTCAATGGCACACAATGATGATTATCCCACTCCACAGATGGGGAGCCACCACAGACCCCGGGAACTACTGCCCCATTAGCCTAATGAGCCTGGTCGGCAAGGCCATGGAACGTATCATCATGGAACTTATAAACAAAGACATTGGTAATCTCCAAACTCTGGACCCCACCCAGTTCGAGCTTGTAAAAGGCAGATCATGTCTCCTAAACCTGATATACTTCTTTGAAGCAGTTACCAAAGCCGTAGATGAGGGTAAGGTAGTTCACACAGCCTACCTAGATCTTGCCAAGGCTTTTGACACCATCCCCCACTCTGGAATTATAGATAAACTCACTAAACTAGGTATAAATCCCTATGTCACAAGATGGGCTGCCAACTGGCTCACTGACAGAATCCACACTGTAAAAGTAGCAGACTCCAAATCTGACTTCAGACCAGTGACAAGTGGAGTTCAGGCCTGGGTCCTCTCCTTTTTGGTATCTACTTTTCTGAAGTACAGGTTAACACAGAAGGTCTTTGGCTAACGAAGTTCGCAGATGACTGCAAACTAGGAGCCATAATCGAAACTCCTTAACAATGTGGACATCTTACAAAAGGGCCTCACTGAAACAGATGCCTGGTGTCAAAGCCATGGCCTGAAGCTCAATGCCAAAAAGTAAACTGATATCCCCTTTGGTAAAAACTCTGTACCCATGAGCTACCACATAGGTGGTAGTCTACTTAACACGGAAAGTGTGATAAGAGACCTTGGGACACAGGTGGACAGTAGTCTCTCCTTTGATAATCACATTGCCACAGTAGTCAGGAAATCCTTCTACATGGCACACCTCATCACAAAAGGTTTCTCATCCAGGAAAAAAGAGGTCATTGTTCCCCTCTACTCGTCACTCATTAGACCCATTATATAGTACAATGCCGCTTTTGGTATGTACCTCACAAGACATCTACAAAAATTGGAAAGGCCGCAAAAATACCTCACAAAGAGGATTACCGGCCTCAAACAGATGCACTACGCAGACCGTCTCAAAAACCTCCAGCTTTACTCCGTCGCATATCGCCTATTCAGAGGCGATCTCTGCCTAACATACAAAGCTATGTCAAACCCAGAGATTTTGGACATGCTGCACTTAAAGAAATCCCAATCCCTCTGAGCTACATGCTCTAGGGACCTAAACCTTGTCACCACAATAAACAGAACATGCTGGAGGGATAGATTCCTGTCCCAGAGACTTCCCATACTTTGGAACAAACTACCTATCTATATCAAACAAAGCTCCTCATTAGCACTCTTCAAGAAAATTCTTGATGATTGGTTGGGAAATAGGAAATTCATCCCGGGGATCACCTCTGGGGCTCTGCTTGACAGGGGCACAGGAAAATAATTTTCTTGGGTGGTGAAAGCCAGGGTACCTTTTTTCTAGGCTTATATAGGCCCTAGGGCCAATAGCCTAGTGTCTACCTATGACAAATAAGCTAATCAACCAATCCAAGATGGCAAAACCATTCAGGAAGCTATAAAGTAACCATGTGAAGATGATGTAGCCCTTTGTCATGAACTCCAAAACCTACTGGAATACAGCCACCATCACACTTAGAAAGAAAAGCAATGTCAGGGGCTGTTGCTGCCCTCTTGCATGTGTATGTGCAACAGACTCATATCTATGCTGCTTCTGCTAATAGACCTTGTCCAAGGAACAGAAGGGTGTTCAGACCATGTTTAACATATCAAGGACTGCATGATATTGCAATGATAGAGATATACGCTGTTGATAGGGAAACACTACAAGAACTCTGAAACCTTTGCTGTCCCCACCTCAGACCCAGGAGAAATCGAGGAAAACCTATACCAGTGAAAACTAAAGTATGTGTAGCATTAAGAATATTGGCTACTGGTACATTTGAGAGACCCACAGGGGATTTATTAAGGGTGTCACAGGCCTCAGCCTCTAGAATATTGCACCAGTGTCTTAATGGTATGCGAGAACATGCAGGGGAGTACATATATTTTAAATGCAAACCAGAGGAGAGACCAAGAACAATGCAGGAATTTTCTTGCTGTAGCAGACTTTCCTGAAATTTTGGGGGCCATAGACTACACTCTCATAGAAATTAAAGCCTCACCTGGTGAACAAGGAAGGACGTGCATCAACAGGAAGGATCTGCACTCAACCAACTGCATGCTTTCTATAATGCCTGAGGGATCATCCTCAATGTCTGTGCAGGCAACCCAGGAAGCTACCATGACTCATATGTATGGCACACCTCATAGCTTTACACAAGGTTTGCTAGGGGTGATGCAGGTTATGCAATGGAACTGTGGCTCATGACACCCATCAAAATGCACACACACCCATAGAAGGATGCAACAATGCCCTTGTTCAGTCTAAAACATCATAGGGCATGTGTCTGGCATGCTGAAGTCACATTTCATTAGTCTAGATACATCAGGGGGTGCCCTGCAGTACAACTTAGGCACCCATGCATAAATTCCCACAGTCTGTGCCATGTTGCACAATATCAACTTGAGGAAACAAGGTGCAGCATGGTCAACAACTGCCAGGAGCATACATTCCTGGGCCACAGGCAGTGCCAGCTTCTCCACCTCATACAGACAAGGATTCTGAGGGAGAACTTTCAGCTGCAGAGGGAGCCAGCAGATGTAGGCATGCATTATATGCCCTTGCCCTGGCTAAGAGGTAAAGGACAGCACACACACTCACCACCTAAGACTCAAAGGTTAGTATACACACTCAGCAGCTAAGAGGCAAATGATCACACACACACACACACACACACACACACACACACACACACACACACACACACACACACACACACACACACACACACACACACACACACACACACACACACACACACACATACACACTAGCAAAGCAATGCACATAACAACCTAAGCACTTGCAAATATTAAAAGAGATATGATCTGATGTTCACAGACTTTACTTTCCCATGTAATGTCTGTGTATGGATAGCATCGGAGACATTGCCAAAAACACACAACTCATAACTGCAGTAATGTCAAAGTAAGTGTGGAACCTGTATTATATGAACAAATGTGTATGAAGATAAACTAGCTGCATACTGTTAGTCATATAAATGCACTCAAGTCAGAACCTGTGTGAGGTGTCCACCAAGGCATTCTTGGCTTATAGGAATGATATCTGCAATAAACAGGTATGCATTGTACACAATAACCAGCATCAAGCTGGTCACTTACCCGCTGTACACAAAACAGTAAATAGAACAATTATTTCAACAGTTTCACAAGTAGAGCAATAAGCAGGAATGCAATATCACTGGTTTGAATGCCTGAATTACAGTACTAAATGAAAAAAAAGCCTTCTGAAATGAGTATGTAGGAAAATATACAAAATCCTGTTATGTAATAAATATGCATAAAATCAACATAGTGAAAAAGACTATCTTAGCTATCTACTCTGTACATCAGACATATATGCAACCCTAAGTCAAACCCAAGTGAAAAATGGGCATGGCACAGTCATCATCATTTGCATGGGGGGGGGGGGCTGTAGGCCAAGGAGGACACCAAAGTAGTGAGTGTGTGTGACTAAGAAACACAGAACATTCAGAAAAGTTGGAAATATCTCAAACAGGTGTGAACCATGCATCGTAGAGTTGTTAGTTCCGTGTTGTTGCTCCTGACCGCATGAGCTGCCTCTGACAGGAGTTGTCTGATGCTTCTATGTCCCCAGTTCAAAGTGGAGGGTGCTGCCTGAACATGAGCAATGTCTTCACAACTATGTCCAGGACCATGGCTCCATGGCCTATCACATCTGGGTGTAGACACCTCAATCATTGATGGAGCAGTGGAAGTAGTGCCACTACTGGAGAGGGATCTAACACGGCCACATCAGCTAACACCAGATGTTGCAGCTTTATGGGCATGTGGATGCTGACCCTCCTCCAGCAGACGTCCCATTATAGACACTGCCTTATTCAGTGTGTCACTCATCATATCCAATGAGTCACCCACATGACTAGAGCAGTCACTCATGCCAGAATGCACCATGTTTAGGACTCATACAATCTCTTCCGAGGCCCTGGTGGAACATGCCTGTGCCTCCACAATGGTCCTATACATACGTCTGGTGGCACATAATGACAAAACACCCTCAGAATGAAGGTGGACAGTAGTTCTCCTCTGCGCAACTCTAGCAACCCTCCTGTGTGGTGCCATGCCCTCATTATGGCTGTGGGAAGACTCACCCAGCTGAGCAACTGGAGTAACCACACTACTCAATCAACCATGTCACACTTAACCTATCCTATATATCTGAGGAATCAGTAGAATGGATATGCATAGGCATACTGACTGTGTCCGAAATAAGGCGAGTGGATGTGTGAACCACAACCTCAGTGTCAGACTGAACTTCTGTACCCATTGACTGTGCTTCTGTATTACCCACCATCATCATCAGAGGCTACTGATAATCTGACATCAGGTGGTATGTCTTCTACACTGCCACTGTCGGGATTACCTGTGATAATAATCAATCAACACAAGCAGGAGAGAAATAGTGATTGGAAGTGATCCAAACATTGTTTTAAACACTCATGTTAAACAATTTCAAATGTTAAAAGAATACAGTACTTTTTACTGTTTCCTCAGGTTTACATCTAAGTAATGGTTATTACTAATCAAAGAAAGTTTGTGCTTAACATCTGCAGGTGTTCTTTCATATGGTAATTCTTATTTCCCTTGGAAAAAAGGGGAAGGCAGTAGAAAGAAGGCTAATAAGCATCAAAATGCAAATGAAGCAAGGAATAGATAATAATGCTCTGCTTATCTTCCCCTTAAGAAATATCTCAGACTCAATCAGACTGAACATCCCCCCAACATAATCTCTGTTGAACATTTGCTCTTCTAAGGTGCACGTCAATGTTTTCAGATGTAAAAGTAGTAACACAAAACAATGTCTAGAGTGTCACTAAGTGCCTTATATATATATATATATATATATATATATATATATATATATATATATATATATATATATATATATATATATATATATATATATATATAGCATACCTGAAGTTTCTTCTTGGGACACACTTGGCCTATTGTCCACATTAGCACCAACATCAAGGAGTCTGTTTGAACCCTGTGCTGAGCTGTCTGGATCTCTGACAGTGGACAGGAAATGCTCATTTTCAGTGAGTGGTGATTCCATAGCAGGCCCCCTCCCCCATAGCCATGCATCCGTGTGCTACTACAATGCCCTCCTGAGTGCCACTGTAATCATATCAGTGGCATGGTACTGCACCTGATTAGTTTCTGGCACAGCTGCCCACTGCTTTTATGCCAGCAACCACCTGCTTACACATACTTTTTCTGGCAGACATATCACCTCTGTCTCTGTCAAGCAGGAAGGATCTATGGTGGCATGAGGCTTCAATGAAAACCTCATTGTCTGCATCACTGAATGCTGGCTTGCATGGAACAGATGGTCTGGGTAGTATAATCCTGTATGGCATGAAATAGAAAAAAAAACACATCTGTAACTTGTACAGAAATCATTCTCCTCACATAAAATCAGTGCATATATCCTCAACACAAAGCAATTAAACACTTAATGCTCATTTTGGACTATACACAAGCTAAGGGAGCCCCTCCTCCCACAAAAAAAGAAGCATTAATACATTAACATTACATCCATTCTGTTAACATTTCTTTAATGATGACAGCAGTTGTGTAAGTGACTACTGAATGGCAGGACTATCAATAACTAGGCAAAAATTCAAAGTTTAACTGCCCATACAATTTTCATTGGTCTCTCTACTGTTGTGGAGGTCACCATAAGACATCTGCTAGCTGCACATGCACAAACCCTTGAAGTTGATAATAAACACAATACAGTTGTCTGTAGCAACTTGTGAAGTTCATAGAGAAATAATAAGACAATGCTGTGATGTAACCCTACTAACTTATGTGCAGTATACCAAAAGTGAATTTTTTAAATTGAATACATATCAACATTCTTTTTTGTATTGCATATTGAAATACATTCAAAATAGAAACATGTAAGTAGTTTATGAAGAGGACAAACATACCTTATGAAATAGAGCAGTAATTTGTGGAACAATTTCCTCCAAGTAACTAGCATTAATGGTCTGTCTGTATCCAATCAGTCTTTCCTCCTTTTGCTTCACCATTACCTTTATATAGTGTAAATTCAGCCCTCTGAGCACAGTGAAGATGCAAATGAGGCGTGAAATCATTAACATTGCTGAATATAAAAAAAAAATCACCTGGTGTAGGGGAATGTAAACATGATATAAGTAGCTACATGGTTGCACGCACATAGCCTAGGACTGGAGGGAGGATCAATGACTACTATTAGCTGCTAATGGCTTGCAAGTGTTTTTGATTGCTCAGACTACAATAACAAGTAATACTTAACAGACTTCTCCCTGAAGTGAATATATGCAGAGTAGACTTAAAATAAAAATTGTAAGCACCTTAAGTGCTATGCGAACACCCTTAGCAACATTGATATTCTTGTACTAAGAGCACACTGTCCATCCTGTACTTAAAATCTGTCTTAAATGCTCATCACATAAATTATACATTGAAACAAAGATGCAAATAAATACCCATGACATTGCATTTTTGTAGTTAAGCTGAGAGGAGGGGAAGATGCTCAGTCAATAAAGAGAAGAAATAGCTGGCAGTGTTGGCAACCTGACATTAATGTGGTGTGGGCTGTTATTAGCGTAAAGTATTTGTCAGTATCAAAATGATCTAGACATGTTCAAACAAATGAGAAAAGAACATTTTCTGATCCTGTATTGGTGGCAAAGAAGGATAAGAAACACAACTGAGTGTGTGTTATTGCACTGAGTTGAGGGTTCAAATCCAGACAGTGTGCTTTCTGACAGAGGTATTGTATATTTACTGAGCATATGAACAGGTTGTGACACACATAGATATAGAAAATTTCACAATCCTGCTTTTTTATTATTATTCCCTGATATTTGTTACTACTGATAATTTTTGTTTTGTGTTCCTCATTTGCTCTTGTTTAGGCAAAGCACACTTAGGTCTTGCACCATTTCTAAGCAGTGAACAATAATCTACTGTTAATGGTACAAACTGAATAATTTAATTTGGTATGCCATCAGTAGCGCATTTTAGAGTGGCACAGGTGTGCACTCTGAGCAGTAACAGAAGAAATTCTACATCATTATTCTACATCTAAGTATCATTGTCGCACATGTGTAAAATGAAATGATTTTAAAGAAACAGGAAAGAGGATGCAGGGTTTAAATCCAGCTTGAAGCCACATGCTGCTTGGAATGTTTGCAGAAAATGTGAAAATGCAGCTTGTGTGTTGTTGTCTGGAATATAAATTGTTATATATGTTTTTTTGCCTGTGTAATTTCACCACTGCTTAGCAGAGTGCAAATGAGACTTATAGTTGAAGGAAAAAAATGAACAATTTAATTCCTGTAATTTCCATTAGTGCAAACAATCGTTTCACCACTACACAGTATCTGTAATGAGTGAATGATGTGCACATGATGTATACCTCTTTCTGTGGCAGAAGCTGTAAATGCAGTGACTTTGGACCCATAACAGAGTTACTCTGTCATTCAAATCCATACTGTGTAAAGGGAATTTGGAAATTATTACTTGAGATTTATAACTTATTTTCATCAGAACTTCATATGCTTTTTTTTTTGTTTTGTTTCTTGCCTTGTACCTTTGCTCACTGCTCAGAGGCACATAATCAAGCTTACCTGCTTAAAGAAAAAATTTAAAACTTTTATTTGGGCAGCCTTCTGTAGGACAAATAAGCTTAATAGCAATGCATAGCTGTCAGCATTCTGGGCAGTACTGTGTGGAGAACATCCACTTGCTGTGTAACTGTTTCTGTGGCACAAGGTATAAGTGCATTAACTTTAAAGATACAACACAGGTTATCCAAGGTTTGTATCCAGATAGCACTTATTGTCATATTGCAGTTTCTAACAATAGTTTAATTAGGAAGGTAACACTACATACAAATGGCTATCATAATTATGTTTATTGCAATAAATGTCTCAATAATGCTTTGACAAATACATTTTTCTAAACAGCATATCTCATTAGATTTATTTATGAAACACAGTTGAATTTGTGTGTAATTTTTAACCAGGATAATTATGGTAATGAATTAAAAATGCACTTGTGTATCTATGATGGGCAGAATACTTAAATTAAAATAATCTGTCCTCACATAGCCCAACTCTGTGTTTAGGACAGTATATATAGTGAAGTATGTATGTATCATACACCAGTCTGTATTAATCAGCTCATGAACGTTTATCCATTTGGCATGTATTTAGAAACAGTATTACTGCCTCTTTCATGGGAATGCATTTCACAGCATTTCTTAAAGTCACACATATGCAGACCTATCTGAATTATATCTCCATTTGTACCAATTTCAGTTTACCTGTAATTAACATCATTGAAATGGAGTTCTTCTGTAACACTGATAAATACTCACCTTGCTTGAAATGTATTTATTATTTTATCATTAGGCTTGATTCCCACATTGGTCAACTAACTTTTAACAGTGTGTAATTCCACAAAGTTATGCACCAAGTCATTCCATTTAACCTGCAAAACACCAGTGATAACAAGCCAAGCCATTAAGCATGTCAGTGTTGACAATCTGAAAAAGTGTGAATAGACTGACCATCACATATGCCAAATCTCACTGCCATGTTTCACACCTTCATTGCTGTTTTATAAAATAATTTCCTTTTTGCTTGCCAGTGCCTCTCTGTGGCCTCCATCACTCAAATGCAGTTGTCATGGTGGTGCATATTTTCCCACTAGCTGTTAAACACACGATTGGAATTTGGTGCCAATTCAGTTACATAGTTGCTGCTTGACTTCTGCAGGCATTGCTGGTGTTGGAGATGATAGTGCTGAATTTAGAACACAGAGGTGTGGTGTTGTGGAGTCCAATATTTTTGTGGCACTCCTCATGAAGCACTATAGCTGTAGACTGCTGCAGAGAGACTATACTCTGTGTCAGTATAAGACTGGGGCTTGGAACAGATTAGTCAAGTCTGTCTTCAGTGCAACTGGCATCCCATGTATTAGGGAGAACTGTTGTCACCACAACAGTGACTTGAAATGGTGCAAGAAGGACAACAGAATATTTTAAGCCATATAAAATATCCCCCCAAAACATGGGAGAGAAGGGGTGGAGGATGAGTTTAGAACTGCTGACATCTGTCAGTTGTGTAAGTATACTGACCTATCAGCATTAAATGATATAGAATGCAGGAGACAGTCAAGACTGTTATTCAGTATGCTTTCATGTCTCTTCTGTATTGTAGAGATGCTGAAGACATTTCTGTGAACATGGAGGCATACAAGGAGAGGTTAACTTGCCTCAGAGACATACGGGATATGCATGCATCAGGTCTTACTATAAGCCTAATAGCTACTGTAATTGTATGCAATATGGCAATACTGAAATAAATATTTGTATTTATGATATCATGGCAGTACAATTGATTAATGGTACAATAGAGTAAGACCTTGCCATCTTACCTGGATCTGGCAAAGGTGCATATACTGGATAATCATAACTGTGTAGGCCACGGTGATGCAGTGCTTAGCATTTTCGGCTCACAGCAAGAGGTTCTCCAGTTCGATCCTCAGCTGGGGTGCCTTCTGTGTGGAGTCTGCATGACCTCCCTGTGGTCGTGTGGGTTTCCTCTGGGTGCTCCAGTTTCCTCCCACATCCCAAAGACATGCTGCAGGTGGATTGGACACTCTAAATTGACCCTAGGTATGAGTGCGTGTGTGTGTGTGCCTTCTGTGGAAGGGTGGGTGCCGGGCTGGCAACTCGACACTGTAAAACTCCACTGCCATTCATGAGTGGACAGGTGATCCACTGTGGCGACCGCTAACTGGGAAAAGCCGAAAGAAGAAGAAGATGTAGTCATGCGATATGCCATGGATCTAATTACCTCTCTTTCTGATCTCACCCTACCCCTTCTCTCTCATTTTTTTGGGTGGGGAATATTTTATATGGCTTAAAAATATTCTGGTGTCATACATTTCTGCTTACAAAAACTGACATGCAGCACAGAGAGTTAACCCAAGCACTGCAGATTGGCCCACCATCCCTCTACAGGTTGTAGCACTGATGCCCAACACTTCAGGGTCCTAAACTGTCAGTGCTGCCTCTACAGCCTCGGTTGCCTCCACAGCCCCTGACCTACCTTCCCTATCTGCATCAGGTAGCTCTGCCCTGGCAGCTGGTGCAATGATACCCTCCAGTAGTAGTGGAGGCGGTGATTTTGTCACCCAGCAAGAACTGACAGGGCTGGTGGAGGGTATAATGGAAAAGGGCCTTGGTGCCTGAATTGACGTGTGGAAAAGGTGCTTCATTGTATTGCCAAGACAATATCACATTGATCACTGGCACAGGAAACTGAGACAGGAGACAGCGATAACAGTTCTGAGGGTAAGGATTACATTCTTACTTTTCTCAGGATTGACATGGCTGCTCCTCCAGTGTCCTCTCCCAATCCCCAGTCATACTGTTACCTAACATTTTGTGTCCATAACCATTCTTGTCTGTTTTGTTTGTCCTATATATCTGCATCTGCTTCCTCACCTAACCTTCCTACCTTATCCTCACAATCCTAAGCCCCTTCCCCAACTTTCTTCTCTCTTTGAAAATACAAAAAATGGGCACCTGTCCCACAAAAAATGACCCATACATAGCTCTCCACTTCACCTATGTGGCTTCTTGACCCACTTGATTTGGTACAATTGGCTGTACAACATGATTCTGCTGTTGTCACCTACCCTTGGTGTGATGACAGTATACATTCAGCAAATTCTGTCTACATTTATGTTGTGAAGAAGTGGATAGCTATGGTTCTTTCCCACTACAGTGAAAGTAAATGGGTGTTAATGTCCTATGAGAAAACCTGGTCAGTTGTTGCTATTACCCGAAGTAGTCCAGTTATCCTCTCAGAAGGGTGCTTAAACATGTTGCACTGTCAAAATACAGAGTAAAGGCAGAGTAAAAGAAGTAATTGGCAACATTTACTGTAACAGTTCTTTGACTATTGAAGGTAGCCAAGTGTAACATCTTCTGCGGAGTGTTGACAAAAATCGGTTGTTTGAAGATTGATTTTTCACCATAGCATCAAGGGTTTTATTTCAGACATATGTCACATTATTTCTTGCTGTGATGTTTTACTTCTATGATATGTTTCATGACACATATCTTACTTTTTATCCAGTTAAGACCTTTAATTAACAGATTTGGAACAATGTTGCAAAAAGCATTTGTAAATATATCTATGACCATAAGGAAGAATTAGTAAACCACACTTTTTCTGCCCATGCTTTAATCAAGTTTTTCCTGTCCTACAGCTTCTTGAGCCCCAGAGCCATCAGCTACTGATACAGAGCATGACAGGTGAATACTGAGGACAGACCATAAAGATGTGTATTAATGACCCACAACACCACCCCTTCACAGGAATCTGTATACCTGTCTCTATCTTCACCCCTTCTCTCTCATCACATTGTACTATTGACAATTAATTATGCGTATGAATGTAAATGTCATCTTATGGCATTTTAAGACTGCTATTACTTTGCTGAAGATTAATACTTACATCTTTCATTGGCTGAATATATTACCACTGTTCCTTCAAAGGTATGATCTTGACATGTGTGAAGTAGGACTTTCTTGGTGGGTTGCTGAGATAATGACCAAGTCTATGAACTTAATTTTTCATCTTGACAACAGTTTGAGTCCAGCTTTATGTGAAACTCTTCCTGCCTGTTTTTATGAGTGTCTTTCCTATGAATGTCTTGCCTATGTATCTTTCTAACCACTTTCTGTTTTATCAGTTGTAGTCATCAGCGTTTGAGTGAGGTCTGGCAATGAGCAAGTGTATTAGGTGACACCAAATGGCATTTCAAATGTTATTGCAAAATGTGGTGCATTTTTGCTTTACACCACATTGTACACCCAATTAAAATTGTGATTTCCCTTGAAGCATTTGTCATATGTAGTAGGTATAAAAGATTATTTCAGTAGCTGTTACTGATGCAATTTGCCCAGGCAATATATTTATGATGGCATTTCCTATGTATTCTTAAAGTCATGATAAAATTATAATAATCACATTCTAATACCCTTTGTAAAATTATCTGCATACTAAATTCTAAGCCTGTTTCAGCTCTGATTTTTCATTTAGCGCAGTGAGCTTTCACCTTGTGCCACAGAGAAAGTTACTTTAGCAGGTGGATTTTCAATATCAGACCCTTCTCCCAGCATCATCTTCTCTGCAACACATTGCTGATGTCATCCTCTATAAAATGCACTCTTCACACTATAGAAGTCAGACTTCTGCTGTGACACTTGTATTAAGTATTTTTTCTTCTATGTTTTATAGCTAGGTAGGTAGGGAGGTTATAATCTCCCAACAATCAACTTGTATGTGTGATGGTGGGTCCATAGCATCACTGGAAGATTAGTTCAACAGCTGTGCTCATTTGACTTCCACTCATGAGAAACATTTACATGGCCAGATCAGTCCCACATCCCCTTTTCATTCTGTCCACAAATGCATTCTGTCCGTAACACACTGATGATGTCATCATTACAATAATTTAGTCTCACACCACTAAAGTCAGACTTCTCCTGTGGTGCGTGCATATAATACATATGTGTAGATTGCATCAGTCAATAAGTAGAGAGCTTGAATTCAGAAATGACTCTCTGTGAGTGTGTGTTTGTTACTTTGCAAAACAGGCTGCAAATACATTTATGAGGCATATCTATAAAGTGTGCTTCTGCTGTGCAACCAGTTTTTAGTGGAAACATGAGGGTAATACACAGTAGTGATGTCATCCATTAAAATGTGCAGTGTCACAGTTGTCAAATAAATCTGCAGTTATGCTTGTGTTTCAGCAAACCCTCATTAACCTGTGATGTTAGCTATATAGTTTAAATCCTGTCACTGCCTACAGTCAATGTACATATTGTTAACAGTGTTGTCACCCACATGTGCTATGTTCATGTGTAGATGTTGTTTCTTGTTACAGGTGTTTATTCTACCTTTCTTTTGAAAGGCTGTATTGAAGACTGATGTCATTTGAATAGATTATCATTACATAACAGTTGTAGTGAGACACCTCTTCAGGACTAAGGACATAAGATGACATAATGTATGTTGATGCCTAAGCAAGGCATGTGTTCCAGTATGGGATTATATCCACACTGTACATAATTGCTGTTCGACCGTCACAGTGACAACAGCAGGGGGCTACACATGTGTTTGGGTATACCTAGTATCAGGCGATGTTGTCTGACTTACAGCAAGATTCTTTTTAACTTATTACAGGGATACATATTCCTTGATTTATACATATGATATAATGCTTTCACATAACCACAGATATGACAGTTGGTGATACACTTATATCATGGTTCATTCAGTGTTCCCACCATGGTGTTGATTTTCTCAATGCTTAGGCAATTGTTCTAAACCAGCACTGAGTGACTGAAAGCATTTGTATCCTTAACTGTTTTGCAGGAAAGACATCCCTCACAATTATACTTTGTATGTATAGAGTGGCAGAGGTCTCTCCCATCCATTTTAGTAGATTAAAGTTATGGGCAAATAAAGTACAGCTGATTGAATGACTTCAAACAGGTGGAGTTCAACAGATGCAATAACAGTATCACTGTGTCATATGTAATTAAAAGCCATATTGCTAGTTGGACCAATTGACCACCTTGATTTTCAATTCTAGCATAGGGATTAATTTTGTGTGAATGTACTGACATCACACAACAACCATTACATCACATCAGTCTTATCGCTTGCTCTGTTTCACAAACACATGTGAATGCATCTTTGGATTTCATGGCAGTAGACATTTGTTCTGCCAATGTCATAGTGATAGTGATAGTGCTACTGTGGCACATGCATTGAGTACTGTGATTTACACAAGTGTACTCCAGTTGTTGGGTGGATACAGAAAAACCTTCCTTGACCACTGAACATTGATATAAGACAATCGTGTGCACATGAGCATGCTCATTTAATTGCGATCAATCTGGCATGTTGATATGACATTCATTATTAGGGATCCTTTCTTAATTCACACATTAATTTAATTTGTTTGGACAAAACCCATTGCAACCTCCTGAGGCACATGTTGACAATACACATTTTCATCATAGTGTGGCGTTTGCATCTTTGCTTATCAGTCTGCACAATAACTGTGTCAGGCAGTAGTGCCTTATACAAAGGTGTTACATATGTCATACACTGCTCCAACATTTGTGACACCACACACACCTACATGTGGGATGCATAACCATTAGAATACTGAAGTGCATAATTCCCTTCAAGGGTGACCCTCCTCATGCATGTGTTATGCCTATTTCTGTGGCATATGCAGTTAATACACAGGTCAGTGGTAACACTGATGGGAAGGGTTCAATTCTTGCAAAGGGAGATTGTGGCTTCTAAACCATTTGATGACATGCACGCTATGCAAATATCCCATAATGTATGTACTGTCCTTGCGAACTGTCATTTCAACTCAGCATGCTAATGACATTCATATGTCATGTAATCCACTCTGTTACAATGTTATTTTGTGTAACTGTCACATTCTATAATATCATGAATGCTTTTTTTTTACCTATATTTGCTCAGGAGCAGTGACCACAATTAACTGTGACATATGCATTGCAAAATGTTATTATTACAAAATCTTTGTGACATAAGCACCTTCAAATCAAATATTTTTTTATAATTTGAACATTTACCCTCCCCTCTTACATATTTCTGTTTACTGTTTAGTATTATAATGTCAAGGTGCGACTGCATCCGTGTGAAAAATTTGAAATATGGGTGATTGAATGTTTCATATGGGTGCATTCTCAATGTTCAAATGTTTATATTATTGAATGTACTGCGCATTCACTAATATAAATTCGAAGAAGTGTACAGAGATCGCTGTACAATGTGGCTAGGGAAATTCATCCCTTTCCTCACTGTAGTGTGATCTCGGAGTTGGAATATATAGTTAGCAGGGGGTGTGGGGGGGTGCAGGAGGGCTTGGCCCCCTGCAGAAACATGATGTCAAGTATAGGAGTTTACTGTATGTGAACTTCTATACGGACATCAGGTGCTGTGTTCGAAAACAATGTCGAATCTGCTGAATTCGATCAGTGGATTTGACATTGTAACTCGTTCTATTTTTTTAATTTTGAGTTTTACTTTTAATATGTCTGTTGAAAATTATTTCGACATTCAACATATTGATGATAGTAAACCTCTGTTTACATCTCTTTGATTTGTGTGCACATTGTCTTCAGTACACTTTCCCTGTCAGGTAACCCATCTATTGTAGTTGCCATTGCCTTTTTCCCTACTTTCTTACTTATTTCTGTATTCATATGTTTGATTTATGTGCACATTATACTCAGTACACTTTTCCTGTCTGGTACAGTTTGCATTGTTTGCCCTATGTAGGTTTTCATGCTGTCTGCACGAGCACGCTTAACAGTTTTGCCTACAGGCATGTTTGTTTGTTTACTGTGTGTGCTCGTGCTGCTTAACACATTTTCCTGCTCATCAACACTGTTGCTGGCCATGAAAATGTACTTGTATTTGTGTAAGCCTGATGATCAGCATGCATATGCAATTAGTGCTGCTGCTTATCCCTCTAACATGTAAACATTGTGTAGGTTTCGTGCGAAGCCTGGATGATTGTTCATGAATTTCACAGCAAGACTATTTCTAAAATCGTGCAAATTAAATCTATATTTAACTTCTGAGCTTCAGTCATTTGGTTAAGATAGGCTTTAACCAAGTCTAAAGCATCCACTTTGGAAACAACAGTATATAAAGAAATTATGTCCAACATTACCAAAAGACATTGTTCAGTCTAGTGAAAACATCTAATTCTGTTAATAAAATCAAATAAATCATTAACCAAATGCTTGATCTTACCAGCAACAGGCTGAAAACAGTGTTCTACCATGGCTGCCAGTAGTTCCGTCTTCATGCCTCTGACAGCAACAATTGGAAGAAATGGGAATTCTGTCAATTTTTTATGGATTTTTGGAATCCCAAATATAATTGGCAATTTGGGGTTCCTAATGTTCAGGCACATAAACATTTCATCATTCAAAATTCCATCACCCATTAATTCAGTAAACACCAAATAGGTAACCATTTATGTCAGGACCTGTGCTAGAGTGAGTCCTGAAACGTGGAGATTGAATGGCCAAAAGAATGGGCTTACATATACTAAGTCCACGATGCCATTTCTCAGAACATTACCCTTTTTCCAAGGTTTGGTGATCTCAGAGTTGGTTTATATAAGCTTAGGGGTTGTGGGGTGTGCACTGGGGCTTCCATCCTGCAAAAAGAAGTTTTAAGGAGAAGATCAGTTTTTGAAAGTCACTCTTTTCCAGGTTTTTGGTCTTTTTTTTCAACTTTTTGGCACTCATCATATTGAGTGCTAACATTTCAATAGTGAGCCCAAAAATATATATAATGCTATACATAGTATTAGTGAAACTCTGACTCACCTTCTTGTATAGCATTTCATCTGATAACATTTCAATATGTTTCTTGTACTGTTCTGACATGTAATAACAAAAACTGCCCCCTTATCAGCTACATGACCCTTAAGAGTTTTGTCCTGTGCAAACCTGTTCAAAGCTGTAATCTCACCGTAATTTAAATTTGTATATGCACTACATCGATTAAAATTCTGATGATGAAAAAGCTTTCAAAAATCCATCTAACACAGTTCAGAAAAAGTGTTGACCTCATTGTCCATGGGGAGATTAATTAAATTCAGTTTCTTTAAAATACTACTTTTATTATTGATCTCATGTCTGTGAAAATATATTTTCAGATTCAAATTTCTAATAAGCAATTTAAAATTGACCAAATTATCAAGCAAATTAGCTCCTTTGTGTGGAATTAAAGAAAATCCTCTGGATAAAACACTGATTTCTTCTTCTTCAGTCAGTTCCTGGTCTGTAAAACTCAAACAATTTTCACTCTGCCAATGAGTACTTTCAAACTCACTCCATTCAATTCCACTTTGCTATATTTTCAACTGTTGTGATAGAAGGGCCTCCCTCCATTGTTGCTAGAGTAAAACTCCTCTCTCTGTTGCCTGATTGGATCGGATAGTATAGTCTTCTCAGACCTTGTTGGAAAGCTTGTTCCCTGTCTGCCAGTATTATTGGAACCTAAGGTTGGTGCCTTTCCCTAAAAAAAGCATCATAATTGGTTCTGTCTTCCATACCATTTTGTTGGCTGCAGATACTGGCTGCTTGACCTTTATTAGTGTTACCAGATGCCACATATGATGGCCTGTAGTTCTGCCTTTTATGATTCTGATTGGAGGCTGCAACTTCCACATAAGATGGCTCATAGACTCTTGAGTGAGATGCGTTGTCAGATAGGTGATTCACCAAGCAAAAACAGCATGTCCAGTAGTGGAGGCACAGGATATTGCAGAGAAGCAGTAACAATGTGCAGTTAATGGTCTAGTAAATGCTCCAGGGACTATCTGTACATATGAAGTGTCATGTGGCTCACCAGGATTTGCATACAGTGGCTATGCTGTGTGCATCACAACTGTGGCAGGCAGATAGAGATGACTGTGGTTTGTGTGAGTGCAGTTTGTATCTCTTCAGTGAAATACACTGTAGTTCCCCACCACCATTACATGTGCATAAGGTAACACTGTACCACTAACAGATGTCAAAGATGACCTCATGTAGGCTGTAACCCCAGGGATGCATGATGTAGTCTTACTTTGGGGGATCTCAAGGACGCAGTACACAGCCCTATCTTCAGGCATGCTTAGATCATAAATTTTACTTATATGTGTTTTCTCCCTCCCTGCTGTCTGTCAACCATCAAGCCATTTTCTCTCAGACTTGAACCCATTCATTTCTTAGTAAAGAGGAGATTCCCTTCAGAACCCTTGGATAAGACCATTCCAGAGAGGCTGTGATTCAGCCAGGCAAGCAATGGGGAGTTTTTTGCTCTCACAGGAATCTAAGCAATGAAAACATATTTTGTGTGAAGGCCTAATCCTTCCCATTTAGTGTTGATGTGTGCACCTGCATCATGGTAGGGCTTCTGCCCTTCTATCAGTTTACATGCACTCTTACTGATAAAGTATATGCTTTGATAATAAACAAATTTTACTTATATGTTTTCCCCCTCCCTGCTGTCTGTTGTCAACCATCAAGCCACTCTCTTTCAGACTTGAACCCATTCATTTCTTAGTAAAGAGGAGATTCCTTCAGAACCCTTGGATAAGACCATTCCAGAGGGGCTGTGATCCAGCCAGGCAAGCAATGGGGAGTTTTATGCTCTCACAGGAATCTACACAATGAGAGCATATTTTGTGTGAAGGCCTAATCCCTCCCATTTAGTGCTGATGTGTACACCTGCATCATGGTAGGGCTTATCTATCAGTTTACATGCACTCCTTTCATGAAACTATCATTATCAGCCTGAGTGGATATGGCCACATCATCCCCATCCAAGCCCTGACCATTTTGACATCATCCCTACTCTTCTGCAGTGACAGGGTCCAGAGCAGTGGCATGAGATGGCAAGGACCCACCCCACCTCCCCAGAATGGAAACACACCCCCATCCTACCAACATCTGTTGTCAAGTATCCAAACAGCTAATAGAACTTATGTCAACTGTACCGTAGTCAGGTCTTTATCCTTCTATGCTACTGATAAAGCATATGCTTTGGTAATAAACAAAAGTTATGTACTTACCAAAACAGTAATTCTGTGTTGTCTGCTTCTGTCCTAATCAACTAATTGTTCTCTGGATTCAATCAGATCTGACATTGGCCACTCTATAGACTTTTGGCTCAAAAAACAGGTTCCTTCCCTTACCCATAATTCCCCTCTGTGTACTGAATTACCTCAGATTAAGTTAACCCCTTACTACAAAAAGGACATCCATACCCTCACAAAGGAAAAATTCCTGCTTATGCATAAAGGTATGCCTGGCTTACAGACCATAGCTGTAATATGACAAGGCAGCAGTGAGATCAGTGTGGTCACTTCAGAAGAAATAAACTGTGAAAGTGAGACATACCTCTCAATCTCTTAGTTCAAGAAATTTGGATAAAGTCTAAAATAATGGGGGATAAAGGATAAAAAATAGGGACATATTGTAAATATTGCTTTTACAAACTTAGAAAATTGATAGAATAATAGGATTTGTGTTAGCATGCATTTTCTGAAGGATACGAAGTCTGAAACTCAAATGTATGTCATTATTTAGAGGCACAAATCTGGATATGCTGGGAAAATGTGGACAGTTGAGAGGCATTAAGTAAGATCTGGTAGGGTGATGGAAGGAGGGAAAGTTGAGGAGGACAGAAATAGACAACATTGATCCATTGTTATGGGAAGTATATAAATTTCATATCCGATGTTGTCTCTTCTGTTTGTCCTTATCTAATGAGACAGAGTCCCCAGCTACTCTAAACACTGGGCGGTCTTATGGAATGATATTCCGGAGAATGGCAGAACCAAAAGATGCTCTGGACCTAGATTGTATGTCCAGTGTGTAGTGAGATATAAAATATGTGGCTGCACAGATGTCATCAATGCGTACTCTAGAAAAATATGCTGCAGAGGTATCAGTCATCATATTAGAATGAGACTTGGTAGTACCAGACAGAGCCAAACAGTTCTCCATATATACACGGGAAATGCAGTCAGCCATCTCAAAAGGGTCACTTCTGAAACTCCTTTTCCCACTTTGACTGAAAAAGACACATAAAGTTGGTCAGTCTTCCTAATATTCTTAGTATGGTGCAAGTAAAACATGAACTGTCAACGTACTTCCAGGAGATACAGCACGTACTCTCCCTTATTAGGAAAATGAGGGAAGAAAGCAGGAAAATGAATGGCCTGATTCAGTGAAAGCTCTGATGCTACCTTGGGGATAAAGGAGGGACTGGTCCTAAGTGATACCCTGTTCTTGTGGAATACCAAATATTGAAGTTCACAAGAGAGAGAGAGAGAGAGAGAGAGAGAGAGAGAGAGAACTTGAACTTCTGATATAATTTGAGTGGAAGTATCTGCAATTAGGAACATTGCCATCTAACAAAAATATTTCAGTTCAGTTGTAGCTCCAGGCTCAAGGGGGGGTGCCATCAATGCTTGTAGGAGATAATACTGTCCCTAGGCAGAACAGGATCCCTTAGGGGAGGCTATAGTAGAAAGGTGCCCCTTAAAAAGATTAACTTCAGGAAACAATTGGAGTTTGAGTTTTCCTATGTAAAAACAGGAATGGCAGCCAATTGAGCTTTGATTGCAGAGTAGCTAGCTCCGTCATGAAAAAGACCAGGCAGAAAATTTAAGACAGCAGAGAGAGGAGCTGAGAAAGGATTCATGTCTCTGCTAGATGCCCAAATAGAAAATTTCTTCCACTTGCATATATTCACTTTTCTATCAGGAGGTTTCTGTGATGATGTTAAAAAATATGTACGACCTGTGACAAAAGCCAGGACTGTCTAACCATCATAGGAACTGGAAAAAACATGCACTTAACTTGAGGGTTGCAATGTCTGGGTGAGACATTCCATATGGCTGAGAGAGGAGATCCAAAGCTGGGTCTAGCACCTATGAAAGGTGAATCAGATGAGGCCAAATCACACCTGTCTGCCTCAAAAGGGGTAATGAGGATCACCACAATCACCACAGCCTTGTTTCACATTACTTTCTGCAGGAGTTTTGGTATAAGAGTAGAGGGAGGATATGTATGCAGGAGACCTGGGGGCCAATTGTGGACCAGTGCATCCCCCGGGGACTCCCCCTCTTGGGGGATCAGTGAAAAGTAACTGCTGCATGTGGTGCTGTATGGGGTGGCAAATAGATCACAGCAAGTTCAGCCCCAGTGGTTGAAAATCTGCTGCATCACTTTTGGATATGAGACCACTTATGACGTAGAAGAATGAACCTGTGCAACCTGTTTGTTAACACACTGGACTTTGCCAGAATGGGAATTGCTTTTTGATAGCAATACCCAGGATGCACATTGTTACCAGAAAGCTGTGAAAGACATCACTCAGTGCCAAACCCTCATAGCCTCTTAACACAATGGGTAAGAGCAGAGCTGGATCATAGTCAAGTTGGGCCCTAGGTAAGGTAATGGATCAGGCCTCCACCACAGCAGCCACTTTCCTCGTAGTAACTCCCAAGCCATTCTAGCATCCCATTTCTTGGCTGTTTCTTGGCAGTTACCATAAAGACTGTTCAGACTTGTCAGTGTGCATACTATTTCTTCTTTACTACTGTAATGATTAGAGATATTAAATCTTTTATTTCCAATTTTGACACATGATCACTGATAGCCATTTACTAAACAAAACAGTACAGTCTCAGAATGAAAACAGACTTAGCATAAACAGTAAACTTCTTCATAGGCTCATAGGTAGGTACTAGGCTATTGGCCCTAGGGCCTATATAAGCTTAGCCAAAAGGGTACCTTGGCTTTTGCCACCCTAGAAAATTATTTTCCTGTGCCTCTGTCAAACAGAGCCACAGAGGTGATCCCCAGGGTGAATTTCCTATTTCCCATCCAATCATCAAGATTTTTCTTGAAGCATGCTAATGAGGAGCTTTGTTTGATATAGATAGGTAGTTTGTTCCAGAGTATGGGAAGTCTCTGGGACAGGAATCTATCCCTCCAGCATGTTCTGTTTATTGTGGTGACAAGGTTTAGATCCCTAGAGCATGTAGCTCGGAGGGATTGGGTTTTCTTTTTTTAAAGGAGCATGTCTAACAGCTCTGGGTTTGCCATAGCTTTGTATGTTAGGCAAAGATCACCTCTGAGTAGGCGATATGTGATGGAGTAAAGCTGGAGTTTTTTTTTTGAGACGGTCTGCATAGAGCATCTGTTTGAGGCCAGTAATCCTCTTTGTGAGGTATTTCTGTGGCCTTTCCAGTTGTTGTAGATGTCTTGTGAGGTACATACCAAAAGGGGCGTTGTACTCTATAATGGGTCTAATGAGTGATGAGTAGAGGGGAACAATTACCTCTTTTTTCCTGGATGAGAAATCTTTTGTGATGAGGTGTGCCATGTAGAAGGATTTCCTGACTACTGTGGCAATGTGATTATCAAAGGAGAGACTACTGTCCATCTGTGTCCCAAGGTCTCTTATCACACTTTCAGTGTTAAGTAGACTACCACCTATGTGGTAGCTCATGGGTACAGAGTTTTTACCAAAGAGGATGATAATGCACTTTTTGGCACTGAGCTTGAGGCCATGGCTTTGACACCAGTCATCTGTCTCAGAGAGGCCCTTTTGTAGGATGTCCACATTGTTAGGAGTTTCAATTGTGGCTCCTAGTTTGGTGTCATCTGTGAACTTCATTAGCCAAAGACCTTCTGTGTTAGCCTGTACTTCAGAAAAGTAAATACCAACAGGAGTGGACCCAGGACTGAACCCTGTGGTACTCCACTTGTCACTGGTCTGAAGTCGGATTTAGAGTTTGCTACTTTCACAGTGTGGGTTCTGTCAGTGAGCCAGTTGACAACCCATCTTGTGACTTAGGGATTTATACCTAGTTTAGTGAGTTTATCTATAATTCTAGAGTGGGGAATGGTGTCAAAATCCTTGGCGAGATCATGATAGGCTGTGTGAACCAGCTTACCCTTGTCTACGGCTTTGGTGACTGCTTCAAATAAGTCTCTCAGGTTTAGGAGACATGATCTGCCTTTTACAAATCTGAACTGGGTGGAGTCTAGAGTTTGGAGATTACCAATGTCTTTGTTTATAAGTTCCATATTGATACGTTCCATGGCCTTGCAGACCAGGCTTGTTAGGCTAATGGAGCGGTAGTTCCTGGGGTCTTTGGTGGGATAACCATCACTGTGCAACATTCAGTGGGCACAAAGCCTGTGGTGAGGCAATGATTGAACATGGTGCTTTGGTGGGGTGCCAGTTCACTCTGTAGCTCATGTAGAACGCAGCCTAGGATGTTGTCAGGTCCCATGGATGCTGTGTTCTTGGCTTTGGAGAGTGTGGTTTTTACCTGTGCAGCCATGATTACAGAAACTTTGCATTCTTCCGGTATAGAGATGGGCCCTTTAGTGGGTGAGAGGGGGGTAAAGTTAGCACTGACTCTATCTGCCAGGATGTTTGTAATATCAGTTGGTTCTGTATATTTAGTGCTGTTGTGCTGTAACTCAAAGCAGATCTGAGTGTTGCCATTGAGATTCTTGACATAGCTATAGAATGCTTTGTGATTATCTTTAGAATCAGTGGTGATTTTGTTTTCATAACTAGCTTTGATGGGTTTTATGAGGGATCTCAGCTTCTTACTGAGGCTGACCAGGGAGTTCCTCCAATCATGGGATTTTACTCTTTTTGGCAACAGTTTCTTTCTTCTGTTGTAGAGTTTGTTTATGGCAGGGGACCACCAGATTGGCTTCCTTTTTTTTGGAGGATAGCATCTTGGTTCTGTTAGGGATAGCATGATCCATGCACACGTGTAAGTGCTTATAAGGTGCATTTGTGTAGGATTCAGCAGTTGTACCTATATTGTCCATCTGCATAGGTGTCACAGATTTTGCCACTTAAGAAGCGTGAAGTTGGCTTTGGAGAAATGTTTTATGGTGGTTTCCCCTAATGGGAGGTTGGGGTGGGATGTGGATGTCTAGGGTGATTAGCTTGTGGTCGGATCTGTCCAATGAGGAATTGACCTCTGGTGTGGAACACTGGTCGCCTATGTTGGTAATGACCAGGTCTAGGATATTGCTGCCCCTTGTGGGGGTGTGAATAAGTTGAGCCAAGGCGTTGGAATTTATGAATTCCAGAAAAAATTGAGCAAAACAGTTGGCACATGAGTAGTTTTCCCAGTTAATGGTGGGGTAGTTGAAATTGTCCATTATTAGGGTGTTGGGTTGTACCCTAATATTTTCCAGTGTATCAAGAAATGAGGAGTGGGAATCCTGGGGCATGGGGGGGAATCTGTAACAAGTTACAATTTGGATTGCGGTCTTGCCCAGAGTTAGTTGCACTTGGAAAATCTCGGATGCATTATGCTGAGCAACTAGCTTAGAGGTGTGGATATCCTTAAAGAATATGGACATGCCTCTGCCCTTAGTGTATCGGACCAGGTTAGGTGGCCAAAAGGTGTGGTTTGAATTATAGCCTGGTAATGCAGAGGTGCTTTCTGGAGCCTTGAAACAGGTCTCTTTCACTGCACAGATGTAGATGTTCACCATTTTAACAAGTGCCTCGAGTGAATGCATTTTGAAGTTTAGACTTCTAGCATTGAGTAGCATTACCTTCAGATTTTTCTTGCTTGTACCTGTTATGGTGGTGAATTTGTCATTTGAACCTTGCCTAAAAAAGGCACTATAGGGGTGGCAAGAGCCTTAGCCAGTATCCAGAATCTCAAGGGCGACAGGTGCAGGCCATCTCTGGCAAAGCATCGTGGTCTGTCGATCATTTCATCCTAGGCAGACAGATACTGGATCCCCTTAGAATGACACCAAAAGCTTAGCCAATTGTTGAAGTCAATCATTTTGTCCTTGTACTGTGGTATCATTCTGGGTGATGGCAGGATGCTACTCAGGGCTAGGTTCATACCTGCTTGGGCTACAAGATCAGAGAGCTCCTCCATGTCTCTTTTCATGTAGTCCAGGGAGGTATGTCTCAGATCATTCACACCAACATGAACAATGACAGAGTCATGTTTGTACTTGTGGAGTGACCCGAGTGCATGCATTATGTGGCAGATCCTGGCACCCGACAGCCAGCTGACAGTAACTTTCTCCTTGTTCAGTCTGGTGAGTGGAACATCAGTGTGCCTGACTATAGAGTCACCTATGACTAGAGTGTTGGGTACGTTGTTATGCGTTATGGGCTGTGGTTGAGCGGCACACTGAGTTTGTGGGCTATGTGTCATTTGGGTTGTGTTGGGGGTGGAGGTTGCTTGCGTTTTTGCTTTGGAGGTCTCTGTTGCTTGAGCAGATTTTTATTGAGAGCCTCAGCGAATGTAGGTGTGTGTTTTGTGTTTCTATGTGTGTGTTTTGGTGGTGCATGTTTTGAGGGACTATGTGATGAGTGTGGTGTGGTGCAAGTGTTTACCTTCTCCTCTTGACTGTCTAGTCCACTCTTGGGTGAAGAGAGCTTTGCTTCCAGTTTGGCTGTATAAATGCATCTCGCACGGGTTTTAGTGTAGGGTTGTAGGAGGAGAGGGTTGTCTGTGTACATGAGGTAATTGCTGCATTGCCCCAAGATGCCCAGATTCATCAGGTAGACAGGAGAAAACCCCGCAGCTGACCCTTAGACATGCCAGGATAGGTGCTTATTTATTAAGTGCTAAAAACTATTTTCCTCTAGACAAGTGAGGAAAGTCAAGTGCTGTAGTAATTTGTAGCTTATTTAGTGCTTACAATGAGTTCTGAACAAGTGTTGAGCTCAAAGAAACAGATTTGAGTGCTAAAACTAAAAAAAAAAAACGTGTAGTTCTAAGGGAAAATTTGAAGAACAGACTTTATGGTGCTGGGAATAGTTTAACCCTAGCTAAGCGATGATGCATAAAGTGTGTCTATATATATATATATATATATATATATATATATATATATATATATATATATATATATATATATTTTTTAATATAACAGTAGCAAATGAACAAACTGATTTAAACCAATTAACCAATAAAAAGCTAAAAACTGAGCCCCGTTCTAGCAGTCTTTGATCAGACAAGTTGTAACTGCACACTCCTGCCACTAGGGTGCAGGGGAGCCTTCTCCAAAAAAAGATAGTGTGGATTAGTGCTCAAGTTATACAAACAAAGCTAGATTCAGAAGGTCTTTGCCCTTGAAACTCACATTCAGTGAAATGGCATTGAAACTGACATTCAAAGAAAATGCATCTGGCCCATGGTGGAATAAGTTTACCTTTGGGCTGTTTTCAAACCATAGGACCCTTGCACACATTTTTTGGACCATGCATACATGCATGTGTTTTGATGCATCATCCTGATTGTATTAAATTATATTCCTTGTATAATACAGCAACAAGCAACACTTGTTAAAGTGTTTTAAATGTGTAGGTTTGAACATTTTTCCATTAAGCAATGAAACAAAAACGTATGAGCCAATAATGACAAAACAACCCATTACAGAACATTTCAACCACAAAATGCCACTCAGACTTCTGCTATTACAATTCACCAATATCAGTCAATATACATAATATCTGCAGAAGTAAAAGTCATCTGATTTAATTACACATTAAAGAGATCTATAACTAATGAAGAGGCTGCTGCTGGCAAACAACCTTACATTTCAGTGTTTCCTGTACAAATTCAGTGCCCACTGCCCTTAAAGAATAAAATGCCAATGTTACATTTAAAAAAAATTGTAAGCTGGTAATATTTTAATAGGAAGTGGTTGTCAAACTGGCAACATGTTTGTAGTTACTAGGCATCTCATCCAAAGGGGACACTCAGGAGTGCAGCGACTCCATTCCTCCCAAAGGAGGCACTGCAATATCATCCATGTGCATGGTGTGGAAGTAGAGCTGACAGCGTTCTGCACCATAGGTAAGTATGCTATTGGCTATGCTGGTAACATTGTTTTTAAAATTTATAGCACAAACACTGATGGTGGCCACTTGCTAAACAAAACAGTAACACATTGAAAACAAACTTAGCATGAGTAACAGTAAAATTATCTTCCCTTGAAACTCAAAATACCTTGAAAATGCACAGAAACTCAACATGTCTTGAAAATGCACAGAAGCTCAACAATTTTTGTACATGAACAGAAACTCAACATTCTTTGAAAATGCACTGAAACTCAACAGTCCTTAAAATGCACTTGCTGCTGATAGTTTGACCATTGGTATAGAGGATTCAGGCTCTATGGTCCTGTGTTAACCAACCTGCCATCCCTAACTGGTGCATTTCACACACACACACACACACACACACACACACACACACACACACACACACACACACACACACACACTTCCACTTAAATGTGCGTGCATGATTTATACTAAGGACACAATCTGCATGTGTCCTTAAAGTAGATATCTAAGTTTTTTGCAGCATCCTCCTGGCCAGTGGGCTCCAGGCAGCTGCCTAGGTCATGTAGTACTGGTTCCTGGTTAAGAGCATGTTCCTCCTTGCTTGTTGATGTATCAAAGCACTGACATGTTTTCTATTTGGATGGAAATCACACCTCTGGAGAGAAGGCATTGGAAAGGCTACAACCCTAGGAGGACTGCCTTTATCTCCAGGACATTGATGTAAAGACTGGCCTCTGTGGAAGGCCATGTGCCTTGGACCATTCAGTAAAATGCCCCTGTGGTGTGGTGGAAAGGTAAAATGAAAGGGGGACCCTGTAAAATTAGTGGAGAATCTAGCTTCCAATCAATATGATTTCTGCAGATGTGTGTGAGTCACACTGAGAAGGGCAGTGGTTAAGAAAATATGGAACATTGGACTGCCAGTGTCCATAGTAACACCCTCATGTAGAATCTGGGACTACAGTGGAGGCTGCCATTGATCTTAGTAGATGTAATATGCACTTGTCTGGGGGTTTCTAATGGTAGAGTAGTGTCAGTACCTGATGTTAGAGAGTGAGAATCCTCAATTCTGGTAGCCTGGCTATCTGCAATGTGGTATCCAGATGATCCCCAATAGGTTCTATTGTCTGAATGAGCTGTAACGTTGACTTTGTCATGTTGACAATTATCCTCAGGTGGGAACAAAGGTGGAGGAATGAGTCCCTGGCTTGAAGAAGAGTCCTTGTGGGAGCAATTATGAGCCAGTCTTCTACATTTGGGAACACCTGGAATCCCTGCAGGCTGAGATGAGCTGTAACCACTGCCATGCACTTGGCAAACAGCCAGAGGGATTGTGAGACCAAAAGGCAGGGTTCTGAACTGAAAATGACTGACTGCCAGACGAAAAGAGAGGAACCTGTGGAAGTGCCTGTTCATCATGATGAGAGAGTACGCACCCTTGAGGTGTATGGAACACATCCAATCATCCTTCTTTAAAAGCAGAACAATGGATTGAACCATGACCACTCAGAATGTTGTACATTTCATTTAATGGTTTAGGTGACTGATGTCCAAGATGGGCTTGACCCCCCCCCCATTTCTCTGGCAGCAAAAATAATCTTGAATAGACTCTGGATCCTTATTAGTCTATTTGCACCTTCTGGATGAATCTTTTGTTTAGCAGCTTTTTTATTTCTTGTACTGCAACCTTCTGTTGCATAGGTGGTATATTGGGAAGCCTTTTTGTGTAGGGTGATGATGAAGAAAGGGAATTGTACAGCCTCTTGTTATAATCCTCAGTATCCATGGATCTTCAGGGATGGATGTTCAGGCTGAGGGACGCAAAGACAACCATCCCTTCCACTGCCTACAGAGTACAGCAGTTGGGCAACCTTTTAGGTGCACTGAAAAGGCCTATCAGAGAAGGGACCCTAAAAGCCTTGATTTTTGCAGTCCACCTCTGCAATGGTGATGATGTCTGTTATGATTATTCCTTCCCTCTGTTTCTGGGAGGGCCTATAGCTATAAACTTTGGAGTAAAGCCTTGAGATTTGCAGAACCACAATTTCTTACGCTTTTTTTGGTTCCTGGAGAATGTTCACTGGGGATAGAAAAGTGAATTCCAGTGGCAGACAAGGTCTTGCCATCCAGTTTGCTTCTCAACAGCATATCTTTAACCTTCAATCCAAACAAAGTGTAAGCATTATATGGAGTATTAATGAAAGACATCTTAAAGTGTTTCACAAAGTTGCAGAGATGCATCCAGGTATACTGGCACACAGCATGCCCATGCCAGCCACCCTCAGTGTGTCATATTAGTAATAAGGTGCATGGACACATTAGACCTAGATTGGAGGGTAGCCAGCTGCATATCCCCTGATTTCTTGTCTTCTGAAGATAAGGACCTTGAGAAGGACTTGAATAACTCCTTTGTCAAGTAACATGGGCCAGATTGTTCAGTGGCCTGACAATGAAGGCTGGAGAAGCATGTGCCAGCTTTCTAAATTTGTCCAGTGCTCTGGACTCTCCATCAGGGTGATGGACTACTACCACCATGGAGTCTACTGTGGGATCCTTGCTACAGAATGGCCTATCTTTTGGAGAAATCAACATCTTGTTGGGCCTGCAAGGAACTGGTTTTACCACATTTGGTTCCTTCCATTCTTGCTTCATAAACCGGTTCATTAGTTTGTCAGTGGAAGGGACCACCCAAGGAATAGATGGGTCAGCCCCAAAAGCCTTGAGGAATGCTAATTTCATTGAAATCAATATCTTCCATAACAGGCTGAAGAAGACTCTGAAGCACAAAGGGAGTCCACAACCTAGACTGCCTTGAAAATGTGAGGGACATGCTGTCCCAACATAACAGGAAGAGAGAATAGAGGACCCAAAGAACTCGGATGCCTGCTCCCTGAACGATGAGAGCTCTATCTCAAATGACTTGAATGCTGATGGTGAGACAGGTCCTGAAGCCATTCATGTCAGATCTGAAGCTGATGTTGGAACCCAGCTGTCAAGAACTGATGTGCTGAGAGGAAGGGATGGATCCAAAAGATTTAGAGAAGAACCCAACCAACCCAGAGCCAGCTCCAACTCCTTGGCTCTGAGACATATTGAAGTCCAAAGTGATTGGCGGTGATCAGGCCAGAGACATAAATAGAGTGTCCACTCAGATCCAGGGCCAGTGAATTTGATAATCAGATTGGGGAAGGAATCATAATTAAGGGAGGAGGAAGAACAACTCCTGACCCTCCAACAGAGGTTGGCACTGGGAGGACCATTTTGTCAATATCTGTCTCTGACAAGCTTCTGGCACACCACACAAATTCTCATAGAAGTGGCCATAGAAGGGGGGCATTGAGAGAACTTGGGTTCCAGACACAGAGAGGATCTGGAGAGCATTTCCTCAAGGACTTCCTGTTTTTACTGGAGGTCTTCTTGGAAGATTGCAAAGAGGCAGAAAATAAGTAGGGGTTAACATTCCCCATGGTGGCAGGGACTGGTAGAGTTCTGGCCCTGAAGGCACCACAGACTGAGTAATCCTTCGGGGGTCTTATACCCACAGGAGACACATTAATTAAAGCCAGATGCCTTGAGGGATATTCTGACCACAATTATCACAACTAGAAGAAAGAAACAAGAGCAATAACAAAAATATAAAGAATAACCACAGTGAACTCCAGCAAAAAACTTAGCCTACACAAAAACTATCCAAGAGAGTTATAACAAAAAATAATGACAGCTTTAACTTAGAGAAGTCCCCAAAAGTGACAGTAGATAGACAAGATTTTGGAACAGGAAACAAACCGAGGAAACTATTTTATGCTGAAAGTCAAGGAAAAGAGTACACAGAAATTAGTCACTTATCTGGCCAATATCCTTCAAACACACACACAGCCAAGAGATCTGTTGCTGATGTAGAATCCAATCAGATATGAAGACCCACCAGTTGAGAATGGACAGAAGAGACAGCATCGGATATAATGTTTGTGCTACATCATTCTTAATGTATGAACTGTACTCCACACATATCTGAACATCATTCTTAATATGTGAACTGTACACCACATATATGTGAACATCATTCTGAATGTGTGAACGTACTCCACAGATATATGAAGATCATTCTGAATGTGTGAATTATACTCCACACAAATGTGAAAGACACCTCCTGTAAAGAATGGCACTGTGCCCTAGTTCAAAGACACAGTTACTGAACTATTCATCCAAAGGCTTCTTGTGCATCTGATATGTAGTAGAAGTGTTATTCCATAACCTACTATCTCTAAAGTGAAACAAGAGTCCACTATTTCTGGTAAAGGAAGAGAGGCTAAAAATTAATTCATCAAACATTTATAAATCAAAATAAGATTCCCCCCATATTAATCTATAGCCAACAGTCACAACCATTCTTGGAAGGAAACTGAAACTGGTGGTTGTGTCCTTCATGAACTCAGGCAAGAGCTATCAGCACCACTAGGCACCCTATTCCACCAAAGCCTGTGCACCAGCTTCATCCCAGCAGAATGGAGGACAGCCACTGTCATCTCTCTAATTATAGGCCCATCAGCCTAACTAGCCTGACCTGCAAGACCATGGAACACATTATCTTGGACCTTATAAACAAGGACATTGGCAACATCCAAATGCTTGATCCCACATGAAACAGTCACCAACGCCATGGATGAGGGGAAAAAAGTGCACACCACCTACCTTGACCTAGCTAAGGCCTTTGACACTATTCCCCACTTGGACATAATAGATAAACTCTCCCAGCTAGGCATCAACCCGTATATTACCAGATGGGTAGCTAACTGGCTCACTGATAGAACCCACTCAGTCAAAATAGGGGAAGTCACCTCTAGTAGTAGACCTGTAACTACTGTTTGGGATATACTTTTCTGAGGTGCAAGCCAAAACCAGTGGTTTGTGACTAACCAAGTTTGCAGATGACTGCAAGCTGGGCACTGTCATAAATTCCCCTAGTGATATGAACATCCTCCAAGAGGGCCTTACTCAAAGAAATGACTGGTGCCAGAATCATGGCCTCAAACTGAATGCCAAGAAATGCATCATTATCCGAATGCAATCAGTTGTGAGGGACTAAGTTCATAGCAACCTGACTTTTGACCACCAAGGCATTCTACATGACCCACCTAATAAGTAAGGGTATTTCATCCAGGAACAAGGAGGTGATAACATCCATGTACTCCTCCCATATTAGACCCATTATTGAGTACAATGCCCCACATGCAGCAGTTGGAGAGACCACAGAGGTTCCTGCCCAGGAAAATCCAGGGTCTCATACACATGTCCTATATAGATAGGCTAAACTCAGTCTTGTACAGACTGCTCAGAGGTGACCTGTGTCTGGCATACAAGGCCATCTTAGACTCGGCCTTGATGGAGTCATGCAAGGCCTCAACCTGGTCTGTGACATTAATAGAACTTGTTGGGGGGATAGCTTTGTGTCCCAGTGACTCCCCCATCTGTGGAATAGACTCCCTCTCAATGTCATGCAGAACACCTTACTAGCCCTCTTTAAGAGGAACCTGGACAACTAGATGGATCCCACCTGTGTCCCTGCTGGACAGGGAAAACAGGTGCTGACTTTGTAGGAACATGGGTGAAATTCTTGTCTAGACTTATAAAGGTCACTGGGCGAATAGCCTAGTATTGTCCTATGAAACCTACCTAGTCTCATAACCTGACAAGAGCTGTAAACACAAAAAGATCCAAAATATTCAACAACAGCTTTACAGAAGATTTATATAATGGAAACAATACACTAGTATTGTGACTTGAAGAGTAGCATCTAATTAAGATAATAATACCTTCTCATAGCACCCATTAGATGTTCGCTGAAACTGAAATCAAATGTGTTGAAGTGGGTTATTTTGCAGAAATGTATAGCGAGTGTCATAAATAGATGTGACACTCACCTTATTGCACATTCATGTATACATGCTTAAAATTGCATTTTGTTTAAAATATCCAGTATTCATGCTTATGTCAAAAGTAGCTTACATGTCAACTTGGTACTGGCTCTGTGCAGCACACACCCACTGCATTTTCATGTATCTAACCTCTGGCTGAGATTCAAAAAGCAGCTGTTAGAGTTGTAAAGCCAGGGGGAATAACTAGTAGAAGACTGCTGGATGTTAAGTCTACTGCTGTGTTCAGGTGATGAGACTGCGGTGGTGGTGCTGCGGTAGCGTTGTCGCCTCACAGTTAGACGTTGTATAACGCTCGATTCAGTTAGAGCTTCTTCTTGTGTGCGACATGCATGATGATGTGTGTTCCTTCGCTGAAGTGTGCGTTGTTCCAGGGTGTCTTGACTGATCATCAGCATTGTTGGTCAGCCAACTAGTGTCAGAGCACCAGGGACACATTTATAAGTAACACTTTGCACTTCCCTAAGATTTGACCTGCCTGCATATGCACTATATGCTGTGTGTATCACTGGTAAGTAAGCAGTGACATACTCGTAATGCCACCAGCTGCTATGTCTGTTGATGCATTGCACAACACTTATTCCATGGTTTTCTCTGCGCATTACCAGCATATAGAGTAAGTCTATGAAGCTTTCCCACTTGAACAGATTGAAATGCTGAACTGAAAAAAAAATGAATATTATCAAAAATGATGAAAAAAACATAAAACACAAAATTAAATAAGGTAATATTACTAAATTAGTGAAAAACAACAAATAAACCACTAATAAAATAATAAAATAAAGCCACAGCTCAAAGATCAGCAAACTTTTAAATGTGCCTCGCTCAAATCAAATGAAACTTGATTTGAGTGAACAAAAAAGCAAACAGACTAAAAATTTTTTTTCTTTTGAGCTGTTAAATTTTTGTTTTTTTTTTTAATATTACTAAATTAATCAGGAGTTGTAGAACACCTTATGGGAGTAAAAGAGTCTCCTCTCAACCCCTTATATTTGTATTCTAACTCTGAGGATACAGAACCACAGATAAAAGAAATATTATGTAATTAAACAGGATGAATTCTAAGGTAGTTTTGAAAGCAAAGTTACGTAATGCTGTCTTTATTATTGCAACTAACTTTCAAAATGTTACATAATTATACACCTCACTTTAAGACCAGCCGCATACAGATGTGTTGTATTTATGGTTTACAGTCAGTTGCTTTTTGTTAGATTGCTTGAGTATAATAGCTTGGGGTAGTAATTGCTGATCTGCTCTTTATTGTTCCATACAGGAACAAGAACAGTTTGTTGGTGCTCATAGTGCATTGTATATTAAATTTCTCTGAACTAACAGCATCCTGAAGAAAGGACAAGGCATTTTTTTTCTCTTTTAGTAATTGCTGTTTCTCTAAGATGCTATGAGCACAGAGTGAGATTAATAACGTAAGAGGGCTGTGGAGTAGCAAAAACCCTGACATAAGAGTTGCAGGTGGCTTGAACCCTTCAAATAATGTTTTTTTCATGTTTTCTTTGCTGTGAACTTGTGTGAGCACAGTACAACCACAGAGGCATGTGTCTGAAGGATTTTGTGCACTTAGACTCTCAGTTTTGTATACTTTTTGCTAGGGTTTTGTGTTTTGAGGCATATAGTATCAAGCAGCTGTTTTAAATCATATATTGACTACGATTTAATGCTGTACTCTTGACAATATGCATAATATAAATGATACCATTAATTCTACTATTTACACAAAAGAATATATTCCTACCTTTTGAAATTCCGTATTACACAGGTTCCTGGTGAATCGGATTACAGTGTGTAACTTCCTCTTGTTTTTTTATAAGGAGCTCCGAAGCATTTTGCAAGTTAGAAATAGGGAGAAGAAATGCTACAATAATGCTACAAAATAAGATATGTGAGTTTCCTGCCTTTATTACTATTTGTGCTATTGTAACTTTCATCTTTTTTATTTTCAGTCACTTATGTATACATTTCACTCAGAAGTGATTTTGTCTGAAAAATATAATCCATATTTTCTGCACAATAATAACCTTGTCACTGTTCAGTGAGACATCACCAAAGAAACCTCAGCCAAGTCATAGCCTCTACCAAATTTCATAGCAAAATACCTCCTGCATCTTTAGTGAGACTGCTAAAAAAGGGGCATGAGGAAAGCATAAATATGATATAACTGAACTGGAGTTTGAGTAGCTGTCTGTTCTTCAAAAATAGAACGTGGTTAAAAAGTGTCAGATTTATATGGTCAGGTCTTCTGTTCTGCTGTTGAAAGCTTGATGCAAAAATGTAATTTCCAAGGAATGAAATCAACATCTTTATGTCCTTTTGTAAATGATGAGCCTTACTAGTTTTCAGATGTAAGCATTTCACATGAGAATGAGCTATTGTATGTCAAGTTTAAATCCCCTTTATGCTGTGAGTGAAGTGTCGCACATGTGACAACGTTTGCACTGTGCAGCAATATTAGTTCTGTGATACCTTTAATGTTAGGCAACAACTTTGTGTGATATTTCTGTTCGTTGAAATCGAGGTCCTTTGGGGATTTTTTGTCATCTGTAAAGGAGGTTTAGTTCAATGGTAATGCCAAAATCTGCAGTACACATTGGTTATTTGAACTCACAGTGTGTCTTTACAAATCTACTGCAGTTATCACATTAAAAATCTCTTATTTGCATTAAATATTTGAATCTTAGTCCCATCGCTGCATGTCAGGTCATAACAGTTTCATGTATTATAGGTTCATAGGTGTTTACCAGGCTAGCAAACACTAAGGCCTTTGTGAGCCTACTCATACATCCCACATCTCTGACAACTTCTGGTACCCTTGATAAGTGTAAGCAGGGATTGTAAGATGAACCATTTACAAGCAGGGGCCTGGGAGGTGGAATATTTACAGGCTGCCCATGTCCATTACAGACATAGGTGCCAAACCAGGGATGAATTTCCTATTCACCATCCAATTGTCCAAGTTACACTTGAACTGGGTTAGGGAGGAACTCTAATTCACATGGATGGGGAGCCTGTTCCAAAGAAGGGGTAGTCTTTGGGATACATACCTGTTTCTCAAGCAGGTCCTAATTATATCTCAGGCAAGATGTAAGTCTTTAGAATTGGTAATTCTGGAGGTATTTGTTTTGTGGATATACATGAGGCCCATCAGAATGAGGTCTGGTAATGCCTTATTTGCCAGTCATAGATCTCCCCTGAACAGCCTGTAGGAGACAGAATACAAGGATAGGGCTTTGAGGCACCTTGCATACTGCATGTTACTTATGCCCTGTATTCTTTTAGTGAGGAACCTCTGCGATGTGCCTGGTTAAGTACATACCAAAGGAGGCATTGTACCAATGATAGGTCTGATGAATGCTGAATATAGTGGAACAATGATCTCCTTGGACCTAGATGCCATACCTTTGTTTATAAGTTGCACAACATAGAATGATTTCCTCACTACTGTAGACACGTGATGGTCAAAGGCTAGATTACTATCTATGTGTGCCCTCAAGTCCCTGAATACTGGGTTGACTCTTAGGGGTGTGTTGTTGATATGATATTTACCAGGGGTGGATGACTTCCTGAAGGATATTATTATGCATTTCTTGGCATTTAGTTTTAGTCCATGGCTATTTGTCTGTGTCAGCCCTTCCTGGAGAATATTAGTGTCGGTGGAGGATTCCTGTGGCTGCTCCTAATTTGCAATCATTTGTAAATTTGGTCAGCCAGAGGCCCTTGACATTGGCCTTGACTTCAGAGAAGTAAATGCCAAAAAGGAGCAGTCCCAAGACCGATCCCTGAGGGACTCTGCTTGTGAATGGCCTCTTTGTATAAGTGAACTCCCCAATTCTAACTTCCTGGATCCTCCTATAAATCGGCTGGTTATCCATCAGATTACATAAGGGTTTATACCTAAACTCTTGAGTTTATCAACAGTGCCTGAGTGCAGTATTGTGTCAAATGCCTTGGCCATGTCAAGGGAGGAACTGTGAACCATTTTGTCCACATCTGTTGCTTTGGTGACCTTTTCAAAGAAGTCCGCTATGTTGAGTGGGCATGACCTGCCCTTGACAAAACCAAATTATGTTGAGTCCAGTGTCTGGATATTTCCTATGTCATTACTGAGGCTCCCTATTGAAATGTAAGCAATCGAAATGCTGAGTGCCGAAAAGCCAAAAAAAAGACCAAAAACACAGGAAAAGAGCAAATCTTGAAAATTGTTCTTCTCCTTAAAACTTCTTTTTTGCAGGGGGCAAGCCCCCCTGCACAACCTTGAACTTAGATATATATGTATGTCAACTACAAGATCATCATACCTCAGAGAAAAAGGAATATTCTGATAAGTGGCGTCTCAGACTTAGTATATGTAAGTCTGATCTTATAGCCATTCAGTCTGCATTGTGGGACTTGCTCATGAGGGTCCCAACCTTTCAAACAGTTACCCATTATTGATCATTTATATGATAATTGTTTCTATGGCTTTGCATATGAGATTAGTGATACTTATGGATCTGTAGTTTTCATGGTCTGTAAATGGCCCACATTTGTACAGAGGGATGACTGTTGCTGTTCTCCATTTGTGAGGCATGAAACCTGTTTTATGGCTATGGTTAAATGTGGTTCCAGAGGCCCTAATAAATCATGTTTCATGCTCTTTAGAAGGCATCCTGTGATATTGTCTGGACCCGTTGATGCAGTGTGCTTGACCTTAGAGAAAGCATAGAGGACCTGTTCCCAAGTGATAACGGGGGAGTTTTATTTGATGGTATTTCTTGAGAGGAGGTTGAGGGGGAGAGAGGGGTAAAGTTAGAGTTGAATTTGTCAGCCATTAGGTTTGCTATATCTTCTGGTTCAGTATAGGTGGCTGCATTAACAATAAGCTCTGCACGCAATTCTGTGTTACCTTTGAAATTGTGGATATAGCTAAAGACTGCCTTGTGGTTGTCCTTCACTTGGGAGGCCAAATGTATCTCAGATTTGGCTTTGGTAGACTTTACTTGTCCTCTGAGTTGTTTGTTTAGTTTGATGAGAGTTTTTTTTTCCAGCTGGGTTCTACACCTTCTTAGTTTTTGATGTTGTGATTCCACCAGGGTAGCTTGTTTTTTGAGTTAGTTCTACACTTATTCCTGGTGGGTCCAACTGCCTCTATGCAGCTATTAATATGCTTGTATAGAGTTTCTGTGAACAGTTTCCTGTAGGCAGCAGTGTTCTAAGACTTTATGGGGGCTTGAAATTTTGCCAGGTTATCACTTAATAGTAGAAAGTTAGCATTAGACTACTACCTGAACATTACTGGGTTAGCTGGGGTTCTGGGTTTTATTTTTACTTCAAAGGAGATTGCTTTGTGGTCTGACCTTACCAGAGAAGACATTAACCTTTGGGATGTCCCATATCAGTGAGGGCCAGATCCAGTATGTTTGCACCCCGGTGGGTGTATTGACAGTCTAGTCCAGTGAGTTTGCATTTACAAAATCCAGAAATTTCTATGCTTGCACATTTGGTGCCATGTATGATTCCCAGTTAATAGTGAGGTAATTAAAGTCACCCACAAATATGGTATTGTGTTGGATGGTGAATGTTTCCAGTAAGTTTAAAAACATGTCATAGGTTTCTTGGGTCATAGAAGGGGACCTATAGCTTGCAAGGAAGTGGTATGGGATTTTGTCTATGGTGATTTGAACATGGAGAAGTTCAAGTGCATCATCCTGTTTGAACAGCCTTGAGGAATATTTATTTTTAATGTTAAATCAAGACACCTCCACCTTTGGTCCCTGCCTGTGTAGTAGCTGGTCTAAATGTGTGAGATGCATTATAGCTTTGCACTGCTGGTGTGCTGTTTGCAACTTTAAACCATGTGTCAGTAACATGAATATCTCCTGGGTATGGGGTTTGGAATTGGAATGCAGCCTAGATACTTGTACAAGAAAAGACATGTTTTTAAAAATGTTTTCTTACATATTTCTGGATCAGGTTAACCAGGTGGTCAAACTGTCCCTTTTCAGCAGGGACATGAGAACACTGTCCAGTTAAATGACTTGCTCAGAATTAATGTGTAGCTAAATGAAGGTTAAAGGAATCAATCCCTGTATCCTGGGCACAGGGATCAGTTTATTAATAGCTCAGAGCTTTAGTCCTGTAATTTAACTGCTCAACTTTTCTAGAGTAAGACTGTGGAAGAGGTGAACTGTTTTTAATTAAATATCGTAAACAATGTAAAACATCCTTGAAATGATTTAATAATTCAAGTACACAACATTTTCTCTGAGAGGTAGTTGGAGTCGTGTGATGCTCTGAAAACCTCAGATTTTATTGCAGGAGAGAGCTTTTCATAATGTAAAAGAATGATACATAACAGTAGTGCATGATATCATACTATTGAATTTATGATGGAGAATGATACACCCTGTATACAGTGCATTGTTACTTTATCCAACTTCCTTTCCCCTTCTCTGTCCTACTCATTAGGTTTACCTCTCTTTAATTTTCCCTCTGTTCCTGTACTCCTGTCTTTCTTTTCACCATCACTGCATTTTTCTCCCTTTTCTGTCTCTTTAGTATGCCTCATTCCCAATGGATACTGGCCAATGTCAGACCTCTTTTATCTGGCATCCTTTTCATACCATATTATTAACCTAAAATGGACTGCATGATGGTTATGGTTTTGCTTCACATACATATGTACATACAAATATTTCAAGCACAGGCATTAATGCCCTTCTAGCCTGCCAATATACCAAAACATTTGTTTCCATAATAAGTGTCCAGGCTGCTCTTAAAAATATCTAAACTATATCTAAACTAGTGTTTGCTTTAATATTATTTGGTAGTCTATTCCATGCATCAGCTGCTCTCTCAGAGAACCAATTAGTACACTTCTCATTCCTATAGAATCTTCTTGTATGATGATTCTCTACTAATGTTTGACAACTCAAACATTCCCAGAGGTAGCTGTCTCTAAATGCCATATATACCTGAATAAGGCATTCTCTTAATGAGACTCTGTAGAAGTTCAGATATTTTTAGCCTTTCATAATAACTTAAATTTTACATCTCCAGGTTCTGCAGCTGAGTCCTGAACTCCAGTTACTGTTTCTCTTGAGTCTGTATGTTCTGCTTGTGTCTCCATTGATTTTTGCCTGGGTACACCAGTTTCCCTTCAACTATCAGAAACATGCTTCTTGATAGCTACTTTGAACTGTTCATGTATATTACATTTTTTCATTTATTCTTGCATTTGTGTCATGAGTCATGGCTGAAAAGGATCCCAAGTGAAGCATATACTTACTTTGTGTACAAATAATTAAATTAATCTACAAACATCTGTCCTTGCAGCATTTCACAGCAAATCTTCACTTCTTTCACCTAAACAACACAGACAGCTTGATTTTATTGATGACTTTGTTCTCTTTTCTACTTACCTGCCTGCCCTTCACTAAAGTATTTTGTTACCCTTTCTTCTATTATACCTTATTACCCCTATTCTCCTTCCAGGTATTTCTTGCATAGTGGTTCCAGTTTTGATACCTTCTCTCGAGAAACACTCTTTTTCCAATCTATTAATACCTTATTTATTTGTTCTATTTATTGTGACCTTATTTAATTCTCATTTTTGGTAACATTCCTGTTTTGACCTTTAGGAATTTGTCCCACATTCAATGTGATAGTTCAGTAAATTATTTTCCATTAGCTATTTGTAGTGCATGTAGCATTACAATTATGCTCCAAAAATGGAAAAAAGACAAGCTTGTTAAGCATCTGTCTGATGTCAGAAAGGTGCTTAACAAGCTTCGGTTAAGAACCCTCAAGTGCTGTTAAGATCACGCCTCACAGTAGGGATAAACATTTGGCAGTATTATTCAGCAAAGAACAACGGCAGAAGGTAAAACATCTTTTAAAAGCCATTAGAACTTTATTCTGCCACACGTATAAACAAAATGTGTGACAGAACAAAGTGCTTAACTGTGCTTAAATCTATTAGTTCTATAGAGCGGCACATTGTTTGTGCCTTTTGTCTGTTTTACAGTTTACAGTGCTAAGTGCTTTACTGGATTTCAAAGGAGATGGTAAAAGACTTTGTGCTCCTACACTTTTTTTTAACTAAGTTTGTAGCTGAACAAGAAAATTCTGTTATGCAGTTCTGTCACAAACTCTTAATGATTCATAAGCTGCAATGGGAACTAATAAGTAAATTCATATCATGTTATTTATTTGCCTCTGCAGTCTATACTCAGCTATCTCAGCAGTCCTACTACTTCTGATTTCTTATTATTGTCAGTACAAGGTAAAACCAACTCAGCTACTTCCTCCCAGTTATAAGATGTCCGGTCTCAAGAGTCCCACTGTTCTAATTTAGGAGGTTCACCAGGCTTTCCAGGGATTTTTGGCATTTAGTTGCTGCTACCATCCTAATGGCCACGTCAGCACTATTTACATTGCCTGTACAGTGCGACACAATGCTTATTACCTATGCATATAGCTAGGCCTTTTTGCATAATGAGCAACTCCTAGTCATGGCCACAGCACAGACCTGTGGCCAGATTATGTTAGATCACCTCACAGATACAATAAAGTATGAGCAGCTGACATAAAAACTGAATGTGCATAAACACCTCTGGTAGTCATTGCCAGTCTGTACCCACAAATGGGAAAATGTCATTGACATTGTTGATATAATGTACAGCAATATATGCATGTGTATGTAGAGAAATGTTCCATGAAAGTGGAAATGTCATGGATGGCTAAGGATGGAGCAGAAGTTTCACTATAGCAACAGAAAGCACAGAGATATACAAAAGAATGCAAAGTGGGCTGCCCACAAATCAGGGCTACAAAACACGATGTGTAAGGTGGCATGACAATACTCAAATGTTGAATAATGTAAAAAGTAGTCAGGAGAGGTGGGATACAGTAAAGTAACATGATATACTGACCGGCAGCAGTCCTGACAATGTCATAGTGCAAGCAGTGGACTTGTGCTATAATATGAATATCATTAAAAAGGAAAATATGATACCCTCAGGAGAATCATTCCACGCAGTCAGTCTGCATGACAGAATATCCTCAGATCCCTAGCAAGGGGAGCCAATGAAGTCATCAGACTAAAGAGGCCATAAAACATATGTCAGGAAATGTAGCACATTTGCATACTAATAACAGGAAAAGAAAGACAGGCCATAAGGAATTTGAGCCCATGCTTTTCCATGTGATAATCTATATATCACACTGAATTAACAAGGGGAGCCACTGAAGTAATCAGACTAAAGGGGTCATAAAACACACATATCAAGGAATGTAGCACATCTGTATTCTGCAAACCACATGTTATAAAACCTCATATAACCTGCAGGGGATTTGACCCCACCCACCCACTTACAGCATTGACACAGTGCAGATCACTTCAAGAGTACACTGAGCCATCAAAGTAGTCCCAGTAAAAGGATTAGACTTACCTTACTTCAAATTTGAACTGTGACATTTAGCGACAGCTCATTTGTATGACTGATGGCTTCAGCCATAATGATTGATAGGTATTATAACTCATTTTTGCCATAGGGCGCAAAGTGTTATGTTTTCTTGGCTATGCATGTGTACCAGTTTTGCTCTCTAAGAGCCGTCATGCAACATATTAACACAGATTTTTATTTTAACAAGCCCTTTATGGGCATGCGTGTGGTGTGTGTTTCTGTTGTTTGACCAGATTTTAAGTTGGAAATGGAAATAAAGGACAGAAATGAAAAGGAGAAGCAAGCAGAGGGTAGAACACAAGGTGAGCAGTTAAGAAATGAGTAGGATGGAGGTGGGATTGGAGCATACCTCTCAACTTCTTAGCTCAATATTCCTGGAGGACTCCAACAGGTGTAATTACTAATTACTTCAATCCTCTAAGATTTGTCTGAAAACTACACTTTTTATTATGAACTGTTGCAGTCATCTATGAGAACATTACTGAAACATCCAGAAAGTTGAGAAGTATGTGTGGGTGTATTTTTTTGTGTGACAGGTGCCTTTTTAACTTTTTTAGAGAAGGGAAAGTTGGAAAAGAAGTCAGGGAAGTAAGTGGTTGGTAAGGAAGGGAAAGTTGGGAAAGAAGTCAGGGAAGTAAGTGGTTGGTAAGAGTGGGAGGAGGATGGTTAAGGTATAACTGACAGGGTGTGGGATAACACAGTGGAGGGGAGTACAATAATGAAGGAGATTTCAGACAAACAGAGGGAAGACAATGGTGATGGAAGGACTATATAACATACAGAGGTGGGCAAAGTCATAAAAGGGAAAGGAACACTGGGTTGTGGGATAGGACTGGGAGTTTGGAGATGCAGTCTGTGCCACGTGTGATCCATTGGGAAGGGATGTAACTCAACAAGTTGCCAGAACATGCTCTCTATGTAGTCAGTGCTGGCATTCAACCTACTATGTATTATCTCCATCACTATGTCTGCCAGCTCCTGACAGGTGACAAAAGCATCACCTCCACTTTCACTGCTACTGGTGGGTACCACTGTACCATCCTCTGGTACAGTGCTACCTGATGCAGGTGGTACAGATAGGCAGGATGTGTGGAGGCAACTGTGGCAGGTTGGGCCACAGATGTGATGTACCTCTGGTGGTGGTGGTGGTGTTGGTGGAGGTGCTACTGCTGTCACCAGGGGGGATGCCAAGCCTTGCCGGTGGGTTAGATGCAAGTTGTTGTGCTGCTGCATATAATAGTGACAGAAATGGAGAGAAAAAAATAAATGAATAACAGAGAAAGGATAGTAACAAAGAGGATGGGAAAGAGAAATACAAAAACAATGAATATTGCATTCTTAACAATGTTAATAATGATGCAGTAAAGCATAATAACCTTTTAATAGTCAGATCTATACCTGTTTGATTATAACATATGGGAGAGGGGACCTAAGGGAAAAGCCATGCAGTCTGACCTAAGAGAATAATTACTGCAGGGGATAGTCATCAAGACAGCACATCTGTGCTTGTGGCCAGTGATGCTGTATGTCTGTTGAGAATAACAAAACTGTATATACAGGTAACAAAGATGCCGATCACATAGTAAACAGGTCCAGTACAGGTGGTTGACAAAGAACAGATACCTTGATTGTATATTGTGAATTATGCAGTGAGGGGTCATTCTTATTCAAAAACAAGCACGCTGATTGGCCATCGCAACCAGCATGCCTGTTGTAAATCAGGCATATACCAATAGAAAAAAGTTTGGCCACTAAAGTACCAGTCAGTGGCCAGACTTTCCTACTGGAATATGTTAAAGAGGGACGCTGCAATGCAGAAGAAAAATCAGGTACATTCTCCAAAATTAAGACACAGAAACGTACCTGATTTTCTATCTTTTTTTTGCTCTGTTCCTCTGTAAAACTCAGCAGACTCTGGTACCTCTCAGCTGTCCAAATCTTCACAGAATGTCCAGATTTTTGCCTCATAAGCTTACTGCCTTCACAGAAAACAGCAACAGAGATTCTCTTTTCTCTGTTGCTACTCTTTAAAAAAAAGCCACGTAGATGCTCTTCTCCATTGCTTATATTCAACAGCAGTGATGTAGTGTGCAAGCATGGGAACATAAGTTCCATATGCATATGCAGTACATCAGAAACTGCAGAAGAATGAGGAAACAATGCAGAAGGACACTACAGCGCTGTTATACAGATATTAATTAAGAAAGATAGGCAATTTTTTCTTAAATAACGTCATTGTATAATAGCAATGACCAACTTCTGGGTGTGGGATTTATCAGGATTTACCTACTGTTTGCTTTGTTTAATCACTCAGGCTTCACTCTCATGATCAAACCATGCCAACTGTGGGTAAATCCTGATATACTCACACCCACTTGTGGCATTGCTTAAATGACCAGCAAACTATTACTTATGGATATTACATGTATGGATCCTGTAGTGGTGCATTAAATTTAGTGGAAAAATAAATGTACTTTACAATGATAACAGAACTTTTGTGGGTGGAGGAATTGACCCTACAGACATCCTAACAATCTCAGACCCTACAGACATCCTAACAATCTCAGTGCACATAGACTTAACATGATAATCCACTTGTTCACCTGTACATGACGACTGTGGACTATGTAAACATTGGTTTACAAAATCCATTGAAAAGGTGAGCAAAGCAGGCAAATGCAAGTTCTGTAAAAGAGAACTGGAAATAGTCTCACAGCTTGTTGCTGGGTGTGACACACTCATGGCAGAGGGCACAATAATGTGGCAGGACTGTTACATCGGAGATTGTATAAGCACTAAAATATAGAAGTAGCTGAGAAGCATTGGAAACATGAACCACAAAGAAGTGCAGAAGATGGTAAAGTTCATCCATCCAAAATTTCACAAAATAGATACAAGAAAATCAGATAAGTGGTCCATGAAAAGGACAAAACTAGTGTTGATCACTGAAATTGCTACACCTAATGATTACAATATCTTATGTACAGAGAGACAAGAAGTCATAAAATATCTGTATTTCAAGCAGAAATAAGAGCAATGGAGAAGAAAGATGCTCAGACAGCCCCAGTACTAACAGGAACACTGGAACAAATAAATAATTTATGGTTGTACTCAGATATGCTACCAATAAATGTAACCCTGTAAGAATTACAGAAGGAGTCAATTCTGGGTATGTTGCAGGTGCTGAGAAGAGCACTGTTGGCTAACACTGAAGAATGAAATAATACTAATTTCAAGAACTATAATCATACCCTGACTTAGGAGTGGGGTCCATTCCTGTCATGGTATTAGAAACCTAAAACATTTGGAGAAATTAAATTGAGGAAGCATATAGAAGGGCACTTTTAACATTGCTCACTCATACTACTAATCTTAAGCTATGTCAGTAATGACAAATGTGGTACTGCTATATATAAAAGTTAAACAGACTTATTTTCAACTGGTGCTATGCAAACAGAGACATTTTTCATGAAAACATTTATACTTACCCCAGTACTCTCTTAGGTGCTCTCATCTGCTCCTGCGCATCTCCCTAGTCTGTTCTATCTCTGCAGGGGCTAGAGATATACACAGGGAATAAAGAAAAATGGATTGCAGTTATTCACTTAACTAAAAGATGGTAAACTTACAGTACAGATGTGGTGATCACACTCTAACTTCAGCCATCCATTCATCAGGCTTGCATGGCATCAAGTCACTGCAGTAGTGTATGCACTTTTCCACCATGTGTGGGATGCCAGTGGAATGGGTAACAGCCTTGGCTAAAGTATTCCAAGCATCAGCCTTATACTATGACTTTGTATATCCCTTGTGCAGGAGTCTCCAGCTGTAATGGTTATGGAGGATGATCAGAAAAATCCTGAGCTCCTCTTGCTCACGCCACCTCTGAAGGAGCACTTCCCTCTCCTTCTCCAGCCATAATTGTATCACTTCTAAATACCTCAGGAAAAATAACACAGAATTGGTGCCCAGAACAGTTCTCACATGTCTCACCTTCTGTGTAATGATGGGCACAGATAGTTACCTCATTTGTGTGTTGGATGGCAAAATAATAAAATATTTACACTGTAGTATTCAACTTCGAATGGCATTTTAAGATGTGAAATATGGCAGTCCTCTATCCTTCTGTTTGCTGCTGAGAATAGCTGCTTTAGAGTGACTCCATCTTCTGATAGCCACTAACAGGATTACAATTGTCTCAGTCTTAATCTGTATGTGCATCTTGGCTGCAGGGAGCTGCCCATAAGTGCTCAGGTGTGTGCAAAGCATCTTGTAGTAATTTTCACAATATTTATCAGGTGTGCTCATCACAAAAATTGAGTTATTCAGACACAGCAAAGTGATGAGTCCTAATTAGCATAATGATAGTGCCCAGAGGGGGGTAATCTACATGATATAAATATGATGACAAGCACATATTCTTATTGTGACACAGAAGAAAACTACTGTAATAGGGTTTGAATCCTGCCAGATGATTTTGTTGAAAGCTTTCCTTCTGTAAAGTGTGTTGGACACAGGGAATGTGACCACTGCATACCTTATGCAGAGTATAGGAACTGTCTCTGTGCTTGCGGACACCCAGGAAACAAAATCATCTGAGTGGACAGGTTGATGGTGACACTATAAATCAGGGAAATGTAGTGGTCCCCAGATCATAGATGTTTACATCTGCCCCTAGCACTCATGGGCAGATGGGTCCACACTTGAGGAGATGGTAATTGTGATTGCCAGAGGTATGAATACTCCCCTCCCCCTAAGATTGGTGCATCAGAAGCTGCTACTCAACACATGTGCAGGGTCATGACAGAGATAGTGAGGGTGATCCAGCCTGTACGTACTGACCTACGGAAGTGCATAACCTGTATTTGTGATTTTCTGCATAGACTGAATCACACATTAGACCAAGTAGTGTCTTTTCTAGGTCAACTGTCAGGAGCAAGGAGTCATCCTGATGGCTATCTGTCTGCTACTTCCACATATATTAACTGACATGGCCATGGACAAGAAAGAACCCCCTACCCCAGTGCAAAACACTTCCACATTGATTGTGGAGGTGCTTATGCCCAGAAGAAGCCACTCCCCATTGTTATGGCCATTATCATGCTGGCACATCTGCTAGCAGACATGGGTCTAGGTCATATGACACACCAACATCAAGCCAAGGTCATGGTATGACCAGTGTAACTCCTGGAAAAGCAAGTTCTCACGGTTGGGGATGTACTTGAGAAGCTGAACCCTCTGCCATGCACGACTGACTATCCAGTAGGCCATGCTGCAGTGCCGCACATGTAGTAAGGCTGAGTCCTTGTGTCTGCTCACACACACACACACACACACACACACACACACACACACACACACACACACGCACACATTACCACTGCCCCAACACAGCACACACACACACACACACACACACACACACACACACACACACACACACACACACACACACACACACACACACACACACACACACACACACACACACACTACCACAGCCCCCAGCACAGCACACACACACACACACACACACACACACACACACACACACACACACACACACACACACACACACACACACACACACACACACTGACCATTCTACACATTAATCCCTCCAAAGCAAGTTCTTACACTACCTATAAATGCGCTTTTTTGTTACACCTCAGCACTCACACTTACTTCCCTGTGAAAGATATGCATTCCTGTTCTTTCTTGTCCAGCTGTGCAAATGCTGATAATTGTGCTCTGTCCTTTGTACATTGTTACTTGGGGTGCCTATGTCTGAAATACAGCATGGCCATCCTCTATATGGGTAAGCACAGTCCAGAAGTTTTGCACTCATCAATTTTCCTTTAGTGTATCTGCTTAAGTCCTCTATAGTTATGATGTAAAGCTATGTGCAATCCACTACCTCTTTGCTAGTGCCACGCATACTGTGCGTACCTCCATCTAGCATGGTCATAACCTGCTGCTAGCTCCTGCTGTGACTCTTCATCTGTCTCAGCTACCACTGTCTGTCTTGCTGGGAACTGCGGACCATTCAACAGGCCACTCTGCTGTATCTTCTTCCTAACTATAATATTATGTAAGATAGCACACATGGTCAGTATTTTTGCACATGTGGTGGGATCATACTGCAGGGCACCACCAGATATATCTAGACAGTGAAGGTGAGATTTCAACAGCGTGAACATATGCTTTGTAATATTTTTGGTTTACAATGGAGCATGATTGTACCCCAGTCAGTTTGATTATGTGGATTTCTGATGAGGGTCATCAGCTAGGTTCTAAGGCATATTTAGCATCACCCACAGGATGATGCTGCAGGAAGTCACATCTCACAAACCATTGACAAAGGTCACATTTGTGCCATATGTTTGAGCCATGAAAATTGCCTGGGTGGCCTGCACACACATTGTAGATGATGCCTTGTGCATTACAGACCACTAACACTTGATGGAGAAATACCCTTTGCAGTTCATGTACCTCCTTTTCAGTTCATCATATGGGACCTTTATTTCAATGTGGGTAAGGTCTATGACCCCCAGTTCCTCAAGAAAATGGGTTTTGTCACAGAACCCTGTATGGTATTAACACTCTCTTTTGGGCCAAGTTGGAACCATATATGCTGCTCCATATGGTTTAGCATGGCACAGAGGAACTAACAAAGTAGTGTAAATGTAGAGGCCAGAGATACCTCCACTGTGTCCCCAGTAGCTCGGTCAGTGGTCCCTGTAGCTAATGCATGTAAAGCCACACATTCCTTTGTATCCAGTGTGATAGCTACTCCATGATTCCCAGGAAGTTGCAGATGAGGCTGACAACAATGTTTCCTGCATGATGTCCCTGTCAGCATGGTACCAGTCTACTGTCAGTGTTGTGTAGGATATGAAATATTAAGCATGGTCATATGTTCCATGCCTCCAGGAGTGACATCATGCACTGTCAGGCAAAGTAGCTGTAATAAGAGCTTTCAGCAGATGCACATTTGCAATGACTGTGGTAACCCCAAGCGTATTTGAGCAATGTACTATTTCTCTGGACATGGGTATATGGCCAAGTTCAAATCTAAGTTCTAAATCACTCTGTCATGTTTTTCCTGATTATCATACATGGCACTTCATTATACAGTCATTGTCATATAGCATGGCAATCACATAATCTGGCATTGTACAGTCATTAGCACATAGCATGGCCAACCGCATAATCTGGCATTGTACAGTCATTAGCACATAATATGGCCAACCACATAATATGGCACTGTACAGTCATTAGCATATAACATGGTGAACCACATAATCTGGCCTAGCCACATCATGTATCTAGGCTTACTGAATCACACCCACAATATGCATGGCCACTGGTTGAGAAAATTCGCTTAACACAATGCAGCAAAGTTTTCTGAATCCATCCCAAAGTGTGAAAAAACAAGAAAAAAGTAATTAGTCTGAATGGTGTATGGATGGCAAGGATAGTGAGACACCAGGAGGTGGCTCTGCAGTGATGCCGGGGAGGGAATCATTGGTCAGTAGAGGTGTGACTCTGTGGAGTCATTTAACTAGGGCGCTATTTCCCCTAAAACCAACCTTGGGGAAATGCATAATGAAGCTGATAGTGTTAAGAAATGGTAATGCTGCTAATGTTATATTTGTTTTTCTATCTTGGGTTAAGCACATTTTCTAAACATCCCTGTAGGAAAGTCATTGAACTCTTGAATCTCTAAGTAAAAGCTTCATGCACAGCAGTTCTGATTCTATGTATTTATTATCAGCTGTGCCAAGTTACATTTTGCAGAAGTACATAATTTCCATCAATACAGATTCTAATGTTATTTATTTTGGTGTATTTATTAGTTTCAGGCAAACCACTGACCATTTGTCAGGTGCTTTAAATGGCATTTATGCATTTGTTTATTTAAATACGTTTTTATAATTCTAGCAAAATTCCATATGATCTTGTATTTTATGCATGTTTGTACTTTTGTTGTTTATGCAGGTCATGGTTGAAAAGGTCCCCTGGATTGATTCACTTACCTGGTTAACAAATGAATAAGTAATATAAACCGTGAACTTCCGAAGCTTCAAAGTATGGCCTCCTGTAGTACAGAATGCTGAATTTTGCTGAAATCTGTAATTCATTGGACAATTCCAGATGACTGTAATGGGCTTTTCTTTACTGTGCCTTCTACCCAGTTTATACCTGACCACTGAAACTAAACAGGACTCTACATTTAAGACGTATACAGCTAACTGCAGTAAACATGGTTTAAGTGCAACACTTTTCCTTTTTGACACAAAGGCATTTTTAGTGCAGTGAGACATTTACTTTTGAATTAAGTATCTTTAAAACAGCATGAACATCTCTGAAAATAATATAGAAGTGAGAAACTCTGTTAAATCACACAATCTTAACAAAGAGGCACATTTTGAATCTATATAAGGAAGGGCACATTTTGTATAATTCTCTTATTGCTTTAGAAAACACCTGATTAATCATATATACGTGAAATATATTTTCTTTTGAAGTCCGGAGGAGGGGGGTGTTTAACAAAGCTGATCATATTAATGACATTTTGGAGTTATGTCTCATACTGCTATTAAGATGTGGGACCTCCTGCAAATTTTTTCTGAGTCCATATCTTTTTTCAACTTTGATTCAACTTCTGGAGTTGCAGTTTTTAGACTGTTTGTTGTCCATACCTGATGCCACCATGAAGACACTGCAGTTAGTTAACAGCAGTACCTCAGATTATAATAAATATAACATATTGAAACTGATACTTTACTGCATGAGCATTATTTAGACATAGGCCTTGAAATGTTCAGTCTATGCACTTGAAGATGGGCTACTGTTACACTGGTGATGCATAGTGATACTAGGCCATTACCAGATACAAACTTTAGAACATTTCCATAGACTTACATTTGTATAGTAATACAAATTATCATGGACTTGCTTTTGTATAGCAATCCACAACAGGTCAACAGTATATTTCAGGTCCTCTTGCATATCACTAGGGGAGAGTCTTGTGAACCTCGTGTTCACATTGTACTGCATTGTAGACTATTGTGAGGGGCAGATAACCTTGTTTCTCCAGCTGCCATTGCATATTTGAGCCATATGATGTAAGTTATAAGTCTGATGGCCTTGTTTTTCAGACTATATAACCTGTATTTGGAATAATAGCGTTTATTAAAAAAAAACAGAGAGGTAACTGTTAAAATATACTTAGTGTACCAATTATGACTGATTGTATAATAAAAATTATTACCCTGATTTGTTGATACATGATACTCTAACTTTGCATTTCCTGTCCTCCATCCATCCATCTCCCCCACATCTTCTGTTTTTCGTACACACTTCTTGAGGACATAGACTTGCATTTAATTCATAGTGCAAGTTAAATGGCATTCCTATGCTATAGCAACAGTGAATTCCTCTTAATGTCCCCCAAATTCATGTCCACCTTCACATATCTTAATTCTGGGAGGACTTGGAAAGGGATGTATTAATAGTAACAGTGGCAACTGTCATGGTTGTACCTTACATCTCTTCATGAATGACAAAATGGCACTCCGGTGCTTGCAGAATAGATAAAGGAAATATGATGTGACTACAGTAGTGGCAGAACTTTAGATATATAGTTTTTTGTGTTACTAAGAAGAGTTGACACTAGCCATATCTAAATTTAAAGAGGAATGTTTATTTTACAAATATTTTCAAAAGCTATCGCACTACCACTATGACTGTCAAAAGTTAGCTCCAGCTGTACATTTTAGAACAGTGATGAATTCAAAATTTGTCTTAAGTCTTGATTTATAGCAACAGTTGTTGGGGATTTAAGCAATAACTGACGATGTGGTGTGGTATATTGAAGATTTACCCGCAGCTGGCGTGGTTTAATCATGAGGGAGAAGCCCAAGTGATTAAATAAAGCCAACCTTGGGTAAATTTCAATATACCACAGCCACAGAGTCAGCTATTGCCATTATACTATGACATCATTTAAGAAAAAAATACTTACGTTTCTTAAGTAATGTCTTTGTATAATGTCGCCGTACTGTCCTTCCACGGCTGGTGGTATCCTGCTGCCTTGTTTTGATGTCCAGCGCATGCATATAGGACTTGCATTCCCAAGCATACCCAGTACATAAATGCTTTGAAAAGAAAGTCTCCGTTGCTCCATTTTTGTTTTCTTTTCTTTTTTTTTTTTTTTTTTAATTAAAAAAAAGTTTTGACTACGTTAGGGGTAGCGAGAGACAGAATGGAGGAAATGCAAAGAAACTCAGTTACATGTCTTTAGTTTTAAATAACGTACCTGATTTTCTTTGTATTTCTTCCATACTGCCTCTCTAGTATGTCTGGACTATAGATTTTTTTTGCTTTTTGTTAAAAAATAAATAAATAAATAAAAGTTATGGAATATAGGAATAGAAAGAAGTGCGGGTGACTGGACCTTTTTCAGTTGGTATATTCTGGGATTTACAACGGGCACGCTGGTTGGGCTGCCAATCAGTGTACTTGTTTTTGAATATTACTGGGCAGTCATTGTATAATTAGTAATAACCCCCCTGTGGCAACCATTTGAAATGTTGGGACCCACTACAGCAAGTCCAGAAACACAGAGACTGAATAGCTGAAAGATCGGACTTACAGATAAACTTACTAAGCTGGGCATAAATCCTTACGTCACTCGATGGGTTGCCAACTGGCTTACTTACAGAACCCAGACTGTAAAAGTAGCCAACTCCAAATCCAGCTCCAGACAAGTGACAAGTGGAGTACCTCATGGTTCAGTCCTGGGACCGCTCTTGTTTGGCATCTACTTCTCTGGAGTACAGGCCAACACTAAGGGACTCTGGCTAACAAGGTTCGCAGATGACTGCAAACTGGGAGCAATTATTGAATCCCCAAATGATGTGGATATTCTACAAAAGGGCCTTACAGAAACAGATGCTTGGTGCCAGAGCCATGGGCTGAAGCTTAATGCCAAGAAATGTATAGTTATCCCCTTTGGGAAAAAAACATATACCCATGAATTACCACATAGGTGGCAGTACACTAAACACCGAAAGTGTGATGAGAGACTTAGGGACACAGGTGGACAGTGGTCTCACCTTCAATAACCACATCGCCACAACAGTCAGGGAATCCTTGTATGTGGCACACCTCATCACTAAGGGCTTTTCATCCAGAAAAAAGGAGGTCATTGTCCTACTATACTCATCCTTCATTGAACCCATTATGGAGTACAACATCCCATTTGGTATGTACCTCACAAGACATCTGCAACAGCTGGAAGGGCTGCAGAAATATCTCACTAAAAGAATCACAGGCCTAAAGCAGATGCCCTATGCTGACCATCTAAAAAAACTCCCAGCTATACTCTGTGGCATATTGTTTACTCAGAGGCGATCTCTGCTTAACATACAAGGCCATGTCAAACCCTGTGCTTTTGGGCATGCTCCACTTAAAGAAATCCCAATCTCTCAAAGCCACACGTTCCAGGGATCTAAACCTTGTCATCACAATAAACAATACATGCTGGAGGGATAGGGTCCTGACCCAGAGACTCCCCATACTCTGGAATAGTCTGCCCATACATATCAAGCAGAGCATCTCCTTGGCCCTCTTCAAAAGGAACCTTGATGACTTGATGGGAGATAGGCAATTCACCCCGAGGATCATGTCAGTCGCCCTGCTAGACAGGGATCCAGCAAAGTAAATATTATGGGAAGAAATATCCAGGGAATTGTCATGGCTAAGCTTGTATAGGCCCTAGGGCCGATAGCCTAGTACCAACCTATGAACCTATATACACTAACTCTGAGATGCCATTTATCAGAATATTCCCTTTTCTCCAAGTAATGGTGATCTCAGAGTTGGTATGTATCAGTTATGGTAGTGTGGTGAGGTGCAGGGGGGCTTGACCCCCTGCAAAACGAAGTTTTACGGAGAAGCATCATTTTCAAGATTTGCTTTTCTCTGTTTTTTTTTTTTTTTTTCCGGACACAGCATTACAACTGCTGAAATTTCAATAGGGAGCCCCCCACTCTTGTTAAGGGCTGTGTTAAAAAGGTCTTGTTTCTGCAATGCAGAAATACCTCATTACTGGCTAATTTGCATGTCTCTGAATCACTGTTAATTACTGTGAGTGTAGATTAGGACTTTCCTGTAGTAGTTAACAATGGCAGCAGATGCATTGTGTTAGAATAGGCACCCATTCACTCTTCCACACATATTGCATGCATTGCGCACACACACACACACACACACACACACACACACACACACACACACACACACACACACACACACACACACACACACACACGTCCCTGTATTTTCAGCAAGTCCCCAATGTCTCCTTTATCCTGCCATTGTAAATCACAGATGATTGCTGTCAGTCATTAAAGCCAGACATTAGAGTTTTACACTTCAGTAAATGCATCGTAGTATAAAAGCTGTTTTACTAGTGACTTTCTAAGACTAAAGGACGGATAATTCAAATTCATTCCTGATTTTATCCCACCATAAATTTTGGCTTTGTCTACAGTTCTTGCACTATGAGGTTGAGAGGTGTGCTTAATATTCCTTGTCCCTCTCCCTTATAAATCACAAAATGTTGCAGGCATTAAATAATGCCTGAGATCCCTTTTACTGCCTTTAAGGAATGGTACTTATAGTATCTCTGGTGTCTCATGATTACCTGCAACACTTAAGTGCTTTCAAGGTATGCTACACACAGTATCCCTAGTGTTTAGTGTACCCCCAATCCCTGTTATGTGTAAGTGTCATTATGGCACAAGATGTAAGAGCTGTTCCTGGTAACTAGTGGTCCCTGATGCATGTTACTTGTAAGCTGAATGATAAAGGTTATCCCAAGTGGCTATTGCTCACTTGTCCCACATCTTTAGAATTACACCTGGTAGCTAGTGTTCCCCCCAACCCATGTCTTTAGAGTTATCCTTGGTGGCTAGTGGACCCCTGACCCAGGCTAGTGGACCCCCAACCCAATGTTGCAGGCTTTGCTCAATAGTCTAAGAGTGTGTGGAAGTATGACAGCCACCCAACACACACACGTTTGAGCGCTCACACACACACACACACACACACACACACACACACACACACACACACACACACACACACACACACACACACACAAAACTAACCTACCCCCCACTGCAACCTAGCTGGCAGACACACACTCACACATACACTCACACATGCAGTTCCTCACATACACACACTTATGCACTCCATAATATTACCTGATCACTAAACTCCCCAGTGCTTACCTATACTGCAATGAATGAACACAGCCCTTTGGCCAAGTTCTTTACTATAAGAGGCCAGGAATGACCGTGCTACTTTATGTGTCTGAGCCATTCTCTGAATTGCTCAGCTGTGCAAATACTTTCCTGCAGGCATTTCCTGGAAAGAACACATGGCTAATTAGCATCAGCCTCACCCTGGAATGCCTCATTAGCATTTAACGCAGCTGCAGGGACAGCCCATCACAGTACTGCATGTCATAAGACTGTTTATGAATCAGAAATGGTTACTGCATAGTGCATACCTCATGTACACCTCACTGTAACCATAACCAGCTTTAGTTTAGCAATTGATCAGGTAACAGATGATCAGCTTTAACAATTGGCTTAAACACTGCTCTACCCCCCCCATAGTGCCTTTTTAGGCAAGGCTCAAATTCTAAACCTACCACCCTAGAACACAAAACCCAAAATCTGGACAACCAAGAGAAAGGAGGGGTAATCCATATTCATCAGGGACACCACACCTCAAGACTGGCAGCGCCGCGATGCATAGGAGACCCACCATCCAGGTGCACTAACCATAGGCAAGACTGCTCTGCATTGTAGCATGTTACACAGGCACCTCACAAACTCAGGAACCTCACAATAAATGTATCACCAAAACACCATCATACTAGGTGACTTCAATTACCCTATATAGACTGGGAACACACTACTCAGCCCAAACACCCAAAAAAAGTTCCTGGAAATATAAACTCAAATGCCATGGAACAAACTAGTCACCATCCCCACAAGAGGAGATAACATACTTGATCTCATCATCTCCATGAACTCAATGAGGAATTAAACCCACAGCTAGGACAGCTGTTTAATCAACACAGAAGAAGTTATCAGGAATCTTGACCAATGGATGGGAGAATGAACCTATGAACATATTTAGATGAGCTGTAAATATTATTTATGACTCATAATGTATCCATACTATTTTCTGGTTATCTACAGCAAATAATGTATTGAGTCTCGCTGACTGATCAGCTGCAAGCAAACAATGCAAATCTGTGGGAAGAAAAGCTCCCACATGGTATAGCAAGTGAACGCCAGTGAAGCATCCAGCTTAGTGAACTCAGGCATGGAATACATTTTCAATCTGGGATGGGTCACACCTCTGTACTTCTAAAATACTGTTTTTATAACACAGTTAACTGGGGTTTATTACCAAATCTTTGAGGCTTTTGTCTATTGCGCTTTACATGACACTATGTTAACTTTTTTTAGAAACATTTTCTATTGTCTACTTTACACAATACCTAGCAACATGTAATGAGTTGCTTTTATAGTTGCTAAAATAAAATGGGTCTTCTTTTTTGAACATTTTTTTCTTATAAATTTGTAACACCCTTTTATAAGGCAAAAAGAAAGAAAAAAGTTAGATATGCATTTGTCCTTTTTCGTTTACACTCAGTATCTTGAAAAGGAAAAAAAAACTCAGATTATGGAATAACAGCTGTAATCTTTCAAACAGGCAGGCTTACTTGTAATCTTTGTAGAAGACCTCAGCACCGACTTCTCACCGACCAAAATCTTTATCCAGTCTATTTTTCGTGGCTGGTATTACATACAAAAGTTGACACCTCAGAAGTCATCACTGTAAGGTTTTATGAAAGTGCACTGCCATGTCAGTATTTGCTTCCCATTACTGACTGTTATCACAGAGCATTTCACTCTGTAACATAATACAGTTTGGGGTATACAATGGATTGTGTTTATTCTTTCGTACTTTTTTCAAAAGAACAGTTTGTCCTTTCTGAAAATTGCACTGTCTAACCTTTCTTCTTCTTGGACTGACATTTTCATTCATACTAGCATTTTGTATAAAATCTCTTTTCCTAACAGCTGTATATATCACTTCACTGGGTTTGCCAACAGAAATGCTTTTGTTTTTAAGCTTGTACCTGAACTTTTGTAATAATTTGTGTTGTGCTCCTCTACCCTATTAGTATGGCACGTATTTGCTGTTTCTGTGGTACACCAATAATTCCTGAGGTGGTTATGGCCTTTCACCACTGGTGTCTGGCCACAAAGGAGTAATTTTTCTGGGATGGATTCCCTCCTTGCAATGACCAGGCTGAATTATACATTGGTAAATGATGAACCATTGTCAGGCTTCACAGTTTCTGGCACTACATATGTGGAGGCTATTTTAGCTAAGACTGGTATGAGACAATTTACTGACATTGAAAAAGCAGGTTCTACTATGGATATCTGAAATACTCAGTCATAATCTACAAAATGCATTTATTGGCATTAACTGGCACATAGAAGTCTATGAAATCATATTTTTCCATGATGCTCTTTGTAATTGTTATTATTATCTCATTACTTATATCTCTGTCGATGTTACTTGATATGGTAAAACATCAAGTACCATTCTTTCAGCTATCCTGTGCATCCATGGAAACCATATCTTTTATACAACATTCTCAATAAAGTACAGGCTAAATACAAACAATTGCCTATAAAATGTGATGAAGAACAGATCTACTAGCAAAAGAATAGTATTAACACTATTCATCAAAGTAAAATACAAGCCTTGAGGCAAAGACATACCTAAGTACACATATTAAATATCAAGAACAAAAGCTCTCAATTAAACAATTAAATATTCAATCATTCTTTTCACCATAAAGTATTTATACTACTCACCTGCTTGTGGAGTTGTTGTTCAGAGCATATTTTTTTCTCCAACCACAGCTTCAGTTTTTCTTCTCATAATATGAGGTTCCTGATTAGTTTTATTTGTATTTAATGTAAACTCCTTGAGATTATCAGTTTTGTTACTTTCAGTAAGTGCCACTATTTGAAGCAGTGATTTTATCATTACAACTCTCATTTTTCTTTTAATCCTATGGAACTCGCACAATGGCTCCCCCTTCCTGCCTTCTAGCACATCAGTAGCTTATTTGCTTCTTTCACAGGTGAATTGGACAATATCACTAAGGCCCCTTTGTTAACATCCAGAGAGACTTATTAGCTGAATTGTTCCCCACAGAAACTGAGAGCTGGGTGTTAGAGAATGGCCTAGATGCCCATCCCTTTTCAGTCCCCTCAACATTGTAAGCCCCTCCCCAGTAAGTGGGTTGTAGACTCTTCAATGTCTGCCTCACCAGGGACATTTTTGCTTCTGCATATACCTATTTCCTGAATTAAGTTGTACTGTCATTGCTCCAAAAGCATGATCCTTCTGCACCTCTTCCTCAAATTATCACCCACCCACCCTCCAGTGGTCTGAGTAACTGCCTCCCTCCCCCAAGATGACTGACCAGGCATCATTCACAAAAGCCTATCCTGTTACACCCAGACCCTCCTACTCCTGATGCTAGTTAAATATCATTTACCTAGCTCATAGTCAGGGCTTCATCTCACAATCACCATGACTCCAAAATAAGGCCTGCATTGTTTGATGAGCTCTAGATCTGAATCACTTTGAATTTTGTGTTGTGCTTGCCAATGATCCAAAAATATCCAAAAACGATCCAAAATATCTTCTGTGTTGTAGTACTGTTTTTTTTTTTTCTTTTGAAGGAAGATGGCAGCAGCATGATGGCAGCGGCCTCCGGCTCCCGTTGTGCATTTGCGTTTTTGATGTTGTACTTACCTGTATTGTCGAGATGTGGTGCTGTTCATCTGGTTGGGTGTGTGTCCTGTGTCAGCGATTGTGGTTGTGATGTCCGTGGTGTCCCAATTTTTTTGTTGTGCTGATCTGGGAGCGTAGAACTGGAAGCTGGGCCTTCAGTCTGAGTCGGCGTGGTGGTTGCAGAGGTGGAAGAGGAGTTTGCCGGTGCAAAATTCGAATGTTAGGTTGGAGGAATCCAGAATGGACATGTGATGGAGTATGGACAGTTTTTGGCGCTGTCCCAATGAATTGAGGATGATGAGGACAAGATCGTGGTGTGGTCATGACTGTGGGGCCTGATGTTGGCTACAGAGGTACATCTGGGATAGGTAGCGCTGGTTTCTGGTATGGAGATCGTGGTTCCTCGGTGGACAGGAGAAAGTTTCTGTGAATGAGTGGATGACGGAAATGTAGCAGCTGATATTTCTGTGCCTTTGGTTGGACTGGGACTGGAATGTGGTTGGTGCTGCAGTTTGATTGCTGGGGTTGAGGCTTTTGGCTGTCAGTCAGTTTGTTCTGTTGTTTTATGGTTTTTGTTTGTAGAGTTTCTTTTGTGTTATATGTGTGGTTGTTGCTGATAAATGTTGAGCCTGGAGGAACATAATTTCATTCAGCTGCTCACTTGTGGTGCATGTGATTAAATGACAATAAAGTTATTCTTAATTGATTTGATTGATTGATCTTGATTGATTCTCTGCATAATTTTCTGTATCTTTTAAATTCATGGCCTTGTATACTTCATAGTTTACAGCTATGTTACATAGTCTTCTGCTATTTTTTCTTAAACAAACTTTATTGAATTATCACTTATTACATAGGCAATCATACATTTATATAAATGAAAAGAAACCATATTGACATATTTTAAGTTGCAAATATTATACATCACATATAATCTTCAGTACAGTCATTGTCAAGCGAACATTACATAGCTCATTCAATTCCTGACTACCCTTAAACCTCATTTCTCCTCCAAAACATTAGTCTGCCTGTATTGTTCCCATAATTCACAATTTTTCTATGTAATTTGATCCTACCATTTTCTAAAGATCCCACTTTCAATCCTTTTATCCCTGTTACAATATTCACTGCTTCTAATATGGTTGGTTTAGAACTTGACTTCCATTTTCTAGTAATTTCTATTTTAGCAGCCACAAAAATTAAACAAAATAAGGCCTTACTATGTGTAAGGAATTCAGATCCTGTATCACAGCTCAGAAATCATTTCCTTAGTTTCACCAGTTTGCTCACCCAGTATTTCTGACAGAGTACTCTGTAGGGAATTTTTAATGTCTGACAAATCATTACACTCCCAAAAATATGTTCCCAATTACTTTCTTCTTCCCCATCACAATGAACACAAAAACATTGCACACAAATAATCTGAAATGCACAGAATACACTTACATTTCTGATCATCACTGCCCTTAGTAAAAAAAAAGTAAAATTAATCAATCCCCCAAAAATTACACACACACAGATATATATATATATATATATATATATATATATATATATATATATATATATGTGTGTGTGTGTGTGTGTGTGTGTGTATGTATATATATATATATATATATATATATATATATATATATATATATATATATATATATATATATATATATATATATAGATTCACTTCAGAAGACTGAAAGACCAAAATCCTGAAAGTTCAAAAGATTGAAAACTCAAAATACTGAATCTCAGAATACTGAATCTCAAAATACTGAAAACAAGATACAGAAACAAATAGAAGACAAACCATATTACTTTCCTCCAAGTATAAGCAGGGGAGCAAGCTCCCCTGCACCCCCCATGTACACCCCCTGCTACTTAAATATATCAACAGTGAGACTGCACTTCACTACACTAACATGAGTTATGTTGTAGTATAGCAAGTTAGAAGGGAACATGACTAAGGTTACAACAGGCAGTATGTTTGCCATTTTGTTCTATGGAGTGAGATCTCAGAGTTGATATATTTAAGTAGCAGGGGGTGTGGGGGGTGCAAGGGGGCCTGCCCCCTTGCTTATACTTGGAGTAGTGGTAAATGATCTATCTTTTATTTGTTTCTGCATTTCGTTGTGCTGGAATATAGTAAGTGTTGGTATTCTGTGTGTTTTTAGTATTCTGAGATTCAGTATTTTGAGTTTTCAGTCTTTTGAACTTTCAAGATTTTGGTCTCAGTCTTTTGAAATTCAAAATTTTGGGCTTTCAGTCTTCTAAAGTGAAAAAAAAAAAAAAAAAAAAAATATATATATATATATATATATATATATATATATATTTTTTTACATGGGGGGGATCTTCCTCGCATACCCTTCTGACATGGGGGTTTGCATCCACATTGCTTAACATATATACTAACTCCACAAACACTCAACCACGAAGCAGGAAAAACACAAAGAATTACATTATAGCTGATGTTCTGCAACTCGACTATAATATAATTAAATCAGCTGTATCAGTTGTACCACCACCAATTTTAACGACAACAAAATAAATGAATAAATAAGTATTCAGTTAAGCATTTTTCCCTGAGAACTGCCAAGGCAGACCGTTATGTGAGTATATCTGATTTCCTGGTTTCTATACTTAACATTGTTTTTTTCTTTTATACTCTTGCTTTACTGCAATATTATCTTAATTTTTTCTTTGGTTTTTTGAAAGCTGTAAGTTAGGTTAGAAAGTTAACTTTTATTTCTTTTTGTGATATCTAATATATTAATTTTGTCATTTGAGAGATGAGCTGGAAACTTGCATTTTTATTTAATACATTGATAAAAAAATTCATTGTTTTCTTGAGAAGGCTACCATAAAATACTGCTGCGTGAGTATATCAGACATTTATCTATTTATTAGTTTGTATATTTACATTGTTTTCTTTATTCTTGTTTTCTTATAGAGTTGTTTTAATTTAAATATGTCACAGAGTTTCAAAAATGATAAGTTAAGACAGAAGGCACACCTTGTATGTCTTTCCGTGAGATCTAAATTGATGAACTGCTTTTGAATTGTGGGAGGAGATAGAAACGTTGTACTTTTTACTTAAGGTAAGGAAAAACATTTCATGGGTTTCCAATAAAATATTTCTGGACTTCTCCTTCCTGATCCAGAATGGGTCTAGAGTTTACAGAAGATAGCGCATCAGCTGTTAAGACACAATAATTAATTTTTGCCATAAACTTTAGATTCTGGAAACACTGTACAAAAGATATCACTAAAATATATATATTTATGTGTCAACAGAAACTAGCCAAAACAGGGGCTGTCAATGAAGTACAAATTGTAAACAAATTGTAAAATCACGATTTTTTTCCAGTTTTGTAGGATAACCCTTTTTAATAGAGCAATACCCTCCTCAGAGACCATGTAAATGGAATTTTAGGTATGAAAATTCAGTGTTATAGTTGTATAGCTGTAACCATCACATGTAGAGGAAACATACATGCACACAAACAAAACATACTGACTGGTTTGATTTTGACTACTATTCCATAGGGTTCTTTTTAGCTGATGCACTAAAACGACTGATTTCTGCTTACAGTATATATCTAAGACATTTTATTAGTAGATGTGAAATAACATTGTATACAATTCAAGTAATGTACATCTATGAGGTTTTGTCTTACATTTTCATATTATTTTGCACCTGTTTACTACTAACCATCAGATCCTTTCTTGATTAACTGGCCCATTCATTTTACATACACTGTGGTGACTACTGAACAAGAAGGACCATCATTTAAGCAACAATCATGGGTCATTCATTTTTTTATTCTTTTTGGTCCTAACTTCATGGTGCATGCCAGTAACTTACCCACAGTTGAGTGTGTATTGGGCATTTTATTTTATCATTTGTACATTTGTTTACTAGGTAGTTACACTGGCTAAAGACCCTTTTCAGACAAGACTTGGTGAATGTTTGTGAATTATGGGAGGAGCTAGAAACTGATATTTTATTTAAGGTAATGAAACACATTTCAAGGGTTTCTTGAGATAGCTACCAGAACAATTTTGCTATATGAGTGTATCTTTTTTATCCTTTAGCCCCCTACTCATGCTCTTATGTCCAGTGGCTCTTGAGTTGTCTGCTTTATGTAAACTGAACTTAAAATAAAAAAAAAAAAAACTCCCAGCCTTATCTTGTATGCTGCTAATTATCATTACAAGACCATATCATGAAGCCCCTTGAAATAATCTTTCTACAAACTAATTTGTATATTCTGATACATATAGCTTTAAGCATTTTACTTTTAACATCAGTAGTTAGTAGCAGTAGCTATTACCATCCGACAAAGTAGTTGTAAACAGATAAAAGAGAGTACAATTTCCTAAAAAAATTCCATCCGTCCACAACCTTTAGCTCCCATTTTTGCGCATAGGGTCAGGGTATCCCTTCTGTAGTGAAAAAAGAAATATTATTACAAAACTGATCACTTTAATGGCCCTTTGACAAAGATAAAGTGTGAACAGTACACATTTCTCTGAACTGCAATTTCACATAGGATGGCTCTTACTTTAGTTTAGGTATGAAGGTACTTCATGAACTAACATTCAAGGACTTTATAGGGAGCAATTATCCCTGGCAGTGTAAAGATTACCTCATGTTCACAGAATATAGTCTTTTTTACATGACCTTATATATCTGTGAGAGATTTAAGTATTCTAAGAACAATGAAGCTAAATGCAGAGTTTCTGAACACTACACTTACTAGAGGCTCACGGACTGCACCTGAAGAAACTGTAAGCTTAATAAAGCTAAAACTTTATATGTTTAATAGATAACAGAGACCTCCCAGTGGACACAGTAAATGAGATACACTCAGTCAGTATACCATATCTGTGGAGAGATTATATAATAACAAAATACATGATGTTGAAATAAACCCAAGCTGAACTTGAAGGCCCTTAAGGCAGACATTATTATCTGGCAAAACAAAAATATCCTAACTGGTGAATTTGTTGTATGTAAAACATTAATAGGAGTTTGAAGGAAGTTTATAACATTATTATGTCTCACTGAGTCCAACATTAGGAATATATCAATGAGACTAAAATGACAAAGTAATTGTTCAAAAGAAATTATCAATCCAAGAAATTTCTCTTTTTGGATATGCAAGAGGATATGATGGGATCACTTAACTCTCTAGAAAGCTTAGTAAAAACATATCTGCTTAGTGAAATGTTCTCTTCACATTGTATGGCACCTGAATGCAAAATAAAATGCTGGCATTCAGACAGTGGCTAATATCTGGTGTCATAGACAAGGAATCCATTTTGACTGAAACTTGGAGTGAGAGGTGCAATCAGCCTGGATGTTTTGCATTTAATGGGCTCCACTTCTCTCCCCCTGGGGAGTACAAGTATTGAATAAGAAATGTTCCATTCCCATAATGTCTTTTTATAACTTTTCAAATGAAAAAAAATCATAAAACTGAGAAATGCACAATAAAAAAGTCAGTGGATTTGGTAAATGTCAGAAGGTGCAACGATAACAACATAAGTCATTTAAAAGCTTTCCTCTGTTGGGAGGATGTATATCTGTACCACTAATGAAGTACAGCTGGGATTCACAGAGAAGTGCTGCACTTGTGGGAAATGTCTACATAGACTAGCAGTACTGTGTAGTGATGTAGACAGTAATTAAATATACAAAGGAAAAAGGTAGTGCTTCTGTGCAGATAGCTACAGTGAGACGCAAATGTGTAGTGAAATATGTAAACTGAGGGACAAGACTTATTCCATATAGCTGCCATGACTATATTATCCTTCCTAGACCTTACTACTGGAAAAATCTGATGGAATAAATCAGATGCTTTTAGAAGCATTCTGGGATATTATCAGCAGTCATGCGCAACAGCGGTAGAATGCAAAAATACAAGTAAATTTAACTAAAACTTCGTTGGTGTAATCAACAGATTATAAGATATGCAACAGAAAAAAGGGATCTATGTTAAATAGTTGGCTTGTCACATAAGTGACATTCAAAACAGTGAAGACAAAACATCAAATGCTCACCATGTGGAAAATGCAAAACATTGATGGGTACTCATATTGATACTGTATAACTAAAAAGTGCAGTAGTGTAAGTAAAATTACCATAACAGTAGGTGTCTGAAAGATCACTGCTGCAGTAGCCTTAGCTGCATGGGTTATACCCTGTCAAGGATATAGTGGCTTGCCAGCTTCAAAAGCTTCAGGGCATGTTCCATGTGTTCAAACTGTCAGGCAGTTGAGCTGAACTGACTAAAAGAAATGTTTGAATGCCAAGCCATTCAGAGCTTTCCTGCCAACAAAGAGTGAGAAGCAGAGCCCTGAAAGGGGAATGCTAGGAAGAATACAAAATAAACAACCACACCCTGGCATAAACAACACATCAAAAATAAGGAGGATGAAGGGAGAAAGCAGCTACTGCAACAGTGATCATTTGAACATCTACTGTTATGATGTGTACTTACACAACTGTTCTATGTCCATCATTTTGATCACTGTTGCAGTAGCCTTTGCTATATTTGTAGATTATTCCAGCTTAACACATTTGGGAGGTGGAAGGAGAAGAGTACAGGAGCCTCTGTAAAGTCGTCCTTGTAAAGCCTGGTCTAGACAGAGAAGGAATCAAACCTATAGTGTTTTGTAAAAGTATATACGGAGGACCAAGTTACACCTTCTAGAATACTTATAGAAGCCACCCCTTTCCAAAATCCCATACATAGATGAAGCCAAGGCTGTGGTAGAGTGGACCTTGTTCCTGCCTGGAAAATTTTGTTGTATTGAGTATAAAAAAGTTAATAACCTTATACAACCATTTGGAAATAGTCTGTATTGACCCTTCTTCTCACAGATCTGAAAGATTTAGTTCAGTCAAGAGAGTACCTGTGTTGTCAGTGGACATCCAAGGTATGGAGTATCTTTTTCCTCCATTTTTAAGATTAGTAAAAAAATTGGGGAATGGATACTTTGGCTTAAAGTGAACTTTGATGCTGCTTTTGGCTTAAATGACAGAGTAGTTCTCAAATAAATCTTGTCTCTGTGGAAAATGAGATAGGGTTGACTCACCATCAGAGCTTGCAACTAAGACACTCTTCTTGCAGTGATCAGAGTAATTAGTAAAACTGCTTTAAATGTGAAGAACCTCAAGTAAGCCGGATTAGCTGGTTCAAATGGAACATGTGTTAGCCTCTCTAACACAAGATTAAGGTGAACAGAATGGGGCCACTGATATTCTTGGAGGCCTCTTAAGCAAAACCTATCTCAAAAACAATTTGTCATGAGAAAGCCTTGAAAGAAGAAGACTCATAGGCAGACATGAGGAAATGGCCAGTAACTGAACCTTGATGGAGGAGTAAGAAAAGCCACAGGAAGATAATTTTTATTTTTATTTATTTTAATTTTGTTTACCGGGAAGGTCTGACTGGACGAGGTCCGTTTACAGCGGAGGCCCGGGGAGAAAAGCTCCAGTTACATTAGAACAACACATTACAGAAATAAAAATATAATACAATGGGTATGAACTAGTTTCTATTAAACTAGAAATTTTTAGAAAGGAGTCAAAAAGAGATTAAAACAGTAGACAATTGCAATCAAAATTATTTACATATGTACATTTGGTTTGCAGATTTTAACAGGTACATGTTTTCCATGGATAATAATTGAGGAAACATATTTATTGAGGCATGAAAAGAGAGATAGGAGATGGTTGTAGAGGAAAACATATTGTGGACTATGTAATACATGGACATAGCCAAGAACTTGTAAGATGGGCCTTAAGGGAGTTTTTGAATAGAGTGGTGTTAGCTGCAGAAGTCACAGATGGGGGGAGATTATTCCAAGTTTTAGCTATAGTGTGTGAAAAGAGAGATTTGCCAGCTGTATTATTTGCTGAGGTAATAGTGAGGAGTGATTTGTTGGCTGAGCGGAGTGGACGATTTGGAGTGTGGCTGGTCAGTAGATGCCTTAGAGCGGGAATTTTGTCAGGTTGTTTTAGGATGTTGTATGATATAACAAGTTGGTGATATAGTAGTAACTGTGGCTGTTCAAGCCATTGAAGTTGTCTGAGAGGTGTGCAGTGATGGGTTTTAAATGGGGAGTTTTTGGCAAACTTGGCAATTCTGTTATAACAGGATTCAAGTTTGTCTAGGTCATATTTCCTAATGTGAGTAAGAATTGGGGCTGCATACAGTAGTGTAGATAGGAGATGGGTTTGAGCTAGGGTGACTTTAGCATGATTAGTTAGAAAGTTCTTTTGCCTGTATAAGGAACCCATTTTTTTGTGCACTTTATTTATAGTTTGTGAGATATGGATGTTAAAGTGGAGGTTGTTGTCTATTTCGATGCTAAGGAGCTTGGTGTGGAGAGAAGGAGATGATAGTACCATTATCAGAGGAGTTGGAGAAGGAGACTGGAGTTGTTTTTGATTTGTTTGGGGTAAAAAGTAGTAGATAACCCATACAAATATTGCAAAACCAGAGAATGACTGGCTCTAAAGGGTGCTGGTTATGTTGTTGTTATCGGAAACAACTAGAAAACATTTTCCATTTGTTAATATATGATTTTCTAGTAGCAAGCTTCTTTGGCTTCATTAGTACCTGTTGCACATCCTCAGTAAACAGGTTCCTGAAGGAAAATAACACCTTATCATTCACTAAATCATTTGAAGTTGATTGGGGTTGATGTTTAGCAACCCCCTGATCTTGTGTGAGTAGATCCATTCTGTGAGGAAGCTTATGGCAATCACCTCAACTATTTCCAAAAGAAGGGAGAACCACTGTTGCCTGGGCCAGAAATGGAGTCACTTCAAAGATCTTGGGGGGATTCCTTCTGAATCTTCAGAATTATACTGGACATCAGTGGAAAGGGTGTAAAAGCATTCAGAAACATTCCTGTCAAAGAAAAAGAGAAAGGCATCTGTCTTATAGGCCTTCTAGAATGGAATCCTGGAGCAGAATCTAATCAGCTAATTATTTAGTGAGGAGTCAAATGGGTCTACTAGAGGAACTCCCCACAGATGGATCAAGTCTTGAAAGACCCCCTGATCTTGTTTGCATATGTGAGGGTCTGCTCTGTCCTGTTCAGGATGTCTGCTACACAATATTGCTCTGACAGAATGAAGGATGCCTGTAGAGTGAAACTGTGCTGTGAAGTTATATCCCAAGCTTAAATGGCTAGTCTGCAAAGGGGGTACGACCTGATTCCTCCCTGGATGAAGATGAATCACATGACTGTGGTATTACCTGAAACAACTTGAAGAGATCCGTGGTTCACTGTTAAAGTGATCCAGACACACAAACCTTAAGAAATGCCTGAAGTCTGTATGAAAAAGAATGAGATGATACGCATCTTTTAACTATAGAGTTACCAGGAAAGTAGAATAAGGAAGAAGAGGTAACAGATTGTGAAATGACATCCTTTTGAAGTTAGCCGCTATCACAAACAGGACTAAGAAAGATCCAGATCTGGTCTCCAATAATCTTCTTTCACACTAAAACATCCTCAAACAGAAACCTTTCCCAACTAGACAGACTGGTTCTGTCACTCCCTGCAACAACATGTAATGAAGGACAGGTGGAAATAAAATAGTCTGGTCTGGTGGATGAGGAATTACTTCCTGGCAAGGAGGAACATCCTCTCACTGCCATGATGGTGAATGATCTTTACAAGCCATTTGTCTGAAACTATCTGTTGCTAAAGTGAAAAATGGAGATTCAAACTACTGGAAGAGGGAAGAGGGTGGGGGTGGGGGGACAAAGTCCTTAAATAGTCAAACCGACTAGTTGGACTGTCCTTGGGTTTGGAGAGGTTCAGAATTCTTTTTGGAATACCCTAGCCATTATGCCAAAACTAGATGAGGGGGTTAGAGAATCCCTAGAAATTTGAAAAGGAAGGCAGAAAATCTTAGCAATTCCCTGATTTATCTTACCTCTGTGATCACCTTTGCAGCAAAGTAACCAAAACGTAAATCTCAATCCAAAAGAGAAAATAGTATCTCATAATTTATATTTTCTTGGGAGGTTCTGAGAATGTAGCCAAGCAAACCTCCTCAAAACAGTACCAGAGGCCACAGAGGCCATAGCCCTGGAAGAATTATCAACTGAGTTATATACACACTGTAAACGGAGACCAGTGACTAGTATAATAGAAGAAAATAAATAATTTAGAGCAGATGTTTCCTCAAAAGAAGAAACTGCATACCAGACATTCCTCATACTTTCATAATTAGTCAGAATAAACTTTAACATGTGAGCCTGACAATTCAAAAATTTGAAAATCAAAGTTACAGAAGCATAGACAATTGCCTGTACCCATCAATAATCTTCCCATCCTTATCAGAAAGAGTAAGATAGGAATTAACTTAGCAGTTATAGGAATAAATAAAACAGTAGCTTCTGAGTCAGATTTGTGAAGAGTCTAAAAAACTTAAAAAGCCTGAGGAACTTTATACATTCTATATGCCTTTTTAGGGGCAGCAGGCTGGCTATCAGGAAAAATACAGGCAGAAACACATACATTCTCCAAAGCTGACACAACGGGAAGAAATGGTGAAGGTTCATGAAATTCCTTCTGTAACAGCTCATAAAATGTTCCGAGGGACTGAGAAACCTCAGTGTACTTCCACTGAAAACACTATCACATTTTGGAAATGGTGTGTGTGTGTGTGTGTGTGTGTGTGTGTGTGTGTGTGTGTGTGTGTGTGTGTGTGTGTGTGTGTGTGTGTGTGTGTGTGTGTGAGAGAGAGAGAGAGGGGGGAGGGACTCCAAAGGGAGACTCAAAAACTAAGGTTGCTTCTGTGTCTGAACCAGAAAGCTGGGGAGAAAACCTGTATCTGTCACTTCATCTTCCTTTCCAGAATGAGAATCTTGAATCTCTTCAAAGAAGGAGGCATCCTTCTTTCTTTTATCAGAAAACCATAAATAAGAAGGATCAAAAGCCTGGATAAAACACTGAGCTAGACCCAGTAAACCACTACTGTCTTAGGAAATTTGAGGAATAGTACCTCAATACATATTATGCATGTTTAGTTTTCTGTTTCTTTTTGGCAGAAAAAATCTGCCCAACAGTGTTATAAATAGCAGCAGTAGCTTCCCCAGGGATGGGCACAACATTCTGATAAAATAGGGAATCCTTCCCTGCTCTGTCTCCCGGGACCAACAAGACTGGCTCTCCTTTGCTTGGTGAGGGGACCCCCAACAGTTGCAAAAATGTGACTAATCCCTGGTCCATAGTAGCTATAGGTGTTACACCAGAAGGATTTGGGGTAAAAGTGGTCTCAGGTACAGCAAATGGCCATAGCTGAGTCACCCACCTGCAGCTGAGGCAAATTGATAGCCTGCTGTGGTGGGAAAGGCTGCTTGCTTAACTCTTTCTTTTTGTGGCTGGAAGAAGGACTGACTTTGGGGCTGATAGTTGTTCCATGGTCAAGCTGAGTGGTACATCTTTCCCAAGAAAAACAAGCAGCAAAAGCCGATAAAATTTTAAAGTCTTTAAAAATCACTTTTTGTATACAAAAAAACACACAATAAGAAGCACTTTAAAACATATGCCAGCTCCAAAAGGTAAAATAAACACAATTTCTACAAAGAAAAAAAAAAAATAAAATAATTTAATCAACTTTTAAACTTATATGATAAAAGAGTGCTCTCTGATTAAAAGTACAACACAGTCATATGACAGTCAACTAAAACAAAACTCCTAGCTTTAAAATAACTTTCATGAAGAGGAAGGTATTAATAATCTACCAAAATAACTGAATGCAAATTTTTTTTCTCTAAAGGGAACTTATCTGCCCAGCAACGGAACACCATAAGCAGACCATCGGTCCTTAAAAGCCTCAGAGGAGCAAACACTTTGGCGGTGGTAAAGCCCTGAAGGGCTTGACATCAAAACCTGTCTTTTAGACAATCCAGCACAAGCTGTCTGACAGTTTGGGCTCATGGAGGGTGCTCTGAAACTTTGAAAGCTGGCCCTCTGTTATATCCTTGTCAGCTATTGCAACAGTGATGAATAAGATGAACATTACTAATGCCAATAGTGTTGTACATCAGGAAATTAATCATTGCAAAGACAGAAGGTACCAAGAAGCTTTGCTTCTGGCATAGTAGGTTCTATCTATAGTAAAGTCAACTCTTAGAAAGGGAGAGGAGTTCTGCTAATGGAGGGATACATAGATAACTTGGAGAAGGTTAATGAATATTATAAATATTGCACCTGCAAACTGAAACTGAATGAGAAACTCAGAGATCGAGATGGCACATATACAACAACTGGTGGCAAGGAAATAAAAATGTGACATCTCCACTCTGGGCCAGCAATCAAGGAGCCTGAATCTTCACCACTGACACTGGAGAGAGGTGTTCATTTGGAATTTGAGTATTTCTAGAAGCAAACCTCTGTGCATCAAGCACAATTTCCGTTAAGAGCACACAGGGAGCACAGTCAGCCCAGGGTCTGGATTTCTCTCTCTGTCTCCCTCCCTCCAGGTCCCCAGTAAGACTCCCCACTGGCACAGCTTCAGAGTTAAGTCCTCAACTGAGTTCCCAAGCCAAGTCCTCCACCACTCTCTCTCTGTGAAACCAGTGCTTCGTGTCCCTGCTCCAAGTAGCTGACACACACACACACACACACACACACACACACACACACACACACACACACACACACACTTTGAGATTTGATTTGCGTGTACGCGCACACACACACACACACACACACACACACACACACACACACACACACACACACACACACACACACACACACACACACACACACACATACACACACACCTGGGAAAGGCTGATACAGGTTACCCGCTCTACCAACTTTGCCCAGACTATAAGGTAGATTCACTGCCACCAGTCAGTTACTATAAGGCTCTTAAAAGGGTATTCAATTATACTAATTAAGTTAATAGTAATACAAATGGTAATGTTGACCAAACAGCAAGGCTTCAGGAGTGGCCAGAGTCATCACCAAATATATATATGCTAATACTCTCAAAGATTAAATATTTTCTAAAAAAGACCAGCCACAATGAGAAGTTTAAATATATTTAATAATAAATAATAAAAAAATAAAAGAACAAGAAAATTCTGAATATCTGTTTACAGTAAACACCATAGTTTTAGTCACAGGAAATATTAAAAAAACACAGATGGAAAGTTTCACACAGATACAGAAAAACAGTATTTAGCTATTTCTGATTGACTAAAGGAATTTGTGTTCCCTCGTTAAGTTACTTACTACCACAAGACAAGATGATGTGGGTTAGGGTCTTTCTACTCAGGTTTCCAGGAACAGACTGCCCCTGAGACTTCAGTCTCCTCTAATATTAAAACATTATTTCTGTACAGAATGGCATCTGGCCATCTGACTTCTGGTTCCTACACAATTACCATCATTAAAAGCTGCTAGGGTTTAGCACTTATGTGCTACCATACATATCTAGTGCTTTTCTAAGATCTGTTGCAGTATCTGGAAGCAATTTATTTATTTATTTTATTTATTTATTTATTGACATTTGTTGACCGGGAAAGTCCACTGGGTCAAAAACCCATTTTCAGTGGAGGCCCTGGGAGAAAAGCTCCTCAATGAGTAAAATAACATCAGATGACATAAGTTAGGTAGTTATACAATTTTAGAAAAAAAAATGAAATTATATAAAAAAATATAGACAACTATTATGTCATAGCAAACTGTTTTTTTTTTTTTTTTTACAAATACTGTAGCACCTTCTATTTAGCATACAGATGAAGATAAAGACATTATGTACAAAAAATAAATTATATTTAATTCAATTAAGTAAATTGCCTTAAAAACTGAGATATACACTAGTGCCCACTCACTATATATATATATATATATATATATATATATATATATATATATATATATATATATATATATATATATATATATATATTACCAGGGAATAAGTTAGGGAGAAATAGTAGGTGGATTGGTCATTAGGGATTGGTTATAGCTTTGGCTAGAGGAAGTAATAAGGAGAAGATTATGGGGGTCTGGTATTAAGGGAGCAAGGACATGTAGGGTTGTTAAGATAGTAGCAGTAAAACCTTTCCACTCTTCCTACAAGAGCTACAAACTGATCTCTATCACAGACATTACATCACTGGCTTCCTTCAAAACTGTGGGATAACATCTTTATTGCTTAACCCGCAAAGTAATTTAATTTCAAGAATATTTGTCAGAGTCAGGTAGATTAACCTCTTCTCTTCCAGTATATGCCGCTGCAATGCATACATTTAAACAGATGCAGTAATGCAGGTACATTTATTTTCTGTCCATCAGGAAACACTGTTGTTACCTTTTAACACAAGCAACTTTACAAATACATTTTTAAACACAAGCATCTGTACAAATCAGTTTGATACACAAATGAATATAATTCCTTACATAATTCCAGCTGGCTGTGCTGGCATATGTTACACATCCACTGCTCTACTTCTCCTGGTATGGCTATCAGTACCTCCTATCGTCACATACCCCATCATGTAAGTGATCCTACAGAAGTAGAAAGGTGCTCCTCTATTGTTTTGCCTTATGACAAAGAAATCCTTGGAAACTTACAACTATACCTGAGAATGCATTTTAAGTTGTTCGCATCATAAAACTTATGAGCCAGTGTTAAACTGAGCTCACTGTTATAAAAAAAGTGCTCAAATAAATATTAATGATGCAGTTTCAAAAGCTTGCCTTTTCCACTTTGGGCAAAATGTGTGGTGCAAAGTTTAGGATTAGCTGCTTTGTATGAAATTCTAACTGCAAGTAAAGACACTGATTGCTTTGGCCTTCCTAAGGGAAGATGAGGCCAGAGATGCTGCTCATGACTTGCAAGCTACATTTCCAGAAGAAGCTACTGAACTGATACGTTACTTTACTGACTATTGCATTTACGGAAACCTAGAAAATGTAAAACTAGAACTACTTTTGCAGTTTATATTCCTGCAATGCTTCCCATTTTCTTTTAGAATATTTCTGCCTTAAATTAGTTGTTTTTGCCTATCATGCAAAACCTATTTGAAGCAAGGCATTGCTAATCATGATGCTTCCTTTGTAGATGGATTTCTAATGTAAAATCAATGCTATTTGTCCTAGTTAGAGAACAGAACAGAGTGAAAGAGCTATAGTTATGCCTCAGCACTCCCTGAGAGATTGCAACATTATCTGATGTTATTGAGAGAAGGTCAGAATATTCTCTGCAAGATTTCCTGAAATGATACAGAAGTGCTTCTGAGTATCATGGAACCACCTGTATATAGTCATACTGGCATTCTATGATTTCATGTATCATAGAACCACCTGTATATAGTCATACCGGCATTCCATGCTTCTGAGTATCATGGAATGGCAGTACAAGCTGTATATAGTCATACTGCCATTCCATGATACTTGGAAGCACTTCTGTATCATTTTCTTTATGTTTCATGATTGTGTTGGATTTGCTTGTAGTGGACATACATGTGTGAACAAGGAGTGACTTCCGCCAAATTATGCTTTTCAGTGTTTTGCACAGTTAATATGTGGACCCATCAATGTTTTGTGTCTTCCATGTTGTGAATGTTCAGTGTTTTGGGTTTATTGTTTTGAACATCGACTAATTGTAAGCTGACTACATAACATAGATCTGAAAAGGGAAACACTACTTAGCTTTCAAAAATGACCCTTGACAAAGACTCAAATCCACAATAAACAAAATACAGAAATTGTCTACTTTTCTTAGCAGGTGGGGGGAAGGGAGAAAATTCATATCAGACCCAAGCAGTTTTACAGCCATCTGCCTGACTAGCAACCATGGAGAGAGGTATAATGGAGCTTATTCAGAATGACGTAAGGGACCTACTTCTTTTACGTCTGGAGCAACATGTGGTTGTTAAGAGGGAATCTTGCTTTCTAAATCTTCATCTTCTGACATTCATTGAACGGTGATAGCAGCACTTGATAAAAGGTTGCACTATGTACAATCTTGACCTTGCTCATAAGGAATAATTGCTCAGGATATTAAGTATCAATCTGTATGTAATTCGTAGGTAAAACATATGAGTGACAAGATACAAAAGTTCATATTGGTGGCTCGGTTACTTGTCTGTTGTGAAAAGGATAAGCAGTTATTTATCTGCCTTTTACAGAATTGGTGCTGGGAGAAGCTCCTATCCCCTCAGGTCCCTGAATAATTGCATGTATACAGTCCTGACCATGTTCAGCATTTACTGTGTGTTCTCCACCAGATCTTTTCAGGAATGGGTCCGGTTGGTCTGGTCTGCATCAAGGCCAAAGAGCCATCGGCCATGGAGATGGAGGGCATGGATGAGTACCTCATTCTCTCCATCCAAGAACCTTGCCTTCCTGGTAGGTTTGTCTGCAGAATCATCTCTGTATGTTTCTCCTTTGATTGTCATTTAACTCCAGGTAATTTTTGTTCCCCCTGCCACCAGAGTCATTCATGTCTGTATTATGGATCAGTATTTCCCTACAATTTCTTTAGCCAGCCTAATTAAGATGGGTATTTTGAGACAGAGTAAGAATTGTCTCATGCTGTCTGATGATAATCTATTACTCAAACAACGCAACACAGTGTGTGAGTTATGCACATATATAATATCATTGGAGGCACAAATCTCACACAAACATTAAACTCAGACACCAAAATTGTCAACAGTACACCACACATCATATCTCTCCAAGGCCATCACAATACACATAATCCATCATATGCTGGTGTTCTAAGATTAAGTTGTGTAAATCTCACAGACCTACAAAACAACACAGCCACAAAGCACACTGAACAAATTAAGCCAACTTCCTCACATAGCACAAGGAGTCCCAAAGTCCCAGATGCTGAGCCTGTAAGGCAGACTTTGACCCAACCAAACATTCCTGTTATGGGTGACTCCATTATACATACAGATGTACCTCTTTCCAAGCTGGGCAAGCAAAGAGTAATGGTTAGTAGCTTGTCTGGTGCCAAGATCCATCAGATTATGTATGCACTTAAGTCTTTGAACAAGAGGTACCAGTATGCTTCTGTCATAGTTCATGCCAGTGTCAGTGACTCAAGGTGTACCTCCGTGGACTATATGAAGAGAGACGTGATGGAGTTCTCAGACCATGTGTCCAAGGCAGGTATGAACCTAACATTGAACAGCATTTTACCATTTCCAAGGAGGATGCAACAATATGAGCAAAAAATAATTGACTTCAATAATTGGCTTAGTTTTTGGTGTCTTTCAAAGGCGGTCCAATATTCTATAGTCTGGGAGGATATGATTGACAGATCACACTGCTTCACCAAGGAAGGCCTGCATCTGTCCCCTCAAGGGTTTTGATTATTGCCAAAGACATTGCCCACCCCATGGTGCCTTTTTTTATTAAATGTTAAACTGACTAACCTACCAAGATAATGAAACAAGTAAAGAAAAATCTGAAGGTGTTACTAATCAACACTAGGAGCCTAAACAAGAAACTCCACTGCCTTCTAACCCTGGAGAACATTGACATTTGTGTTGTGATTGAGGCATGGTCTAAAATAGAGGCGAGCACTCTGTGCATAGCTATAACACCTTCCACATGCTCAGACCAGCTACTGCACAGAAAAGGAAAAAGGTGGAGGTGTCTCAATCTACATGCAGAAGACACTCGCATCAAGGCTGGTAAAGCAGCATGATGCACTAGAGCTTTCTCATGTCCATTAGAAAAGTCCCATACCATATATTAGGTTATAGAACTCCCCCTATGAAAAAAGAAGACCACAACACCTATGTGCAGGAACTAGACTCACTCAGTATTAAACCCAATACCATTTTCCTAGGTAATTTAACTATCCAGATATAGACTGGGAAACCTACACCACCATTAGTGCACAAGCAGAGATTCCTGGACTTTGTCAATACAAACACCCTGGAACGATTAGTCAGAGTAACTGCCAGGGGGAACAATATTTTGGGTCTTGTCCTTACTGATATGGGGGCAACTTGTACCATCCGTTGCACATCTTTGTCACTTATGTCTGACCATAAAGACATCTCCTTCAAAATAAAATTGAAATCAGAGAGCCCTTACACCCAAGGTTCCTTTAGAACATTATTTTAAGGCAAGCTACCTACTCCTAAATGATACATTGGCAAGTTTCAAATCCTCACCAAACCCAGTTAACTCCACTGAATACTCAAAAATGTATACCACCACATTATATCAGCATGTAAACAGCTGCACTGATGCAGCTGTCCCCTGAAGGAACAAGTGCAGGACAAACCACAGAAACAAACCCATATTTTGAAACCATAATATTAACAAGCTTTATAATAAAAGGAAAAGAATTTTGACCAAAAGTAAGAAGAGTAATTCTCAGAATGTTAGAGCCCTTGTCACAGAAGTAAACAAACAACTTGGGAGCTTAATAAAATATACCAAAGTCGGGTTTGTGGCAAAAATAGCTACCTAAGTCAAAGGCCACCAAAAATCATTTTTTAATTATGTTTGTAATCTCAAAAGCACAACACAGCAATGCGCTGAGCTGAGTGTGAGTGATGTTATCTACACTAAGGATGAAGATAAAGTGAACCTACTGACCAAAAAAATTAACTCTAAGTTTACCCCCTCTATTCCCCTCCATCTGCCCTTCAAGATATAGCAGATACTGTCCTGTCTTTAGCTGTCAGATATGGCCAAGTTCTAAAACTCAAAAGTTAAAAATACTGCATCATTGGGTCCTGACAATATCCCTGGATGCATCTTAAATAGCATGAAGCATGAGCCATCCACACCACTAACAATATTGCTCAATCTCAGTCTCCGCACTGGTTTCATGCCAAGTGAATAAAGAACAGCTACAGTCATTTCCCTGCATAAGGGAGTAAGGGAGGACCATCTACAGACCCAGGCAATTACAGACCCTTAAGTTTGACCAGGCTCATATGCAAAACTATGGAAAGACATCATCAAAATAATCAATCAGGACATAGGGAACCTATGGATCCATCTCAGTTGGGATTCATCAAGGGTAGGTCATGCTTACTTAACCTGGTAGATTTTTTTGAAAAGGTCACCAAAGTAATGGATGCAGGCAAAATGGTGCATTCTGCATACCTTGGCCTGACCAATGCTTTTGACAAAATTCCGCACTTCGGCATAGTAGAAAAGCTAAATAAACTAGGAATAAACCCCTGTGTTACCCACTGGATTGCCAGCTGGCTCACAGATTGGATGCATATAAATTAAATAGCAGAGGTCACCTCCACAAAGAGACCAGCCATCAGTTGAGTCCCCCAGGGTGCTATACTGGGACCTCTCTTGTTTGGCATCTACTTTTCTAAAATAAATGCCAATACCAAAGAGCTCTGGCTGACTAAGTTTGCAGATGACTGCAAACTAAGGGTAGTCATTGAATCTCCACATGACTTAGCCATCATCCAGGAAGGTTTCTGCCGAATCACAAGTACTAAAATCATGGACTGAAACTAAATGCCAAAAATGCAGTATTGTATCTTTTAGGAAGTCATCTATGCTAGGGAACTACCATACTGACAATACCCCTCCATGAGTTGACTCAGCTGTTTGATATTTGGGAACTTATGTGGACAGTGACCTAACTTTTGACCAACATGTGTGCACTGTTCTAAGAAAATCCTTCTATGTTGTATAGCTTAGAAATAAAGGGATTGTGCCCAGATCTAGGGATATCATTGTCCCGCTTTACTCAGCCTTCATTAGGCCAGTCATCAAATATAATGCCCCTTTGGCATGTATCTCTCTAGACACACACAACAGTTAGAATGCCCACAGATTAAAGCCCTAACAACATGTCCTATATGGACCAACTCAAAGCCCTGCCACTATACTCAGTATCCTAAAGACTGCTAAGAGGTGACTTGTGTCTGGCATACAAGGCATCATCCGACCCATTACTGATGGATTCACTGCAAATCAGCAAGTCAAATGGCATCATAAATACTTGATCAAGGGATCTAAACCATGTTTGCAACATCAACAGAATGCTTTGGAGGGACAGGAACAGACTCTCCATCTACATAAAACAAAATTCATCCCTGTCCATATTCAAGTGCAACTTAGCTCTATGGATGGGAAACAGAAAATTTACCCAAGGACTGTCCCATGTACTACTAATGGACAGAGGCTTCTTCTAAAATGTTTTATCCCATGCATGAGTCCCCTCAAATTATCTATGATCCCAGTTATTCTCATTAAGCGTAATATTATCAACCATGGGGTAGGTAAGGCTAATCTATAACCAAATGGGATAGGTTAATTCATGTACAAAAAGGAAAAATGGGTAGGCTTAAAATAGCCCACAAGAACAGCTAACCCAGTACTTACCTATGAACCTATTTAAATATTGTTATGTATGTAGGGATCCCCCACACGAGGGAAAAGTGTAATCACAACTACAGTGACCTAAAAAGCAACAATCCTAACCTCTTGGACTGATGGGAGGCTGATATTAGGATGCTCACACCACTTGTGTACTGTAAGTAACTCTTGGCTTACCTCCACATGTAAACAGCTAGTTTGTGCCATGCACACATCTAATCCAATCCCATTTCTTTCTCTACAGCCCCTGAAGCTATTGCTGAGAATGTGCATCTGTACAGGAGGAGGCTAGAGCACCTTAGAAGAGAGCACTGGGGTGAGAATACCTGTTAGATATAGTACAGGTGACAGTTTTAACAATCTGGTTAGTTATTATAACTGTAATCTGAAAAGTATGGGTTTTCTATAGGATTGCCACTATTTCAAGTGCCCAAAGTGGGATTCTTCATGACAGGATAAACCATACCAACAAGCAGTGCAAAGTATAGACTTCATTGTTTTCACAAAATAAAAGCTCACTCTTATAGAATGCAAGTTATTTCTGATCTTTCCTGTAACATTAATGTGTTTTAGGTACAAAATTAATAGTTTTATGCAACTACAACAGGAACCTTAGGAAATAATATTTTACTCTCAGGACATTTGTCATTTTTCTTGTTTTTTTCTCTAGGATGCAGCTGCCTACATAGAGACTGTCCAGTGTAAACAGGACAGGTGGTAACCCTTCCTTGTGCTATACAGTGTTTTGGGTTCATAGGTAAGTACTAAGGCAGTTGATCTTCAGACTATTTCAAGCCTGGCCAAAAAAAAAAATATTTAAAATTTCTCTCTAGCCTCAAGGAAGGCAGGACGAGATAGACCGGGAGAGAATTTCAGGCTGCCCATCCAGTTATCTAAGTTTATCTTGAAGGTGGCAAGGGTGCTACTCTGCTTCACATGTAGTAGAAATTTGTTCCAGAGGTGAGGGATATATTGGGATATGAATCTGGCATACCAATGTGTCTTATTTATCTGCTGATGAAGGTTCAGTTCCTTTATCCAAATATTTGGTATATCATTACTTCCGTGAAGGAATAGGAGATCAAATAGAGTTGGAACTTTCATGGCATGAAAAGTCAGACATAGATCTCCATGGAGGTGTCTGTAAGAACCTGAGTATAGAGAAAGGGCTAACAGTCTGTCCTGATAACTAAGATTTTTGAGGCCACTGATCTTTTTAATGTTGAATCTCTGAACTCTCTCAAATTGTTTGATATTTTTAGACAAATACATGCCAAAAGGTGCATTATATTCAATAATGGTGTCTGATAAGACATGTATGAACATGTACACAAAGGCATGGATCTCGCCATACCCAATAGAACAAAGAAGCTCTCTTCCAAAAAAAGGAAGCCAATCTGGTGGTCTCTTGCCATAAACAAACTCTACAACAGAAGGAGGAAACTGATGCAGAATAAGGTGAAGTCCGAAGACTGGAAAAACTCCCTTAGCTGCCTCAACAAAAAGTGGATATCCCTCATCAAATCCTCTAAAGCTAGCTATGAAAACAGAATTGCAGCATACAGTAAAGACAACCACAAGGCCTGAGCTACTGCACAATGGTACCTCCTATACTGAGCCAACAGATATTGCCAATATACTGGCTGACAGATTCAGTGCCAACTTTACCCCCCCCCCCAAAGGGCCAATCACAATACGAGTAGATTGCCAGGCACCCAGTATTACTGCTGCACAGGTTAAAACAGCACTGTCCAAGGCCAAGAATACAGCTTCTATGGGACCTGACAATATCTCTGGCTGTGTTCTACATGAACTACAGAGTGAACTGGCATCTCACCTGTATGTCCTGTTCAATCACAGCCTCACCTCAGGCTTTGTCCTTACCAAATGGCGCACTGCTAAAGTTATCCCTCTCCACAAAGGAGGAGTGACTACAGACCCTAGGAACTATCGCCCTATTAGCCTGATGAGTCTGATATGCAAAGCTATGGAACGCATCATCATCATGGACTTAAAAAACAAGGATGTAGGGAATCTCCAAACTCTGGATCCCACATAGTTTGGTTTTGTGAAGGGTAGATCATGCTTGCTCAATTTGGTCAACTTCTTTGTGTCAGTCACCAAAGCTGTGGATGAAGGCAAGGTGGTTCATACAGCCTACCTTGATCTGGCCAAGGCCTTTGATACCATTCCCCACTCAGGAATCATAGAAAAACTCACTAAGCTAGACATCAACCCCTATATCACTAGGTGGGTTGCAAATTGGCTCACAGAACCCACGGTGTGAAAGTAGCTGACTCCAAGTCAGACTGCCGACTAGTCACGAGTGGAGTCCCACAGAGTTCAGTCCTGGGTCCTCTCCTTTTTGGTATCTACTTCTCTGAAGTCCAGGCCAACATGAAGGGACTCTGGCTGACAGAGTTCGCAGATGATTGCAAGTTGGGAGCTGTTATTCACTCCCCAAGTTATGTTGACATCCTACAGAATGGCCTCACTGAGACCAACGACTGGTGTCAGAACCATGGCCTTAAGCTCAATGCCAAAAAATGTGTCATTATCCCCTTTGGGAAAAACCCGGTTCCCATGAATTACACACTGATGGTAGTCCACTGAATACAGAAGGTGTTATAAGAGATCTGGGAACCCAGGTTGACAGCAACCTCTCTTTTGATCACCACATTGCCACTGTGGTCAGAAAGTCTTTCTATGTGGCACATCTCATTACTAAGGGTTTTGCATCCAGGAAGAAAGAGGTCATTGTCTCCCTCTACTCTTCCCTCATTAGGCCAGTCATCGAATACATTGCCCCATTTGGCATGTACCTCACTAGACATCTGCAACAACTGGAGAGGCCACAAAAGTACCTCACAAAGAGGATCCTAGGCCTTAAACAATTGTCCTATATGGACAGACTCAAAAAACTCCAACTATTCTTTGTCTCATATCACCTACTTAGAGGTGATGTCTGCTTGACTTACAAAGCCACGTTTGACCCAACTCTGTTAGAAATGCTACATCTAAAGAAACCCCAATCCCTCTGCACCACAAGCTCCAGAGGGTTTACTATCATATACCCGAAATGTACTCTGTCGACTGTTCACACGGTCGACTGACATTATGCAAAATTCACATTTTGCCGAAATACATGTCGACTGCTACCTAGGGACGGGTTTTAGCATGGGTTGAGATAGGGGCAGATATGTACTTCGACAATATCAGTTTTCGACATTGCCTACGTCGACATTCCGATTTTCGAACGAAGTGGAGTCGACTGACTTCACTTCGAATAAATGATAGTAAACCCTCCAGAGACCTCAACCTTATTATCACAATCAACAGAACGTACTGGAGGACCAGGTTCATAACCCAGAGACTGCCCATGCTATGGAGTAGACTTCCCATACATGTCAAGCAGAGCACCTCACTGACCCTCTTCAAGAGAAATCTTGATGAGTGGATGGGAAATAAAAAATTCACCCCGGAGATAACTCCAGTGGCTCTACTCGACAGAGGCACTGGGAACTAAGGTCAGGTGGCATGATGACAGGGTAATCCTATGGCTAGGCTTGTAAAAGCCCCAGTGCTATTAGCCTAGCACACACCTATGAACCTATGACTAACGGAAATTAGGATTGCTTTGGATCTAGTGGAGATGCCTTGTGAAATTAAATTGGTCAGATGAAAGGCTTTCCAAACTACTGTGGAGACATGATGATCAAATGATAAAGAATTATCAACAGGAGTACCCAGATCTGTTACAACAGCATTTGAATGGAGGGTGCATCTCCTATATGGTATGTGAAACTGTTTTTTTTGCCAAATGAACCATGCTACATTTTTTTACATTTAATTTGAGACCATTGCCCTTGCACTAATTGTTAACACAGTCTAAGCTGTGTTGGAGCAATTGTGAGTCAGCTGAAGATCGAATAACAACACCCAATTGATAGTTATCTGCAAGTTTAGTTAACTATAGGCCAGAAGTGCTGGCCTGAAGGTCTGAGAAATATATGCCAAATAGGACATTGCCCAAACCTGAGCCCTGTGGTACGCAGCTGGTAACTGTTTTGATTTCAGAAGTAACACCTGCTACACTAACCACATGGGTTCTGTCAGACAGCCAGTTATCTATTCATCGCACACTATAAGTATTTATATTCAGAGTTACAAGTTTATCAGTAATGCTTGCATGGAGAATATTGCCAAAGGACTCTGGCAGGTCTAGATGTGCTGTATGCACTAGATAACCCCTATCCACTGCTTCAGTTACTTTTTCAAAGAAATTAATGAGGTTAAAGAGGCAGGACCTTCTTTTGATGAAGCCAAATTTATGAGGGTCCAGGGCTGAAAGATTTTCAATGTCCAGATTAATGGAAGTCTCAGACCATGTGATCCATAGCTTTACATATAAGGCTAGTGAGACTAATGGGTCTGTAGTTACCAGGGTCTGTCGTTGAGCCACCCTTGTGTAATGGCATTACAATAGCTGTTTTTCCAGGCTTCTGGAATGTACCCAGTGGAGAAGCAGCTTATATTAAAGAGTTTAAGTAGGGGTTTGAAAGGTCATACTTGGCATTGATAATCTGGAAATCTGGTGTGTTGTCAGGGCCCATGGATGACGTAGTCTTATTTTTTGAAAGGGGTGAGAGAACTTGTTCCATAGTAATTAAAGGGGGTGGATGGGAGTGTGGAACCTGTGGGATAGCTGTAACTGTGGGTGTACACTTATTAAATTATTACTTATTTATTATTATTAATTATTACTTATTATTATTAATTATTATTACTTATTATTAAATTTACACTAAATTTGTTAACTAAGATATATTTTTCCTTTTAGTCAGATTGTGTAGTATTATTGTGGACTAACTCCAAACACTGTCGGTGTTAGTTCTTGACATAGTTAAAATAAGATTTGCAATTATTTTTGGTTTTAGTTGCTATTTTAAGTTCATACTCAGCTCTGAGCTTCCTAATGGCTCCCTTAAGCTCTTTGTTAATTTGCTTAAGTGTGCTCTTAAGGTAGGTAGAATTAAACCTCTTGTAAACATTAAGTAGTTTCTTTCTCTTGTTATATAATATATTTATATGGGTATTCCACCACAGGAGGTTGTTTTTAAACTTCTCATTATATTTATTGCACATAGGGACTGCCTTATCAATACAGCTATTTAAGTGGGAGTAGAGGTCAGAGGCACAGGTAGCAGCTTAAGCAACAGCATCTTTTAGAGGGGGGGGGGTTACAGCAGAATTTATTTGTCATTAAATAACTAAAGAAGGTTTGCTTTTGAGAAGTCCCTAAACACAGAGGTATTTACAGGGGAAGTACCCCCAGTTTTAGGTTCATAGGTTCATAGGTTCATACTAAGCTATCTGCCCCAGGGCATTTATAAGCCTAGCCAGAGTGTGTTTGGCTTTCGCCACCCATTTTAAATTAATTTTGCTATGCCCTTTTTCGAGGTTAGTATACTGTGCCTCTGTCTAACAGTGACATAGAAGTGATACCCGGGGTAAACCTACTATCTCCCATCCACTCATCAAGATTCCTCTTGAAGAGAGTCAATGAGGGACTCTGCCTAACCTGGACTGGGATTTTATTCCAGAGTGAAGGGAGCCTCTGGGTTATGAATCTGTCCCTCCAGCATGTCCTATTTATTTCAGTGATGAGGTTCAAGTCTCTCGAGCGTGTGCTCGATGGGATTTGGATTTTCTGAGGTGCAGCATGTCCATTAATTCCGGGTTGGACATGGCTTTATACGTCAGGCACAGATCGCCTCTGAGCAGGCGGTATGCCACTGAGTAGAGCTGGAGTTTCTTTAACCGGGCAGCATATGGCATCTGTTTGAGCCCTTTGATCCTCTTGGTGAGGTACTTTTGGGGTCTTTCCAGTTGCTGCAGGTGTCTGGTAAGGTACATCCCAAAGGGGCATTGTACTCAATTATGGGCCTGATGAGGGATGAGTAAAGAGGCATGATGACCTCCCCTGATCTAGATGTGAATCCCTTCATGATTAGGTGGGCTATATAAAATGTTCTTCTAACCACTTTGGCCACGTGGTTGTCAAATGAGAGATTGCTATCAACTTGGGTCCCCAGGTCCCTAATTACTTCTTCTGTACTTAATGGATTACCACCTATGTGGTAATTTGTGGGCACTTTGTTTTTGCCAAAGGGGATGACTATACACTTTTTGGCATTTAGCTTGAGGCCATAGCTCTGGCACCAGTTGTCTGTTTCTATGAGGCCCTTTTGGAGGATGCTTGTGTTGGCTGGAGAGTCGATTATGGCGCCCAGTTTGCAGTCATCTGCGAACTTGGTCAGCCACAGTCCTTCCGTGTTGGCCTGTACCTCCGAGAAATATATACCGGACAAGAGCGGTCCCAGGACTAAGCCTTGTGGGACGCCACTTGTAACTGGTTTGGAGTCTGACATGGCTCCAGCAATTCTAACCATGTGGTTTCTGTCCTTGAGCCAGTTTGCAACCCATCTAGTGACATAGGGGTTTATATTTAAGCTGGTGAGCTTATCTATAATGCCCAAGTGGGGTATTGTATCGAAGGCTTTTGCGAGGTCCAGGTAGGCTGTGTGGACCACCTTCCCCTCGTCAATGGCCTTGGTGACTGTTTCAAAGAAATTGACCAGGTTTAAGAGGCAGGATCTGCCCTTAACAAAGCCGAACTGGGTAGGATCCAGTGTCTGTAGGTCCCCAATATCTTTATTTATGAGGTCCATGATGATCCTTTCCATAGCTTTGCAGACCAAGCTAGTCAGGTTTATGGGGCGATAGTTTCCAGGATCCGTTGAAGCACAACCTTTGTGGAGAGGGACCACTGTTGCTGTATGCCACTCTTTGGGTACATATCCTGTAGTAAGGCTGAGATTGAATAGTAGTTTTATGTTTGGGTTTAGCTCTTCCTGGAGTTCATGTAGGACGCAGCCCGGGACACTGTCTGGTCCCATTGATGATGTGTTTTTTGCTTTGGAGAGGGCGGCTCTTACCTGAGCATCTGAGATGTCAGGGGGGCAGCACTCTGCTGGGATAGATATTTGCCCTTTTGGTGGGGAGGGGGGGAGAAGTTTGCGCTGAACCTGTCAGCTAGGATGTTGGCAATGTCTGTGGGTTCGGTGTATTTTTTGTCATTTTGGACTAATTCTGAGCATATCTGGGAATTCCCACCCAGGTTCCTAACATAACTAAAGAAAGCCTTGTGATTATCCTTAGTGTCCTGTGCAATTTTTCTCTCGAAGCTGGCCTTAGACGATTTTATGAGTGCCCGTAGTTTTTTGCTAATACTGATCAGAGATGCCTTCCCTTTTTGGGATTTTGCTCTATCACGTAGTAGCTTCCTCCTTCTATTGTATAGTTTGTTTGTGGCTGGGGTCCATCAGACAGGACGTCTGCCTTTGGAGGATTGGGTCTTGGTTTTATTTGGGATTGCAAGATCCATGCATTCCTGAAGGTGTTCATAGAATGCGTTTATAAAGGATTCTGCAGTCTGGGCCGTATTTTCCACAGGCCCGGGGGCTTTGAAGGATTCCACCTCGGTTTTGAGGAGTGTGAAATTTGCTTTAGAGAAGTTTTTCACTGCGGTTTTCTGGGCAGAGGGTGGGGTCGGGATGTGAATATCCAGTGAGATTAGTTTATGGTCTGATCTTACCAGTGAGGGATACACTTCTGGTCTGGAGCATAGAGTCCCCATGTTGGTGATGATCAGGTCCAGTATGTTTTCCCCTCTTGTGGGAGTGGTAACAAGTTGTTCCATAGCATTTGAGTTTATAAATTCTAGGAACCTTTGGGCTGGGGTGTTGGAGCTAGAGTAATGCTCCCAGTCTATGTTTGGGTAGTTGAAGTCACCCAATATAATGGTGTTTGGAGAGATCTTCATATTTTCCAGTGTTCTCAGGAAGGCCGAGTGGGGTTCCTGGGTTTGGGAGGGTGGTCTGTAGCAGGCTATAAACTGGAAGGCAGTTTTACCCACTGTTAGTTGCACATGGATAGTCTCTGATGCTTCGTGCTGTGCCACCAACCTGGAGGTGTGGGTATCTTTGACGAATATTGATACTCCCCCTCCTTTTGTGGTTCGGTCCAAGTTTTGGGGCCGATAAGCATGATATGATGTATAAACTGGTAGTGCTGGGGTGCTCTCGGGAGCCTTGAACCAGGTTTCTGTTACTGCACAGATATCGATTTTAAAGGATAATGTCACTAAATTATGGCATGATTTAACAAAACATGATGATACATATGGAGCTGTGCAAGAAGTGGTGGCCATATTTGTGTGGACTAGATCTGGAACATTGGGACTCCTAGTAGAATGGTTAATGATTTGTGAAAGAGTTAGCATTTACAATATCAAGAAAGTGCTGGGCATACAGACCATTGGCCATGTAGGTCAGCCTATTTATTGATAGTTGAAGCCCCCCGTAGAAAGTTTTGGGGTTTAATGTACTATTGTGTTAAACTAATGTGCTAAGAGGGCTATTGTTCTCAGAAAGTGACATAGATGGCGTTCTATATCTAGCTATGAAGTGGTAATTAGTCTTGTTTAGGGTGATTTGGACTTCTAGGTGTTCACATGTAGTGTCCCAAGGAATCTGTCATGAGTTGATAATATCCTTGACAAATATTGCTTCACCACTATTGCCAGTGACTCGGAAGACATGATAGGCATTATACCACGAAAATGAGGCAGTGATTTCATTGCTCTGAAACCACATTTCTGTAGCTATACATATATAAATGTATTCAAGTTGCAGGAAAGCCTCGATAGGGGCATTTTTGTTAAGACTTCTGGCAGTAAGTAGAGCCACATTCACAGGAGTAGCTAGGCCATTTGGAGGCCAGGGTGCGACGCTCATTTGGCACCCCCCCACACACAACAAACAAAATTATTTTTGGACAGGGGTAGAAAACAATGCCTTGACAACAACTTTTGACAAAAACATAAGAGACTAAGAGGCTCAAAAGCATGTCCAAACAGAAAGTTTTATTGAAAATGTAATGCATTTTCAGAGTTACCAAACACAACACAGCTTTAGCAATTTAAAAAACCACACAAATATTAAAAATAAAGCAGAATTTAGCATAATCCACATCTCTGCAGGTACAGTCCAAATGCCAATAACATCAGCATAACAAATTACACTATTAATAACTTTGTAAATATGAACTGCAACATAGAAAAGCATGAACTGTGGCTGTGGCACAGACAATAAAATCATAACCCAAGGGAGAACCAGCTAAATTAAACATCCTGACACTTCAATAGCTTTTATATATGTATGCATACTGCACAAAAAAGTTTATTGTGTCTTGTAACACCATTTGTACCTGAGGTTTACATCATATTGACAGCTCCTTGTAATGTGCTTTAATAGTCCATGCTGGTACAGTGAACACTAGATCATCTACACATCAATGTGTGGTTTATTGTCCGCTAATAGCATGGCCTAGTGGCTTAATAACATACTAGACACACACTGAGTGTGTTTACTGTAGAGCCACAATGGTGTGCTGTACTGGACAATATAGGCTATACCTCCGAGTGCCTTATTTTACAATATTTAAATGCATTTCCCCCAAGTAATGACCCCTTCAGCAATCTGTACAAGTATGCATGCACAAGCACCTAAATGAAACATATTCCCTCAACGACCCCTTCAGCAGTCTGTCCAAGTATGTGCACACAAGCACGAAAATGAAACATATTTCCCCCCAAGTAATGACCCTTCAGCAGTCTGTTCAAATATGTACGCACAAGCACTAAAATAAAACATTTCATGAAGTGACCCCTTCAGTAGTCTGCCCAAAACACATATGCACAAGCATCAAAATGAAATATTCCCCCAATGTCCCCTTTAGTAGTCTATCCTAGCATGTATGCACATGCTCCAAAAATGAAACATTTCCTCTAATGTCCCCTTCAATAGTCTATCCATGTATGCACAAACACTTCAGTGACTCCAGAATGGCACATTTCCCCCAATAACTCCTTCACTAGTTTGTCCATGTCTGCACAAGTGTCACTGCCTCCAAAATGAAACATTTCCCAAAACGACCCCTTCACTCATATGTCCAAGTATGCACAATCACCAAAATTAAACATTTACTCAAACCATCCTTTCTGTAGTTTGCCCATGTCTGCACAACAAGCATACTCAGAGTCTCATTTTTTAATGCCTGCTCAATCTCTGTCTCCCCACACACCAAATGCACCCACCGCACATTTGATACCTAAAACAGGATATCCCTCAACTTGCTGTGGGTGCCAAAGATATAACTAAAGAAACTGCCTTTACTGCACTACAGCACCACCCCTCTACTTGCTCAGCTAATCCCTGGTCTTTTTTGGGGGTGGTGTCCATGCAGGATGACACAAGCAGGGGTGGGAGTTTCACAGGAAGATCTCTAATGTCCATTTAGGATGTGCACATTACAATTCCCTTAAAAGGCAAAAAAAGATATCTAATTAATATATATATATATATATATATATATATATATATATATATATATATATATATATGTTTTTTTTAGTTTTACATTGGCAAATTATGCATCAACAAGACAGCGCTCAGGGTGATTGCCCCTTTTTCCCCATCCTAGCTATGCTTATGGCCATACTAATGTGTTCCAAATTAGAATTTACTAGGTTGGAATGTCTATCAGATGGACTCTTCCTAAAACAGGCAATATGGGGACAACAAAGGCTTTAGCCAGACTGCAAAAGCATTAGTAAGAGAGGTGAAGTCCATACCTGGCAAAGCAGCAAAGACTTGTCAACCATCTCATCCCAAGCTGACGCATACTGGATCCCCCTAGAATGATGCCAATTATTAAAGCCAATTCTCTTGTCTTTGAATCTTAGCATAAGTCTGAGTGATGACAAAATACCACTCAGGACCAGTGTCTTTTGTGCCACAGACACATGCATAGCAAGTTCAGTCATATCCTTCAGCATGACCCTCTGGGTAGAATGTTTAAGGTTGTTCACCCCCCCCCCCTTGTATCACTATCAGGTCATAATCATATTTGTCAGAATGGAGGGAGTTAAGAGCCCTTGTTATATCCTGGATCCTGTCTCCAGAGTCAGATAACTGTCACCCTGTTATTATCCTGCCTGGTGAGCATGATGCCTGTATGCCTTACAATAGAGCCGCCTATTATTAAAAGATTACCACGATTTGATGCAGTCTCAGTGGACCATAGGAGCTTGGAGTCTGCACACTTGTGACTCTTAGAGTTATGTGTCTTGGGTGTGGGTGCAAAGGGTGAAAGTGGGTGAGTTGCTGTATATACTAATGTCTGAGATTTCTTAGTATTTAGTCTGGGTGGTTTAGGCAATGTTCTCTTAACAACCTCAGTGTAATAATAAAGAGTTTTTGGTAGACATGAGGCAGTAACTACACTGCACTGCAGTTGAGTCCAATAATTTAGAAGTAGCAGTATGGATGGTTGATGCTATTTATATGTGTGGATGCATCCTTCTGTGTGATTGTACATGTAGTTCAATATGTTAAAAGTGTTGCTTTTTAGCATATGCCTTATGATGCCAGTGGGTTTAATTCCACCCTCAGTGGACTATTTAATGTCATTGTTAGTTTGGGCTTGATGTTTGTTGTAATTTTGAGTATGATGGGAAAATATTTGTTAATAAAGCTTAAGCTGCAGTTTTCTATTTCATTGATATGTTTGTTTCATGCAGCCATTTTCTCAATATGCCTGGTCAGATGGTGTTACTGTATGTTTAACTGAAACCTTCAGACAGATTGTACAAGTGACTTAGCAGACTGATGCTGTGACTTCTGGAGTATGTATGCTGATGGCTTTAGGTGATACCACTCCGACGGCTGAAAGTGAGGAGGAGTAGAGGTACCCGTTGATGAAGTTGAGAAAGAGGAGAGGTGCCTACTGATAAAGATGAAAGCAGACAGCAAAAGCTGGCCTGATGGCTATCAGTTCTTTGCAAATATATGTGGAAGATATGGAAGCAGTGACAGATTTTATCTTGCTAAGCTCAAAGATTTCCAAAGATGGTGACTGCAGCTATAAAATTAATATAAGCTTCATTCTTAAGAGGAAAAATATGGGACATTTGGATAAAATATTAAAGAGCAAAGAAACCGGTCAGCGCCGGTTAGCTAGGGTAAAACTATTCCCGGCTCCACAAAGTGTCCTCTTCAATTTTTTCCTTGGAACTAGACAAACTTTCAACTTAAGCACTGATGCCATTCATTTCTCAGCCCAGCACTTACTCAAAACTTATAGCAAGCACTTATAAACCCTAGCACTAGACCCTCCTGTACTGTACAGAAGGACAAGGCTCTCTATTCGACCTTACCAACCATCCAGTAAAACAGTTCACTGTACCTATCCAGGCATGTCCAAAGGGCAGTTTCAGGTGTACTCTCCAGTCCATCTGGTGAATCTGGGCATTTTGAGGCAATGTTACAACTGCCTCATGTACACAGACAACCCCCTCCTCCTACCACCAAACACTAATACATGCGAGAGATGTGGTTATACAGCCAAACTAGAGGCTAAGCTCTCTCAACCCAAGACTGGATCAAACAGTCAGGAGGAGAAGGGAAATACTTACATCACACCACCAGTCTTACATAGACCCATTAAACAGACCTCCAAAGCAAACATCCAAGCAACCTCCACCCCTCAACACAAACCATGAAACACATACTTCACAAAACCACTGTGCCATGCAATCACAGCCCTTAAGGCAAAATAACATACCCAACATACTAGTAATAGGTGACTCTATAGTCAGGCACACTGACGTCCCACTCACTAGGCTGAATAAGGAGAAGGTTACTGTTAGCTGCCTGTCAGATGCCAGGATCCGCCACATAACACAAGCACTCAGGTCACTCCAGAACAAGTACAAATATGGCTCTGTCATTGTCCATGTTGGTGTGAATGACCTGAGCCATACCTCCCTGGACTACATGAAAAGAGACATGGAAGAGCTCTCTGATCACATAGCCCAGGCCGGTATGACCCTGACCCTGAGTAGCGTCCTGCCCTCACCAAGAATGATACCACGGTATAAAGAAAAAATTCTCGATTTCAACAATTGTCTAAGTTTCTGGTGTCATTCAAAGGGAATCCAGTGTCTGTCCACCTGGGATGACATGCTCGACAAGCCACGCTGCTTCGCTAGAGACGGCTTCCACCTGTCACCCTTAGGCTTTCGAATACTGGCCAAGGCTCTTGCCACTCCCATAGTGCCTTTTTTAGGAAAGGCTCAAAAGACAAACCCACTGCCGTAAATAGCACAAGTAACAAAAAACTGAGGGTAATGCTACTCAATGCCAGAAGTCTAAACCTCAAAATGCACGCACACGAGGCACTCCTCAGTATGGAGAAAATTTATATATGTGCAGTAACAGAAACCTGGTTTAAGGCTCCAGAGAGCACCCCAGCACTACCAGGCAAAAACTCATACCATACATTTCGGCCACAGAACCCAAACTGAAATACAAAAGGCGGGGGCATATCCATATTCATCAAGAATACCCACACCTCCAGGTCAGTGGCACAGCACGATGCTTCAGAGATCATTCACGTGCAACTAACAATGGGCAAAACTGCAATTCAAATTGTAGCTTGCTACAGATCACCCACCATGTCCCAGGACCCCCATTCCGGGTTTCTGGGAAACATAAAGGTCCTACCAAACATCCTAATATTGGGTGATTTCAATTACCCAAACATTAACTGGGAGAACTACTCAAGTGCTAACTCCCTTGCCCAAATTTTCCTAGAATTTATAAACTCAAACACCCTGGTTCAACTGGTCAGCACTCCCACCAGAGGTGACAATATATTGGACCTGGTCATCACCAACATGGGCGACCGGTGTTCCACACCAGAGGTCAACCCCTCGCTGGTTAGATCTGACCATAAACAAATCACTTTGGATATCCATATTCCACCCCCCCCCCCCCGGACAAGAAAACCACCGTGAAATGAAAAACTTTTCAAAAGCAAACTTCACGTTATTTAAGACTGAGGTGGAAAGTTTCAAAGCCCCCATGCTGAAGAATAACACTATACAAGCTGCAAAATCCTTTACTAATGCATTCTATGGGCAGCTACAAGAATGCATGGATCGTGCCATCCCAAGCAAAACCAAGACTCACTCCTCCAAGAAAAGGAAACCAGTCTGGTGGACTCCTGCCATAAACAAGCTATACAATAGAAGAAGGAAACTAGTACAGAAAAGAGTAAAATCCCAAGAAGGGAAGACATCCCTGATCAGTATCGGCAAGAAACTACACTCCCTCATAAAATCATCCAAGGCGAGCTTTGAAAGAAAAATTGCCAAGGACTCCAAAGATAACCACAAGGCATTCTTTAGCTATGTCAAGAATCTAAGTGGCAATGCTTAGATCTGCAGAATGACACAAAATACACTGAACGGACCGATATCGCCAACATCCTGGCAGACAGGTTCAGCACAAACTTCACCTCCCTCTCACCCCCAAAAGGGCCCATAACAATACCAGAAGAATGTAGAGTTCCTGAAATCACAGACCCTCAGGTTAAAACAGCCCTCTCCAAAGCCAAAAACACAGCATCAATGGGACCGGACAGTGTCTCAGGTTGCGTCCTACATGAGCTCAAAGATGAACTAACCCCTCACCTAAACACACTGTTCAAACTCAGCCTCTCCACAGGCTACATACCTATAGATTGGCGCACAGCAACGGTTATTCCACTCCACAAAGGTGGAGCCACAACAGACCCCGGGAACTATCGCCCTATAAGCCTGACTAGCTTGGTCTGCAAGGCTATGGAACGCATCATCATGGAATTCATTAACAGAGACATTGGGAACTCCAAACACTGGACCCTACCCAGTTTGGCTTTGTTAAGGGCAGATCATGCCTCCTAAACCTGGTGGACTTCTTTGAGACAGTTACCAAGGCGATAGATGAGGGAAAGGTGGTACACACAGCCTACCTAGACCTCATGAAGGCCTTCAACACCATTCCTCATTCTGGTATTATAGACAAGCTCACCAGCCTGAACATAAATCCCTACGTCACAAGATGGGTTGTCAACTGGCTCATGGACAAAACCCACATGGTGAGAGTTGTGGAAGCTAGGTCCGACTCTAAACCGGTTACAAGTGGTGTTCCCCAGGGCTCAGTCATAGGACCCCTCCTGGTCGGCATATACTTCTCAGAGGTACAGGCAAGCACAGGAGGACTATGGCTGACCAAGTTCGCAGATGACTGCAAACTGGGAAATATAATTGACTCTCCGGCTGACACAGACATCCTCCAAAAGGGTCTCACTGAGACGGATACCTGGTGTCAAAATCATGGCCTCAAGCTAAATGCCAAAAAGTGCATAGTCATCCCCTTTGGAAAAAAAGTACCCACAAACTACCACATAGGTGGTAGTCCCCTAAATACGGAAGATGTAATAAGGGATCTGGGGACCCCTGTAGATAGTAATCTCACCTTTGATAATCACATTGCCAAAGTGGTTAGAAAATCCCTCTACATGGCCCACCTAATCAAAAAAGGGTTTTCATCCAGATCAAAAGAGGTCATTGTGCCTCTCTACTCATCACTCATCAGACCCATCATAGAGTACAATGCCCCATTTGGGATGTACCTTACAAGACACCTACAACAGCTGGAAAGACCACAGAAGTACCTCACCAAGAGGATCACTGGTCTCAAACAGATGCCCTATGCAGCTCGTCTGAAGAAACTCCAGTTGTACTCGGTTGCATACCGCCTACTCAGAGGTGATCTCTGCCTGACAAACAAGGCCATGTCCAACCCAGAATTGATGGACATGCTCCACCTAAAGAAAACCTTATCCCCTCGAGCCACACGCTCTAGGGATCTAAACCTCACCACAACAATAAATAGGACGTGCTGGAGGGATTGATTCCTGTCCCAGAGACTTCCCATGCTTTGGAACAAGATCCCAATCTACATTAGGCAGAGCTCCTCGCTAACACTTTTGAAAAGAAACCTTGACGAGTGGATGGGAAACAGAAAGTTTACCTCAGGGATCACTTCAGTGGCTCTGCTGGACAGAGGCACAGGGAACTAATCTACGGGGGCGGCGAAAGCCAACACATTCTGGCTAGGCTTATAAATGCCTTTGGGCAGATAGCCTAGTACCCACCTATGAACCTATGAACCCACTTTGTCAAAAGGTCATTATATTTAAAGCTGTGATTTTCCCAGTAATTACGTATGGATTTGAAAGACTATAAGTGAGGCTGAATGTTGGTAAATTAGTACTTTTGAGCTGTGATGTTGGAGATGTTTGAAAATCACCTAGATTTTAAGAAGATCAAAGCTGTCAATAGCTAAAGAAATAACCAAACTGTTCACTGCAAGGCCTTATAGTTAAACTAATACTTTGGCCTAATAGTACAAGGAAGACTCACTGGAGAAGACTGATGCGGGAAAACTTTGGAGGCAAAAGAAGAAGGGAGTGGCAGAAGGCAGGATGGATGTACAGCATTACTGAAGTAATGTAAATGAATTTTCATGAAATTGCAAAAGCAGTTCTTGACAGACAGGCCTAGTGTACCAAGGTTTTCTAAACAGCAATAGGTATTACAAATAAATATTAAATAATAGAAAAAATGTGACAGATAAAATGCCTGATGCCATCCGATATTATGGACTAAACTTTCCCTTATGGTTAGAAGAAGGCAGCCATTAACATCCTTCAAAAATAATCTCTGGAACTCTCTCCTGTTCTTTTGTATTGTGTGTGTGTGTTTGTGTGTGTGTGTATATATATATATATATATATATATATATATATATATATATATATATATATGGGTCCCCTTCACATGGTCGACAGTTCATATAATCGACACTCATTTGGTCGACAGTTCATTTGGTTGACAAGCAGATTTTCCCCCTTCCCCAATGTTGTGCAACCCTGGAGTTGATATATATAGTTAGTGTGTGGGGCACAGCCCCCACATTAGTGTGGGGAAGCCCCTAAAATGCTTGTCAATCAAATGAACTGTCGACCAAATAAACTGTCGACCATATGAACTGTCGACCATGTCAGGTAGACCCATATATATATATATATATATATATATATATATATATATATATATATATATTATAATATATATATATATATATATATATATATATATATATATAGATCCCGACTGAAATATTGAGAATCATAATAGTAAGCTCTGAAAACACAAGTGAACAGTAAATAAAGAACATTGCTTTACTTTTTTAAAACACCCCACTTACTCCAAACGTATCTATTCCTATTCTAAGTTCACTGTACATGGGAAAAAAGGTAACATTCTAAGGAACAGCAATGACAGACTTAGTATATGTATACTTAGTAATAGCATAATAAGTTTGCATTCTTGGACATTCAGACTTGCTATATGTGGACTCATAGTACTGAGTCTAGCAATTTTAAAATATCACCTATATACATATATAAATAGATATAATCAAATGTATGCATGTATACATTTATATGTGAGAAGTTGAACAAAGTGACATGGAGGTATGGCAGTTAACACACCTATGAATTTATGAAGTCTAAGTTTGACGAATGCCACTTTCATTTGATGAGTTCTTCAAAGTGAGATTTAATGAATTTTGCTTCATTGAAATGACCTCCAGTAACAAGTAAGAACAACAGCAGCATTCCTCCAGCAGAGTAACAGTAAGTATGAGTATTCAGAGTCACTTTGTTATCCTTTCCTTAAACAGACATTTGCAAATGTCTCAATGTTTAAGTAGTCACTTATTATGTATGGTGGTGGAACGGAGTGAATAATAGCTTGGGTTGATATTGTGTGACGTTCGATGAAGTTGTCAGAAGTACTGTGCTCCATAGAGAAACTGACTAATGAAAGACACTCAGGGCTCTTATTAACTAGAATGTAGCCTATAAGCAGAATGCTCCGTGGATAACATGGAGGGTGGCCTAATGGTTAAGGTGTTTGCCTTACAAACAAAGGTGCAGTGTTTGAGTCTCACAAGGGGTAACTGGCTAGGCTTAAAATGGCTTGCAAGGACAGTTAGTCTAGTACTAACCTATGAACCCTAAAAATCCTGAATATTTGTTTATGACAAACATGCTCCTTTTGTCTCACTGAAAATGTTCATCAGTTTTTCTTTTGCAATAAAGATCATTCTAGACACATATATTTTTTGGTTTAAGTCTGTGTTTTTAAATTTGCTGCCTAACAATTTGTATCTGTTGTTGTAGCTACTGTGTTAAATTCCTGAAGACTCTCTGCAGACCATTTTAATCATTCTGTAATGCATCTCTTTTTCATGTTAAACTGCTTGCATTGTGCAGTAGTTTATTTTTGTTAGCACCTCAACATAAGCAAAAGAGTCAGTATAGACTATTGCCAGAAATGGTACTTTTCCTAAATACTTAAGTTATAACATTTTGGTCTGGAATACAACATAGGGTACTACACAAAATGGCTGCACCGCAATGCCACTCTGAGCCAGGAAATGCAGAGGCTGAAATCCACTGATCCAAACACGAGGATTTGTTTAAAACATGAAATGAAGTAATCGCTTTTGTCTGGTATATATAACCAGACTTCTGCAGGTCTGAAGAAGTCTGGTTATATATACCAGACGAAAGCGCTTTCTTCGTTTCATGTTTTAAATAAATTCTCGTGTTTGGATCAGTGGATTTCAGCCTGTGTTACTTTGTGTGAAGGTTGGTTTTTGTTTGTGTTTGGCTTTCCAGGAAATGCAGACCATGATTGCTTTTGTTTAAACATGTAACACCATGTTAGACATTTTTGCTTGCCTTCCTCCTACGCAAACAATAAATTGTTTCTGTAGTAAACATATTTTATAATGAAGTTTTCCCCAATATGTTTTCTTTAATGAGCTCTAAACAATATGACATTCCATAATACACTTCAGCTTTCCTGATTTAGGTTCCATTTAAATAAACACATATCAGTTCATGATTTGATGCATAAATCTGTATTTTTTAACATATTCACTATCTTCAGACTATATGTGTGCCTCAGATATATATTTTCTTATGTTCAGATTCTGATTTAAGTTATTTATTTCTGTATGGTTTAATTATAGCATAGTTCTAATTTACCCCATAAAATGTTTTAAAAATTATAGAACAAGGAGTTAAAAGAAACAGCCCTTGGTATAGAGTTTAGAGCAGAATCATACATTTTTAATACAGAGAGGTTGCAAAAATACATTGGTTGGTGGAATAATGTCTGCATAGGGGGGAGTAAAATAACTTCCCACAACTATCCTTAGTTGTTAAAAAAATCTAAATAATCATAAATAATAATTAGTGGTGTAGCAGTTTAATTAACACCTCGCAGAGTGGAACACTTGGAATTCAGCTGTACACTTTGCTGTTCCTTCAGTGTTCTTTTTTATGTATGCAATGTGCAGGCCCATTCAGTAACCCGATTGTGGGTAGTTATTTGTTTGTTTATTTATTTATGTCTTTTCCAGTGGCATGTCATGTTTCTACTTTTGTATTTATTTAAGTATATAACTTTGCATGGTTTACTTTCTCTTTTGTAGATCCAAGTTTTATGTTCCAGTGGATGTAGCAATATAAAGGATAAACTAAACCTTGCAAGGATATTCATTTAAATGAATCAATAAAGGTATATTTACTCAGTAACTCTGCAGTACATCATTACAGATATAGGTTCTTTCAGTCATCTGTATACTGCCAGCATTTTGATGTTCTGCTTGCCAATGTCTTGCTGGCTTGGTAAGTATATTATTCAATGATGTTTGTCCTCTTTGCCATAGCTAAAAGACTTACAATTCATGTATTGTATAGATAACAGTCTTGGGCTTTTATTATTTATGCTGCATCATACTGTCTTCATGTTTCCTCAGTTTTAAATGCACTTCTTGTAGTAGAGATGAACAGTTTGACAAGCTGACATAATATTTCAGTGCTTCTTTTAAAGTTAATGCTTTGAACAGAGTAGACATATATAGATATTTGTACCACATTTAATAAAATGTCGTCTCAATTTACTCGAACACTGAAGGGGCACAGGCACTCATTTATCTACAAATTTCTGATCTTCTGCTTCAAAGCCACTACTAGGCAACTTAAAACAAAATTTCAAGTGCAGTTGCATTTAGTTATTATTCATGTGCTTTCAAAACATATTCAACTCTTTTATGTCTTTTTTCTAGCTTGTCAATTACAGAAATTGTATCAGCATGGCAATAATTTTCTGTAGATGAAAAGTTAATTTAAGACTTTTCCATTACAGAGTTACTATAATAATCTTCAGTTCTATGAAACATTTTTTGGTGTAGAAGTCCACAAGTTATCTTTTGAAGCCAGTTAATTTTCTTCACTGGATATTTAGAGAAAGGGGACTGCAAAAATGTTGTTTGGTTAACCATGGTCAGTCAGTCAGTCAGTCAGTGAATCAAGAAAACAAGTAATCTCTCTGTTTAATGACTGAACCTTGACACAATCCAAGTATTTCTTCTTTTTACTGCAGTTCCAAACTTCTTAGCACCCCAGTTTCTTGTTCTCCTGGGAGAAAATGCAAAGTAATAAAGACAGTAGTGATTAAACAAACTTCAGTACTTGTGCATTATCACAACCAGATTGGGATCAGGAGAAGCGGCTCATTTCCAAGCCCTTTTCCTGCTGAAATATGTTGTCCAAGTTAATTGGGAAGTGTGTGTCATGGAAGTGTCTTTCCTTACAGTGGTATTTAGTTGGCAATATTTAGCTACTTATAACTTTATGCTGTCCAACTGACAAACGACACAGCAGCACACAAGCAGCTCCCACACAACAGTTAACTTTATGGTGTGTGACAGGCAAATGAGACGGCAGCACAGAATCACTTTGCCCACAAAAACTTAACATCTTTATTATCTTAAATGTCCACCTGAAGTGAGCTGCAACTTCTCAACAGCAGAGATATGAATAAAGTGTACAAGTCAAATTCACGTGGGTGAGACAACTGCCACTGAATACATAGACTGCAACAGAACATCCACATGAAAGAAATGTGGTAGTTAAGTCTTTCTTAATGACAGAGATGTGAATAAAGTGTACAAGTCAATTTTATACAGGCGACACAACTGTTGCCGAATACACAGGCTGCAACAGAAAGAAAGATGGCAGTTACGTCTTTTCGCAAAATGTTGGTAACAAAGAAAGGTTGACAACTGTAATGTTTTTGACTTGGAAGATTATGCTGTGCAAGTGACAAATGACACAGCCACTTTCCCCCAAAAAGTTAACATCTTCAATATCTGACATGTGCAGCTAAAGTTGACTGCAGGAGCTTACTAGCCCAGAGCTGAATAATCTGTACAAGTAAAATTGATGCTAATGGCTCAACTACTGCAGGACACATAGTTTACAAGGGAAGATACATATGAAAAAAAACGTACTTATGCGTTATCACATAATCTTTCAAACCAAGAACAGATCGCTTTATACATAAATGAACCAAATATCCATAACATGAAGAATGCTGACAGGTTTAGAATCTGGTTGCGATAATATGTAAGTACCCAAACTTCTTATAAATCATCAATTAAGTATTGAAAATGGACTTTGTCAAAACTGATTATAAATTAACAAAGAACAGTTCTAACTGTCATGTAATAACCCTATCTACACAACCCTTGGTGTAGAATAAATGTTTGGTTTAGACAAAAATATGAAATTCTAGCATTCACTCATATTTAATTTAAAATGAAATATTGTAAGTTCATAACTATGTCCATGCATAATCATATATTTATAAAACTAAAATTAAATCAATACCATTTCCTACTTTGCTGTCTCATTCCAATGCTAATTCATTTATTTTTCATTTTACTTATTTATTTGCATTTTGGTTATTGGGGTAGAGCACTGATCACATCGTAACCAATTGCAGGCTCAGCCTGGGTCACATGCAGAATAGTAGCACAACAAAAATATAGCCATTACAACCAAGAATGGAGCACAAAAGTTATACATACTAGTCACAAAAAAGAGAAAAAGAGCAGAAAAGTTGAATCAGAAGAGTAGCAAGAAAATAGTGAAAATCAGGTTTAGCCTTGGAAATTACATGGGGTAACATAAGGTGCTTAGAGGACAAAGCAAGAGAAAAGTATTGATAAAGACAGAGTCCGAGAAAACAGAGGGAATCAGAAGGTAGTAGCTGTAAGAGAATAGTGACCAAAGGAAAGGAGAAGCTACGTACATATTTACAGGAAGCAGAAACATCATAGCAGCCATGAGAGTAGCAGTTGAAATAGGGTGATGTGTGAGAAAATTAATCTAGGGTAGAGCTGTGATGATTAAGCGATATGCCCTGCAGTCCTGTAGTTAGCATGCTCTATGAGATAGTGAGGAAGGGTTTGCCACTGTTTTGGAACAAGTACAGAGAAACTAGCATCAGAGCTATGCAGTTTAGTAGATGGGCTATGGAGAGTAGGGCCTACTGTATCCTGGCCTCTAAGGTTGTAGGTTGGGTGGTAGTGATATGTTTCATTGCAAGTGGAGAAGGGGTATCCTGGTGGTGTAATTTGAATAACTGGAATCTCAGAAGTAGATCGAATCTGGTTTGTATTTGGAGCCACTTTGCCTTGTTACAAAGTAAGGCAATGGTGTTCAAGGTGAGGAGAATTATTGATGATGTGACATATTTTATTAGGTAAGGTCTACAGCATTAATGTGTTTTTGTTAGAGGAGGTGGCAAGCAAGGGAAAGCGATACTATAGTTGTGCAAGCAGGGCACCTTTCCCGGTGGCTGCCCAAGCTGGGGATGAAAAGAACTGAGGTATTTTCTGAGCCCAGAAAAAGAGATAATTGATTTTAAAACTGAAGTTTTGACCATATATGTTTGAAAGTTAAGAGATTGGTTGAGCCAGATGCCTAGGTATCTGAATGAAATGGTGGTGTCTATAAAGTTCACTTGCTAATGTAAAAGCTTGAGGGAGCTTGGAATTTTGGAAGTACCAAAGTGTATAACCTTGTTTTGGGGGGGGGGTATGGTTGGCTTACCTGTTGTGCTAACATAATTATTTAGATGGTAAAATACTTTCATCACTAACTTTGGGTCTCCTGTATTCTAAATAATTTCTGAAATTTATCATGGATCTTATAGCAGAAAAGCTACATTCCTATCCCTGCCAGACACTTTGTAGGTTTCGAACCAAAGTGGTAGCAAATGCCTTTAACAGTATAGTTAAGTTTATTAATTGTAAGTCTTGTAGACCATGGCTTAGAAATACTTCCTGCCTCGATGATCAGACAGTTCACCGGCCTTTTGATTTATGATCTTCCAGCTGGAAGGCTTTGCCCACCCCCAGCATATCTTTTCTGACAGTGATGTAGCACCTAGTATCCCTAAGTCTTCATTTGTCCTTTTTGCGTAGTCCAACATTGCATTCAGATAAATTAGGATGTATTCGCAGTCCTTGTTTAAGGCTGCAGCGTAGTCCTCCATCTCTAAACATTGTGTTTCCACTTGTTATTTGATTTTGATTTTGCTGAGAAATGTAATTTACACTAAGGAAAGGTATATCTTTAACTACTAAATCTCCTACCTTTCAACTTGTAATAGCTGTATAACTAAACTAGTAATCTACATATCTGCAGTTGTCCCTGTGGTAATTATAGTTGTTACTACCTAATTTGTAAATGCTTACTGTTATTTTACTCTGCAATTCATTTTGTTTGCAGTTCCCTCATTGTGCTACTGATATGCTTGCAATACTTTTCATGCTAGATATTTTTTTTTATTTGTGACATTTGTATGACTTAAATCATGATTGAATATCTTCTTATAGATAGTAAACCCACATGCACATATACATTTAGAAACTACTAAGGACGTCAACGCAAAATAAATGTCTAGTTAAAAATGTATGCCAGGTTTAACTGTGACACATTTGTGATAAATACTCTTATGATTGCGTACTGGAGTCCAGAGGGGGTAAACATTCTTTGCAAAAATGCTTTAAAAGCAAAACTGTGAGTTTTGAATTTTGCTCTTTTACTGTCAGTTCGATAGTTGGTGATCTCATGTCTGAGTATCGACCACTGATGTATCAAACTTTAGTCATAGGTCCTTGAAAAATGTATAAGTAGTCAAAGTAAAACACATCAGGAGATGCCTTGAATATACAGTGCAGTAAGATCTGGTAACTGCTTTTATCAAGTGCTGAATATGAGACAGATTGAAAAACAGAAGGGAATGTGAATAGTCTTCTGGCTTTAAAACTGACTCCTGATCAGTAGTGTTTGATGCTAGTTCAGTGACAACTGGTGCCCCACTGCTCAATGCTGGGAATGATTATGTTTGTAGTTGCACTGGAGCCATACCATATTAGTTGGAAAGTGGGGTAACTTTACTCACTGCCAGCAGTAACATTTGATACATGCTAGTGGATATAGGCTGTAGAAATGTCTGGAGAAGATGGTAGAATGGTCCTTATCAAGAAGTACCATATCATATAAGTAGACAGTAGGAGCATACAGAGGGACAATCACGTGAAGGTAAAGGTGATGAACGAGGGGATGAGGACAGGAACCTTGGTGAGATCATGACTGAAAAGATGAGTCACTTGGCCCAGTACACTATGATAGTCTGTAAACAAAACACATTGCTGTGATGCATTTCCTACTACTCAACTTTCTACTGGCTGTTTCATAGCACTACCACTAACATGCAATCTAGTAGAGCCCTGTATGCAAATGAGTAACCCTGCTAACTACTGCTTATAGTCTGTGAATATTCTAAGTATCTACCCCAGCTGGCTTAGTGATATGCAGCATATTCTTGATCGAAAATGTATTAATATCTATATGTTTTTATGCTGTGTGTTTTGTTATGTTCATAATGTGTGTTTCTAATGTAAAACACCAAACAGCATGGGATATTCTTGTGTTGTTTATCTTTATGAGTAATGTCTTGCCTCTTTGGCCTGAGTCATTGCTGAAAATGGTCTAGAACGAGTTTAACAAATGAAAATAAATGAATGTTTAGATCCAATGAGTTCATATGTAGGCATGTAATGCATTGTCAGCACAGACCAGTAGAATTAAAGAAATACAAGTACAGGTGACCGATATGATCTCAGCCATGGAGTGACTACATTGTGAGGGTACTCCATGGTCACTAGGTTTATTTAGCCTAAAGGGCAGGCTGACAAGGTCAGTATGACACTTGAGATGAAGTGAAAGCTACTAGTGAGCATGACTAGAAAACTGAGGAGACAGATGTACGACAAAAGTAAGGAGGCACTAATTCATTGAGAAGTAATAACATTGTGACGTGCTAATTGGTAAACTGGAAATCAGCAGATGGTAGATGAAGTGGAAGATGACTGGGATGGGGTTTGCAGTTGTCTTGGGACTAGGTGTATATTTTCTGTAGATGTGTTAATTACAGAACTTTTTTCTATAGTTATTTTGTATGCTCTTATATTTTTTATGAATAACCAAAAATATCCTTTAAACAGAAGTGCATTCTCATGAAAAAAATTAAATGCCATTGTTGTACTCCTACTGCATAGTCCCAATAGTTTGCAAGAAAAAATCTGCTACTAATGGTAAGAAATAATGGGTTAGATGGCCATTACATGACCATTAGTCAGGTTATATATCCTTGATTTTTAAAAGTCATTTGACTTTTTAATTTCAAAACATATAATGTAAAGTCAAAACTTCAGACTATTACAATATTAAATCAATAGACAAATTATAAAATGAAAAAAAAGTGCTTTTGTAAAGTCAAAACTTGAGTATTATAACATTAAATAAATAGACAAATTACAAAATGAAAAAAGTGCTTTTCTCTGAGTGTGTGTGTGTGTGTGTGTGTGTGTGTGTGTGTGTGTGTGTGTGTGTGTGGGCGTGCATGTGTGTGTGTGTGGGCGTGCGTGTGTGTGAGGGTGATGTGTCATGCATACCACCATAAATTAAATAGACTAACTCTGAGGTAACCGTGCTTTCGGTGACAGAGAGAGAATACTTGCTTTCCATTAAATCGAGTCAACCCTTTATCTTTGAGGTGGTGCAGCCTCAGTGTTCGGATATTTAATTTAGAGGGAGTATGGTGTTGGTGGAGGGTGAAGCCCCATCCTTCGAAAATATGTGTTCCTTCTTAAATTTAGCCAAAGTATATTTTATTTGTATTCCATGCTGTGGTGCCTGTGGCTGGCAGTTTATGGCTTAAGACTGTAAAGCTTGTTTTGCTTATGTGTTCAAATACAGACGTTGTACATTTAATTATTTATGATATCAGAAGTTACATTTACTTTACTGCGACTTTCCTTTGCTACATATGTGTTAATACACTTTTCCCAAAGCTTAGACTTATGTTTTCAATCGCATTTGTTCTGTATATAGTCACCAGATTATGGAAATACTTGTGTCTAGTTGACTAAATTGTAAACATATAGACTATACTTTGCAGGTGTCAATTAAACTGCAAAATTAAACCACATGATTTAGGAATAGTCCAAGTCCTTAGTACCAGGTTTGACTTGTAATCGAACCATGTTTCAAATAGCTGTAAGATTCCTAAGATTATTTTATAAGGGTTTTGTTTTCTGCTTTAGACATGTGTTCACTAACAAAACAGTGCAACTCACTGTTGTCAATCAATATACTGTCAATAACTGGACACTTGGTCATTTACTTGAAATTTTCTTTGTATATAATTAGCATGTTTTCATATATTTTTTGTTTATCTCCTGTACTGAGAGCCATATTGTCAAGCTGTCAGAGGGTTTTAGCTACTCCTGGGTAACAAAGCTCTAGAATCAGAGACAGAACAGTCTCTGGTTCTTGTAGCTGGATTGCATTATAGGAAAGTATGGTGTTGGAATAGTCATATAAAGAAAGCAGTTATTGTCTCTGTGCTGATGTGCATTAAGATGTGCCACCTACCATTTAATCATCTGAGATTGAAACTCTTAATTCTGATTGAAATCAAGTATTAAATTAATACCTGGTACAGGGAAGAGGCTGAAAATAACTGTCACCTTTAATAGCTCTAGGAAAATTGATACTCTACTAAATTGTCTCTGTCACTGGGAGACTGATTCTATGCAGTATCTATGACCTGTGTGCATTTAGATATATATCGTTTGATCCTTCTCTATCTAGTAAGTATATAGGTACCTGTCATTCTGTCTTCAGGTACCAATACATATTTTCAATCCATTTAGTGGGCATGCATCAATCTATCAATCATCTGCACTAAGAAAAAGGTATAAACCTGGGGAAAATGTAGGTGAACACTGTTTCATTTCACTTCTGTGCTAGAATTAGGTTTACTACTCTGCCAGGCTATTATCTTTTTCCAAGAATCTGCAAATTTTAAAGGAACAGGTTAAGTGTGGACTGACAGATTTAATCTGATTTCTAAGTCTGCATTTCAGAACACGTTGCTGAGTAACATTAATGAATTTGCAGCTGCAAGGCTTCATCAAAAATACCAAATAAATCTGTAACATATACTAAGTAAATTTTTAAAATATTTTTCTTGTGAAATCTGTTTACCATTATGTTAAAATTAATTTCTATTACATTAATGTCACACACAATTCTCAACAAGAAATACTTAGAGAGAGTATGCTAATATACTTATGAAAATATGTGTTTATTAAAATAATTTTGATAATCGTTGAAGTAGGAAGCTAATAATTATTATAACATATTTATGTTTGGTACGAAGACCAAGCTGTACAATATTTATTTGTTATACTACTAGTATGAACACCTGAACTGCATTTTATTACTTATGATGCTGACTTAGACTCTGTAATTGTCCAGTCATTCACTGTAAAACCTTGGATTTGAATGTGATTTATGCCTGTTTTAACTGTTTTATCTTCTGTTTTGATTGACTAACTATGGACACTTATTTTATAATACTGCCTTGGAATGAAACCGTAACGTGTATTCTCTTTTCCAGTATTTACGTGGATTCTGTTAGCTGGTGGCATGTATAGTAACCTTCACAACTTCACTCCTAATTGTGCCACTAGTGAAAAAATGGTTCTTGGACCATTCAACCTACTACTTAAGAAAAGTAAAATAAAATAAATAGATTGATGCATGCCCACTAAATGGTTTGAAAATATGTATTGGTACCTGAAGCTAACACTCTTCAAAAGAAATCTTGACGAGTGGATGGGAAATAGAAAGTTTACCTTGGGGATCACTTCACTGGCTCTGCTGGACAGAGGCACAGGGAACTAATCTAAGGGGGCGGCGAAAGTCAACACATTCTGGCTAGGTTTATAAATGCCTTCGGGCAGATAGCCTAGTACCTACCTATGAACCTATGAATAACATAAACTAGCGAGATACCACATAGTAATGCTGAGGATGGTTTCACTTGTTTTAAGATTAAAAGGATGAAGGGCCTATCATACTAAATGCTTGTGTCTTAGCACTTACTAATGATATAGCTACAATGAGACTTCTGGCAGTGAGCATAGGGAACCCTTCTAGCAACATTACTTGATGTTTACAGCCCAAGAATTAAACATTGTTCAGACAGGAATGTCAAACTGCATTAAACTTACTGTAGCAGCTAACATTTAAATGTTAGATGTGATAACATTTTTACATGCATTAAAAGTGGCTCTCCTTATAAAAGGCAGCCTGTTAAAGGAAAGCTTGCTCTTTTGAAATCCCAAATTATAACTGTTTACTTTTGTTTAGCCCACTTCTTTAACTTAGCATGGTCATTTTAATGCAGTTTAGTTTCCCTCAAATTATATTTATCAGTAAAATAAAATATAATGACCACTGCCAGACTGATTGCTTTAACTTGGTAAAACATAATGCTTTAAATAGTTACAAACAAGGTTAGACCTGTCCTGACAAAACAATGAGATCCCAGTGCTGCAGAAGTTCAGAACGATGTGCAAATGCAGTTGAAAGTTGGAACAGTTATTTAGGCAAGTTATTTTATTATAATTGAAATGGGTGTGACAAAAGACAGAGGGTAAAAACATATATTTCTTACTGAGACTATGCAGTTAAATATTTTCATGATTATTAAACGTTGGCAGTAGTTTGATTTGTTGGTACAGTGAAAAGTGTATGGCAATGAAGTTGGGTCAGTGAGGACGAAGAGGAGGGGGTGAATGTAAAGTATATCTTAGGTGAAGATGTGGGTATTCTGCTCCCAGGTATTCCGTGCAGCTCAGTCATGATTATGGAACACTATACAGAAGCTGTAAGACAGAGACACTTACTGACTGTTACTGTGCATGTATATCACCCCAGTACTTATAAAGCACATCAGGGAGAGGGGAAATAGTAGGGTAACACAAGATTTCAAAGTAATGAGATATCCAGCACTGCTAATGAGCCCCCTTTCCTCTCCAAGGACAAAATTCTGAGAGATTATGTTCTTTGAATACTCTGCTCTTGAGGGTTTCTCAGAAGGGGAAGAATAAAGACAAATTGTGTACATACTTAAACAGAGTCGTGGAAGGGACTGGGGTGCATTCAGCTTGGAAACACCCCACTAGGATAAATACAGAGTTAGGAAAAGTACAGAATTACAGCTGTTAAAGAACATGCCAAAATCAGAGACAAATCTTAAACTTTCTAAAACTGCTGCATTTAGAAGAAACATAGGCAAGCTATTAGAAGTGCAAAGAAAATGTGAAACTGTGAAGCTTTGGTAATGCACACGTTCTACAAAGAAAGAGAAGTTCCTGTCATTTAAAAAGGGTAATAGAACAAGTTTAAAAATATGGTATGTATATGTAAAATGTCATGTATGAAGAAAGTCTTCCAAAGTGAGGCAGCAAATATTTTATGATGACACCAAGACACATTTTTGCCAAATGCACCACAGTAGAAATACTTCAAGGGTTAAAGATCAGAATCTTTACCACTCTGTGAAACATAGAGGAGTGGAAAACATGCTGCAGCAATCAATTACATGACTGACAGTGCCATATTATACTCTGTCAAACTCTGAGTCTGCCTAATACTGCTTCCTCAGTGCTCGAGTGCCTGTCTTTGTGTTCTGTAACTTCCTGTGTTGAAAATCAAAATGCACATTTCTTAACATTTCATTAAGCCTAGTTTGTAGACACTTATATGCAACGTGTAACTGCCATATAACTACATTAATCTGTATTTTTAGAGAAAGCCTAAATGGAATCTGTTTCTTCATACTTTCAAAAGATGCTATCCACCTGTTTGATAGCTGGTCACTATTAGCATATTGATATATTTGCATCTAGCAAGTCACAGTTATCTAAAATAAAATGCGTAGACTAAGATCATGTATTCCTTTTCATTCTGTCTCTAATTTGTGAATTATACTATCACAGTTCTTTAAAGCTGCGGTGGTATAGCAGTAGCATTGTTGCCTCATAGCAGGAGGTTCTCCTGTTCGATTCTTGGCTGGAGTGCCTTCTGTGTGGAGTCTGCATATCCTCCCCACGATCAAGTGGTCTCTGAAAGACATGCGTGAATGGGTGTGCCTTTGCTGAAGGTTGGGTGTTGGGCTGGCAACTTGGCACCATAAAAATCAACTGCCAATCATTAGTGGGCTGGAGTTCAGCTGTGGTGACCCCTAACCAGGAAAAGACCAACAACTATCACAGTTCTCAGGGCCACATAACATGCTAGTTCAATCAGCTGTTGGCCAAAACACCCCTCCTGAAAAGTTTCATGTGGAAAGTCTGACTATCTGTTGTATGATACCACCTTCACTTGGATTTTAAAATTTTCCATCTATACATTGAGTCAAGTCCCTATGACAGGTCACAGTCACTGCTGCTGGCCTTTTGGTACATAAACATTCTTGGACCTTTCACAAGGGCTACAACAGCTCTAAGTGTAATACCAGCCTTTCTTAGGCTGAGAATTTCTACATGTGGAACCATGAATTCCCAAAGGTTCTCTTCCTGGTGGCTGTCTAGTAGTCTGTCTAGTAATTCCAAACCATGGTCAGTAGCATGGCAAACCATAACCTGCTAAAATCTTCTTAATAGGAACTACCACAAGTCATACTAAAAAGTAGAGGGTGTGTTTAGCATAATAATTAAAGACAATCACCCCATTGACATAAGGTACAAGGTTTAATTCTGACCTCATATTATTATCCAAACTTAAAATAACCTTTCAGGACAGTTTGTTATTCAAAAAAATTTTTTGTTATTCAGAAGTTTGAACCAAACAAGAGAGGTGGAGATATTGTCAATTTTACTCTTGAGAATGAGACGAAATGGATCATCAGGCTGAGGGCGGAACATTACCCAGGTCTGAATGATAAAGTACAGGTTAGACCTTTCCTCAAAAAAAGGAAATTACATGTACCAAAGTAGTAGGGTTCATATGTCTGTCCCCCCTTTTTTCATGGACTCATCAGATAGGATTGGTATATGCATAGCTATGTTGTCAATATATATTCATTAATATAGATTTACTGTTAATATCTATGCATGTATATGGGTCCTGGTTAATTGTTATTTTTGACCCTCAACGATTTATAGGTGATATGAGGTTAAGTCTGAGTTTTCACTTGGACAGGCATTTTACGCATTTTGCTTATATGCAGGTCTGGGGCTACGCATAGGCTTTATGAGCATTTGAATGTACAGTCTTTCATATGACAGTATTTTTACGGACTGATCGCCTTGAGTGTTTACTATATGGTCTCAAGGCGATTAGTACCATTTTGATATGTTTGTTTAGACAAGACAGGCCTAGGACCTATACAGAAGTTCTTAGTATGTGTAGGTTATGTTAATGTCTCGAAATGTGTATGTCGTATGTGGACTTGGATTATGTGAACTTTGATATCCGGAGATATCCAGTTAGATGACGTCCCTTAGTAGTTGAAGGCAGCTATGACTATACACTGTATGTTTCAGGCTAGTTTTGGAATTATCTACTATATTTGTTTACAGTAAGAGTTAACCACATGTTTTTGACTGTCGTCCCCTTTAAATTTGGTTTTAGTGATTACGACATGTTTATGAGCAATGTAATTCTGTCTCAGGACGATGTACATGCTGTTGATATAGTGTAAGAAGAAGCGCCGCATAATGGATGCATTATTTGTTTGTTAAGTATATTCTTATATGGCATTGACTAGTATTTTCATAGCGGTAAGTGCTGTAGGCTCATTGTTTAATTCACTTGTTAAGCGTTTTCGGTTAACACAGCGGGATATACTTTTATATGGAAGTCTTATATGACACTGCGATCCCATGGTTCTATTATTCATTTAAAGCGGATCATTTTTAAAAGTAGACTTCTTTAACGAAGATTCTATTTTATTATATTATTTTATTTCTATTTTTTATTCTCTGTAGTATATAAAGAAATGTGTTTTTTAAGAAACATCTCTCATTGTCTAACGAAGCATTAAGCCTTGTTTGGGATGCATTTTGAATGTGACAGCCTGTCTTCACATGCATTTTATTGTGTTTGTGTAGTTAATTGTTTAACCAATGGGAGTGTGTGTAATGATATAAAGACAGCTGATTGAATTTTATTAATTGTTATACAGTCTGAAGAAGCCGGATGGCGAAAGCGCTCACTGTTAATAAAAGGATCTGTTTTCTCCACATTGCTCATGTTAGCGTGGTGATTTCCTTCGTTGAAAGATTTGGTTTTTGAAGAGTGGAATTGGGAAAGGGTTCCCTTTCACAGTGCTTCCTACAGCTTGTGAACATTCCGTGTGTGTATACCGTTGTTTATAAGAGCTGGAACTGGGCCGTTGTACACCAGCATCCGCTGCTGTTTGGATTATTGGTTTTATTTCAGCTGGTGTTACATCCTACGCTCGGGGGTAACGTTTGACTTTATTTTAACCTTTCAGGACAGTTTCCCTAATATAAACTGATGCCATTTTAGTACACACAGAATAAAAAGCAATATTTTTTGTAGGGAGCAAGCCCCATGCAATCCCTATACACAACCGCATGTTTTATATGTGTATGTGTATATATATATATATATATATATATATATATATATATATATATATATGTGTGTGTATATGTATATATATATATATATATATATATATATATATATATATATATATATATATATATATAAATGGGTCTACTTCAGTAGACCGAATTTACACTTACCCGAATTGCAGATTCCGGAGATGACAACACCGAACGTGCAATAAACTGAACCTGAAAATTACCATTTTTTTTTTTTACACGAAATGGAGACAGTTGACTAACCTGGTAAAATTTACCCTTTACCCACTATAGTGCAATCGCGGAGTTGGTATATTTAGTTAGGGTTGGTGTGGGGGGTGTAGCCCTCCACCTGGGTGGGTTTGACATACTTTGGTGTGTTATTTTGTTAAATGTTGGCCAATATGTATATATATATATATATATATATATATATATATATATATATATATATATATATATATATATATATATATATATATATATATATATATATATATATATATATATATATATATATATATATATATATATATATATATATATATATATATATATATATATATATATATATATATACATATATATATATATATATATATATATATATATATATATACATACATATATATTTACACCAATTGCACAACAGGGTAAGGACAAATTCCCGATCCTGCTGTTTCATGATCTCACATGTAAAGAAGCTGAAAGCTGATAAACAAGCATGTAAGCTTCATTCTTAATAGACTGTAACCATATACATGTGCATGGGTGTCCTGCATTTGGTCTAAATGCAGGTTTGTCAACATCTCGTTAAAAAAAACAGATTTGGTCAATATATGCAGATGGTCAACAAGTTCACTAGATTGTTAAACTCTTAGCAGGGAAATATTCCCTTTCCATGGGGATTGTGCTGTCTCAGAATTAGAATATATATAATTAGCAGGGAGTTTGGAGGTGCAAGTGGACTTGCTCCCTGCAAAAAATGTTGTTTTTTTTTTTTTTGAAAATTCCATGCACCAAGGTCTTTTCTCAGAGCATGCATGGTAAACATGTTTGGTTTGTCAGCCTTTTGAGGTCGACATTTCAGAGGTGGATGTATGGGCTACTCAACTAAAATTAATAGACCTATATATGTGTGTGTGTGTGTGTGTGTGTGTGTGTGTGTATTTATATATATATATATATATATATATATATATATATATATATATATATATATATATAGCTGTCACATAGCATAGGTTCATAGGTTCATAGGTTCATACTAGGCTATCTGCCCTAGGGCATTTATAAGCCTAGCCAGAGTGTGTTTGGCTTTCGCCACCCATTTTAAATTCATTTTGCTATGCCCTTTTTCGAGGTTAGTATACTGTGCCTCTGTCTAACAGTGACACAGAAGTGATACCCGGGGTAAACCTACGATCTCCCATCCACTCATCAAGATTCCTCTTGAAGAGAGTCAATGAGGGACTCTGCCTAACCTGGACTGGGATTTTATTCCAGAGTGAAGGGAGCCTCTGGGTTATGAATCTGTCCCTCCAGCATGTCCTACTTATTTCAGTGCTGAGGTTCAAGTCTCTTGAGCGCGTAGCTCGATGGGATTTGGATTTTCTGAGGAGCAGCATGTCCATTAATTCCGGGTTGGACATGGCTTTATACGTCAAGCACAGATCGCCTCTGAGCAGGCGGTATGCCACTGAGTAGAGCTGGAGTTTCTTTAACCGGGCAACATATGGCCTCTGTTTGAGCCCTTTGATCCTCTTGGTGAGGTACTTTTGGGGTCTTTCCAGTTGCTACAGGTGTCTGGTAAGGTACATCCCAAAAGGGGCATTGTACTCAATTATGGGCCTGATGAGGGATGAGTAAAGAGGCACGATGACGTCCCCTGATCTAGATGTGAATCCCTTCATGATTAGGTGGGCTATATAAAATGTTCTTCTAACCACTCTGACCACGTAGTTGTCAAATGAGAGCTTGCTATCAACTTGGGTCCCCAGGTCCCTAATTACTTCTTCTGTACTTAATGGATTACCATCTATGTGGTAATTTCTGGGCACTTTGTTTTTGCCAAAGGGGATGACTATGCACTTTTTGGCGTTTAGCTTGAGGCCATGGCTCTGGCACCAGTTGTCTGTTTCAATGAGGCCCTTTTGGAGGATGCTTGTGTCGGCTGGAGAGTCGATTATGGCGCCCAGTTTGCAGTCATCTGCGAACTTGGTCAGCCACAGTCCTTCCGTGTTGGCCTGTACCTCTGAGAAATATATACCGAACAAGAGAGGTCCCAGGACTGAGCCTTGTGGGATGCCACTTGTAACTGGTTTGGAGTCTGACATGGCTCCAGTAATTCTAACCATGTGGGTTCTGTCCTTGAGCCAGTTTGCAACCCATCTAGTGACATAGGGGTTCATATTTAAGCTGGTGAGCTTATCTATAATGCCCGAGTGGGGTATTATATCGAAGGCTTTTGCGAGGTCCAGGTAGGCTGTGTGGACCACCTTCCCCTCGTCAATGGCCTTGGTGACTGTTTGAAAGAAATCGACTAGGTTTAAGAGGCAGGATCTGCCCTTAACAAAGCTGAACTGGGTAGGATCCAGTGTCTGTAGGTCCCCAATATCTTTATTTATGAGGTCCATGATGATCCTTTCCATAGCTTTGCAGACCAAGCTAGTCAGGCTTATGGGGAAATAGTTTCCAGGATCCGTTGAGGCACCACCTTTGTGGAGAGAGACCACTGTTGCTGTACGCCACTCTTTGGGTACATATCCTGTAGTAAGACTGAGATTGAACAGTAGTTTTATGTTTGGGTTTAGCTCTTCTTGGAGTTCATGTAGGATGCAGCCCGGGACACCGTCTGGTCCCATTGATGCTGTGTTTTTTGCTTTGGAGAGGGCGGCTCTCACCTGAGCATCTGAGATGTCAGGGGGGCAGCACTCTGCTGGGATAGATATTTGCCCTTTTGGTGGGGAGGGGAGGGAGTTTGCACTGAACCTGTCAGCTAGGATGTTGGCAATGTCTGTGGGTTCGGTGTATTTTTTGTCATTTTGGACTAATTCTGAGCATATCTGGGAATTCCAACCCAGGTTCCTAACATAAATAAAGAAAGCCTTGTGATTATCCTTAGTGTCCTGTGCAATTTTTCTCTCAAAGCTGGCCTTAGGCGATTTTATGAGTGCCCGTAGTGTTTTGCTAATACTGATCAGAGATGCCTTCCCTTTTTGGGATTTTACTCTATCATGTAGTAGCTTCCTCCTTCTATTGTATAGTTTGTTTATGGCTGGGGTCCACCAGACAGGACGTCTGCCTTTGGAGGACTGGGTCTTGGTTTTATTTGGGATTGCAAGATCCATGCATTCCTGAAGGTGTTCATAGAATGCGTTTATAAAGGATTCTGCAGTCTGGGCCGTATTTTCCACAGGCCCCGGGGGCTTTGAAGGATTCCACCTCGGTTTTGAGGAGTGTGAAATTTGCTTTAGAGAAGTTTTTCACTGTGGGTTTCTGGGCAGGGGGTGGGGTCGGGATGTGAATATCCAGTGAGATTAGTTTATGGTCTGATCTTACCAGTGAGGGATACACTTCTGGTCTGGAGCATAGAGTCCCCATGTTGGTAATCATCAGGTCCAGTATGTTCTCCTCTCTTGTGGGAGTGGTAACAAGTTGTTCCATAGCATTTGAGTTTATAAATTCTAGGAACCTTTGGGCTGGGGTGTTGGAGCTAGAGTAATGCTCCTAGTCTATGTTTGGGTAGTTGAAGTCGCCCAATATAATGGTGTTTGGAGAGACCTTCATATTTTCCAGTGTTCTCAGGAAGGCCAAGTGGGGTTCCTGTGTTTGGGAGGGTGGTCTGTAGCAAGCTATAAACTGGAAGGCAGTTTTACCCACTGTTAGTTGCACATGGATAGTCTCTGATGCTTCGTGCTGTGCCACCAACCTGGAGGTGTGGGTATCTTTGATGAATATTGATACTCCCCCTCCTTTTGTGGTTCGGTCGAAGTTTTGGGGCCGAAAAGCATGGTATGAGGTATAACCTGGTAATGCTGGGGTGCTCTCGGGAGCCTTGAACCAGGTTTCTGTTACTGCACAGATATCGATGTTCTCCATGCTAAGGAGAGTTTAGAGTGCGTGCATCTTGAGGTTTAGACTCCTGGTGTTGAGTAGCATTACTCTTAGTTTCTTATCCCTTGTGATACCTATGGAGGTGGGTTTGTCTTTTGAGCCTTGCCTAAAAAAGGCACTATGGGGGTAGCAAGAGCCTTTGCCAATATCTGAAAGCCCAGGGGTGACAGGTGCAAGCTGTCCCTAGCGAAGCATCGTGGCTTGTCGAGCATGTCATCCCAGGCTGACAGGCATTGGATCCCCTTTGAATGACACCAATACTTAAGCCAATTGTTGAAATTGATCATCTTGTCTTCATATTGTGGCATCATTCTTGGTGAGGGTAAGATGCTACTCAAGGTCAGGGTCATACCGGCCTGGGCTACATGCTCAGAGAGCTCCTCTATGTCTCTTTTTATGTAGTCCAGGGAGGTACATCTCAGGTCATTCACACCAGCATGGACAATGAGTGAGTCATATTTGTACTTGCCTTGGAGTGACCTGAGTGCTTGTGTTATGTGGCAGATCCTAGCACCTGACAGGCAGCTCACCATGACCTTCTCTTTGTTCAGCCTGGTGAGCAGGACGTCAGTGTGTCTGACGATAGAGTCACCTATTACAAGTGTATCAGGTGTGTTGTTTAGCCTTAAGGGCTGTGACTGTTCGGCACACTGGCTTTGTGAGCTATGTGTTGCACGTGTTTTGTTTTGGGGTAGCGGTTGCTTGGGTGTCTGCTTTGGAGGTCTCTGCTGCTTAGGCAGATTTTTATTTAGAGCCTCCGAGTATGTTTTTGTGTGTTTCTGTGTTTGGTTTGCTGTCGTGGTAGGTCTATGTGAGACTGGAATTGTAGTGAGTGTGGTTTCCTTCTCCTCCTGACTGGTTACGCCAGTACTGAATTGAGAGAGCTTAGCCTCCAGTTTGGCTATATGGTTGCATTTCTCACATGTGTTGGAATTTGTTGGGAGGAGGAGAGGGTTGTCTGTGTACATGAGGCAGTTGTAACATTGCCTCAAAATTCCCAGATTCACCAGCTGGACCGAAGAGGAGATTGACAACTGACCTTTGGGCATGCTAGAATAGTACTGGGAATTCCTTTATAATTGAAAAAAAGGGCCAATGGGGAACAAGGTACTCAAGGGGAGTTTGTGAGGGTGTAGTGCTTTTAATTTTTTAGTGCCGACTTAGTGAGCAAGTGCCAGGTAACTTAAATGCAATGTGTTACAGGTAACTTAAATGCAAAAACGACAAACAGTAACTTTCTTTCAAGTGAAACAAGGAAATAAGTACAGTAAACAATGCAGATATCACTAGAGATCCACAGAAGCACTGAAAAGCCGCGTTTTAGGTGAAATTAGTGTTTCAGGGAAATAAGCAAACAAACAACAAGCATACAAACAAAGCTAGATTCAGCAGGCCTGGATATAATCTATGCCACAGCAAACAAGGTGTACCAATTTCAGTAAGAAACAGTTCAAATATGAAGGCACTATAAGCCTTTAACCAGAAATTCCCAGCTCAGAAGGGCAGAGTCCAGCCTCTCCTCCCACAAGAGTGCAGACCATGAAACTTCTTAATGTAAAATAACTGGCCTGAAGACCAAGTGCTTAAACCAGAACTAATACACTTTTAGAATAACAGACACTGAGCCCTCAATCAGCAGTTCCCAACTTAGAAGGATGTAAGCTACCTGTCCTGCCACCACAGTGCAGGCCACAAACCTTCTTAATGTAAAACAACTGGTCTGAAGCCCAAGTGCTTAAACTAAAAGGCTTAGAATGAGTTACACCAAGCAGTAATAAATACAATTGACTACTTTTAAGATGACGCAAAAGCAAAATAAAGTAGGAAGAAACACAAATACAGTAAAAGCAGATACATTTTTTTTTTTTTTTTTTTTTAAGTGGAAAGAGAGAAAGGAAAGAGAGAAAGGAGTAGCAGAAACTAAGCTGATTGGCCTTCTCAAATGTTCTCCTTGTACTGGACAGAATGAGGTAATGACACTAAACTGGGAGGAAGGTCCCAGATCAAATTTACACTAGAGGCGGGCAACTGCAAAGCCACCAACTATAGAAACACTATACCAACAGGGAGGGAGGGAGGGAAACAAACTGCAGAAATGTTTCTCCCACCTGAAAAGCAGCAGTGAGCCTTTAAATGAAAGTTTTAAATAGCTAAAGGAGCCTCTAGAAAAAAAGAGTTTAACTGCAACAAGTTATTACAAACAAACAACCCAACAGATGCTTAATAAAAGTGAACAATTTCCAGTTAATACCTCACACACAGTGAAACTAGCTAGAAAAATACACAGTACACAAAGTGCTATAAATAACAAAGAAATAAAGAACAAAATAAACAAAAAACAGGATACTTAATGTTGTATATTATAGCTCCGAGTTTCCTCAGTGTCCTTCCTTCGAACAAGCTCAGTGTGAAATGGCAGAACACTCACAAATGAACTTCTTAGGTAACAGAAAGTTGAAACCTGGGACAGTTTTTAAGAAAGAAATCTCTAAAGAACCAATGAGGTGCTTAGTCTAAGCTGTAGTCCAGGTGACCTCAGTCAGCCAATGACCTCAAACAATTCTCTCTCACTGAAATGCCTGATGGCTTTGGCTAAACCAAGATGTCCCTGAATATGTGCTCAGACACACAGCCTCCACAAACACTAGGCCCAAATACAAGCCTGAATATGGAAATGCTACAAATATCCCCACTACTTAGAACAAACTGCAGAAATGTTTCTCACACCTGAAAAGCAGCAGTGAGCCTTTAAATGAAAGTTTTAAACAGCTAAAGGAGCCTCTAGAAAAAAGAGTTTAACTGCAACAAGTTATTACAAACAAACAACCCAACAGATGCTTAATAAAAGTGGACAATTTCCAGTTAATACCTCACACACAGTGAAACTAGCTAGAAAAATACACAGTACACAAAGTGCTATAAATAACAAAGAAATAAAGAACAAAATAAACAAAAAACAGGATACTTAATATTATATATTATAGCTCCGAGTTTCCTCAGTGTCCTTCCTTCGAACAAGCTCAGTGTGAAATGGCAGAACACTCACAAATGAACTTCTTCGGTAACAGAAAGTTGAAACCTGGGACAGTTTTTAAGAAAGAAATCTCAAAAGAACCAATGAGGTGCTTAGTCTAAGCTGTAGTCCAGGTGACCTCAGTCAGCCAATGACCTCAAACAATTCTCTCTCACTGAAATGCCTCACTGAAATATTACAAACTAATCAAAATGTATTCTTCTTTTTGTAGTTGCCAGGACCAGCGCAACAGCTCCCCTTCCTGCACTCAATGGACCCATTGTTTGCTCCATCAGGATGAAATCTCTCTGGACCATTTGTTCTCTGATGGACGCAAGAATGGGGTGCTAGAGAGTGGGTTTGCAGGTTCGGCTGTTAAAAAGTGGGCCAGACTGCAGATTCTATTGACTGTCCTACCCCCACTCCTGCAGCAGCCTTGAGCACATATGAGCAACATCAACCAAATGGCACACTGGCTCTTAATGCTGCGGTAATATACCTGCATTTCTGCTATTGTCACCAGTGCAATAAGCCAAGCTGCCACCCTTCCCCCCAGGATTGGTGAACTAGTGTCTACTGCTCACTGCCATCCTCTCCCAGCTATTCCCTCCTGTACCCATGCCACTAGTCAAACATGGGCCATCTGAGGTGCAGTCAGGATTTATCCCTCTTCACTACTGGGCTAGTACAGATTAGAGTATATGTTAATACCTAATATGTGAATGGAAAGCAGAGACAAAGCAACAGAAGAATATTTCAACCTATACTATTTTAACTGTCTTTTCTCAGAACTCGTTTATCTAGTAAATTCTGACAATAAATCAGACACGCTAAACATTGCATGTGACCATGCCTTTATGACAACAAATACAGACCAGTTCTTGCAGCTAAAAACAACAACCTCCTTCCTCTTACTTCTCACTTATGGAAAACAACACTGACCTAAAACCACCGATTGTGGTACAAAAAGGAAAACAAAACAAAAAAGTTTAGAACTTTTATTCTTTCTTTTCTCATGGTAACACTTTCAAAACATGAGAAGGATGGCAACTAGAAGCATGGAGGTACTGTTTCCCATCCATAAACTTCCTATGTACATTATAGGAGATATGGCCATCTATACTTCCTTCTAAAACTAAATCCAAATATACCACCTTTCTTCCCATTTGTAATCCATCAAATGATAATCCAAATGGGTTATCATGCATCTCTGTTACAAAATGTTCCACTTCTTCTAAACCTCCATCACACACAAAAATTAAATCATCTATATATTGGAAATAAAAATCGACATATTGTCTCATAAAATTTAACTTAAATAAAAATTGAGTTTCAAAAAAGGCATAAAAAGATTGGCATACATGGGGGCAAATGCTGTCCCCATGGCCGTACTTTGTTTCTGTCTAAACAATTCATTGTTAAAATGAAAAAAATTATTTTTTTAAACAAAAATTAACCATTTCCACCACAAAACTAACAAAAGAGCTTTTATCCAAAAAATGGTGGGTAGCTCTTAAACCATCTGCATGTTTGATGGAGGTATACAAACTTCTTACATCAAGTACCAGAAAAAACTTTTTCTCATCCCATTTTAGACAGGAAATTTTGTTCAACAAATCCAAACTGTCTTGAATATACACTGGAGATGCTTTAACATAAGGCAATAAAATTATATGTAATAATAAACCCATGTTATGTAGGAAATATTACCATTAGAAAAGAAAGAATAAAAGTTCTAAACTTTTTTGTTTTGTTTTTGTTTTGTTTTCCTTTTTGTACCACAATCGGTGGTTTTGGGTCAGTGTTGTTTTCCCGTTCTTGCAGCTAGTTTGTTCATATTTTGCATCTAATTCCTTAAAGCTGTTTCTACCCTGCATTGCATTTCCACTTTTATTCGCCCTTATCTCTTGCTAATTTAAAGTTATATGTTATGCTAAGATCCATAATCTCTCCAGTAATCTTTTCCATTTTCTGATGAATCTCTTTCTGTGAAAAGGTTTGTACTAGGCTATTGATCACCAGGATCTTTATAAGTGTAGCTGCTCAACCCAACCCAGTTTTGTCCTCGAGTACATTAGACACCTATATGATGGGGTTATGTTATAATGAGGTAGCTAAAGGTTTTGTGTGTGTGTGTGTGTGTGTGTGTGTGTGTGTGTGTGTGTGTGTGTGTGTGTGTGGGCGGGGGGTGTGATATGCTAATTTGGAATTAGTTAACTTGCTGTCAGCCTCAGTCCATCAGAGATATGGGTCTTAGACTGGGGGTGAATTTATGATTTCCCTTCATTAAGGTTTCACTTAAAAAGGGTCAAGGATGAGCTCCACTTCACGTGGGTGGGGAACCTGTTCCATAGTGCAAAATTCCTCAGAGACACATATCAGTCTCTCCAGCATGTTTAATTTATGTTGCAGGCAAAGTTCAGGTCCTTGAATCTAGTGCTTTGATCCTGGTGCTGTTTGTTTTGCAGATGTGCAAGAGGTCTATCAGAGCTGGTTCTGAGGATGGCTTACATACCAGGAAAATATCACCTGTCATTAACCTGTAGGAGACTGAGTAAGTAGACAGGGCTTTAAGGCTATCTGTGTAGGACAAGGTATTCATACCTTGGATATCTTCTGGTGAGAAACCTTTGCAGGCATTCCAACTGTCACAGGTACCTGGTTAATGTGGGAGCTGTGTGCAGATTTAAATGCATTATTTTCAGAAGAAGTGGATGCAACAACAAGCATTTGACATGCGTACATGCACACACACACACACACACACACACACACACACACACACACACACACACACACACACGCACACACACAAATTTCCCTTGTTAAGTATCAAACCTCTCTAGTTACACAATATAGAAAGCACTGTATTAGTCACAAGTGCCATGGGAGAAGTCTAATAGAGGAATAACTCAGCAGTTATAAGCCTAGCCAAAAACTCGAGGTCAGAATCAAATTTTGCACCTTGTTTCTGTGAGGTGACATCCTTAACCATTATCTTTACTTTTATTCTAAATCTAGTTTCATCTGCTCCATATCATATTTTCGCTGGGAAACCTACAACTTGTCAATGTCCAGCTGAATGATGTTTAGAATGGCATGACTGGAAAATCTCCAGGATCTTGTAATGGTGGTTAGACACAGAGAAGAGCCAAAAGACGAGTGTTGCAATTTTATCACTTTCTCACTCTCCTCTGAGCTTCTACAATGCTACAATGGATACATGTTATCTTAATTTTATATATATATATATATATATATATATATATATATATATTACAGCATATATTATATTATATTTTATATATATATATATATATATATATATATATATATATATATATATATGTATATGACATAACATATGGAATCAGAAAATATCAAATAATTCCTTACCAACCAAAACTACCCTATATCATACACTTCTACTTCAAAACTGAGATCAAATGTGGCCCTGTTAGGGAAAGGGATTTTAGCAACATAATGCAGTGTTTTTCAACTGCCGGTCCATGGACCAGGTCCAGTCTGGCAGAAATTTCCTGCCTGTTGATGAAAGAGTTATTGCCGCTTATACGCCTGGACAGAGCTGGATCCAGCACTAGGCGACCAAGGCAGTCACCCAGGGCCCATTGGCTGGGAGAGGGCCCACACTGGCTGGGAGGGTGGCCATTGGCCGAGAGACTTATTTTTTAATTTAACAAAAAAAATTTAAGGTTTTTCTTCAAGAAGAAGGCCCTTTGCGTCCAGTCACACAAACATGTATGACCTGTTTTCATCTTCTGCATCTGTGCAACCTGCTGTTTACATCTTCGTATTCCGTGCGCATGAAATTTGAATCCCAGAAGACTTTTGAAATGTGGACCACAAACAGATCACAAACAGACAAGTGAGAGTAGTAGGTGTGTGTGTGTTTAAGTGGTAGATAGATAGTTGTGTGTGTATGTAAGGAGTAGGTCAGTAGTGTGTGTGTGTGTGTGTGTGTGTGTGTGTGTGTGTGTGTGTGTGTGTGTGTAAAAAGAGGGAGGGAGGTGTCTCTCAACTTTCAAGATTTTCACAGAATGTCCAGATTTTTGTCTCATATTTTTAGTCTGTTCCTCATATAATTTGTGTTTTTCTGGGTTTATTGTGGCAAATCTGTGAGGACAGAATTCACTAAATAATGTCAGGCATTTCAGTTTCACACTTCGTATTCTTCAGAAAATTCACGATAACACAATAGCTTTTATTCTAGCAACTTTATAAGTTTGTAAGAACAACATTTAAAGTTTGTCCCTATTTTTGGGGCTTTGTCCCACCATTATTTTTGGCTTTGCCCAGATTTTTTGTGCTAAGAGGCTATGAGGTACGGGGTGTGTGTGTGTGTGTGTGTGTGTGTGTGTGTGTGTGTGTGTGTGTGTGTGTGTGTGTGTGTGTGTATAAGAGGGAAGTAGGTAGGGGTGTGTGTGTGCGCGTGTGCGTATAAGAGGTAGGTAGGTAGCATACCTCTCAACTGTCCAGATTTTTGCAGATTGTCCAGATTTTTGCCCCATATTTTTGGACTGTTCTTTATAAAAAGGAATGAAGTTTCAGACTTCATATCCTTTAGAAAAATGGATACTAACACAAATCTTGTTAGTCTAGCAATTTTTCTAAGTTTATGAGAGCAATATTTATAATCTGTTTAGTTTTAAGTGCATTTTCAAGGAATTGTAAGCTTTAAGGGAGGATATGTTTGCTGCTGCTTATGCTAAGTCTGTTTACAATGTGCAAATGTTTTGTTTAGCAAATGTTATCACTATTGTTGTAATAAAGTTTCAAGGCAGTGTTAGTAGCATAGCATGTAGCATTTTTACTTTTGATGCAGAAGGTTGTGGGTTCTATTCCCAGATCATGCAGATGGATTGTTGATACTGTGTTATATTTTAAGGTGGGTAGAGTGCTGAAGTCCTGAGTATGTCTTCCTTTGGATGAGATGCCTAGTAACTATGAACCTGTTTTCAGTTTGCCATCCATTCCCTATTGCAATGTTACCAGCTTACCATTTTTTTTCTTCTTCAAGGGCAGCAGACACTGAATTTGGAGATGAAACACTGAAATATAAAGTTATTTGCTAGCAGCAACCTCTTCATTAGTTACATATCTCTTTAATGTGGAATTATTCATATGACTTTTACTTCTGCAAAGATTGTGCATATTGACTAATATTGGTGGATTGTAATGGCAGAAGTCTGGGTGGCCTTTTATGGTTGAAATGTTCAGAACTGGGCAGTTTTTGTCATTATTGGTTCATATGTTTTGTTTCATTGCTTACTGGGAAAATGTTCAAAACTATAAATTTAAAACATGCTCTAACAAGTGGTGCTGTAATATACAAGATATATAATTTAATACAACCAGCAAGGTGAATCAAAGAACTCTTACATTTTTGCTTGGTCCTAAAAATGTGTCCAAGGGGCTTAAGATTTGAAAACAGCACACTAAGTTTGAAAACTCACAATAAGTTACTGGGCACAATAATCGATGATCAACTCAAATTCGACATCCATATCCAAAACTGTATTAAAAAAAAGGTAACTTGAAACTGGGTCTTCTCTACAGGAATAACAAATTTCTTGCTCCCAACTCCAAACCCACCCTTGCCCAAGCCTATCTCCTTCCATGTCTCCTCTACACTTCCCCTATCCTAACTCACCTCCAGTCAAACCTTCTGTTCAATCTAAAACAAGCTTACAATAACATAACCAGATTCACCAGTAACCAGCCTTATAAATCCCATCATTGCCTTGCCCTGAAACAGCTTCAATGGCTAGAATTCCCCCAGCCCTTACTACTTTCCCAGCTGCAGCTGACACACTCCCTACTCAGCAAACCGCTGGCCTGCACATCACTCTCTACCTTAGCATCCCCTTATACCCCAACCCGGTCTCTTTGTAGTTCTTTCCATCACCTTCTATACATCTATAAATCCAACAAAACTTATTGTAAACTGCTGTATAAACACTCTGTGTCCCTTGTTTGGAATAGGCTACCACCTCACATTCGTAGCATTACTAGTTCCAGCTGCTTTAAAACTGAAGTCAAGCACTACTTTCTGAACTCAAAAGCCTGTCCTTGCCCAAATCCTCCATAACCTGCATTTTCCTTTCTTTTTCTTTTCACTACCCGTCTACATCTAATAATTCAATTACTAATCTGCACATTAGTCAATACTATATTTTGCTACTTGGGTAAGAGATGTCATTATTGTAAATACTTACATGTACTAGTTGTATTTACTTAATTTTGTTTTATTTTATTTTAATTCATTTTATTTTACATTTGTTTACCAGGAAAGTCCGACTGGACACAGGTCCATTTTCAGCGGAGGCCCGGGGAGAAAAGCTCCACAAATAACACAAAACAATACAATACAATACATGAGAGAGAGGGCTAACAAATCATGCATATAACATTCATACAATATGGCAGAGATTACAGCTCATAACAGTGACAATCATTGATGTACAGAATAAACTTAAAACAGTTTTTTTTACAGTTATAATTACAGCAAGGTAAATATCAATGAGTTAAGCTTTCAGGAGAAAGCTGTTTCTACATAGCTGAAGCTCTGAAGCAATCTTTTAGTATTGATTAACCTGGGGATTGACATGAGCATAGCCAGTCATTTAGATAGTGGGTTTTCAGGAGTTTTTTGAAATGAGAAAGGGAGGTAGTAGAGGTTACATGGCTTGGTAATGCGTTCTAGTTTTTGGCAATGGTGCTGGCAAACAGGGATTTACCAGCTTCATTTTTATGCTTGATGACAGTTATGAGGTTCTGGTTACTAGATGTTAAAGCCCTAGAGGGAATGTGGGGCTGTATTAGATGCTGAAGTGCTGGGGTTATGTCAGGAAAGTAGTAGAGTTTGTGTGCTATAGACAGTTGATTGAGTAGGAGTATATGAGGCAACCCAAGACAGTTGAGCTGCTTAAGGGATAGACCGTGGTGGGACCTATATGAGGCTTCAGTTGCAAACTTGGCAATCTTGTTATAGCAAGATTCTATTTTATTTAGATCGATTTGGAGGAGATTAGTCAAGATGGGAGAGGCATATAGGAGGATGGATAAAAGGTGGGTCCTTGCAATGGTAACTTTGGTATGTTTAGTGATAGAGTGTTTGTTCCTGTAGAGGAGTCCAAATTTTTTAACTTTCCTGATGGTTTGTGCTATGTGTATGTCGAATTTCAGGTTATTGTCTATTTTTACGCCTAGCAGTGGTGTGTGTGTGGTTGGGCTGATTTGAATGGTATCTCTGGAGTTGATGGTGAAATTATTATTTAGGGGAGGTGATCTGCCTGGGCTGAAAAGAATTCATTTTTTTTTTTTTTGGAATTAAGAAGAAGTTTGATGTTAGTGAACCAAGTTTCGCCTAGGGTGAAGTTATTTTGGGTTAGGGTTTGCAGTTCATTTAAGGTGGGGGTGGCACATATAAAGGTGGTGTCATCTGCATATTGTACTATTGAGGCAGAGGATGCAGATGAAAAGATCCGGTTAGTAAATAGAGAGAACAGCAAGGGGGCAAGAATGGACCCTTGAGGGACTCCTGTGGTTACTGGTAACAGAGGGGATAGTTGGTCTTGCCAGAGAACTGCTTGCTGATGGCCTGATAAGTAGCTGCTAAACCATGATATAGAGGAAGGACTTATATTTAGGGTGGATAGAGTTTCAAGAAGCATACTGTAGTTTACCATATCAAAGGCTTTTGGTAAGCCTAAGAATATGGAAGATACAAATAGACCCTTGTTTCTATGGTGGTTAACTATGTTGGTGAATGATAGTAGTGCTGTGGTGGTGCTGTGGGAAGGTCTAAAGCCATGCTGAGATATGGAGAGAAGGTTATTTTGGAGGTACTGCATTACTTGAGTATGAACAACTCTTTCTAATATGATTACTGCATATATAATTTTAGTTTGTTTTATTGCTGCACTGTTTTTCTTGGGTTTTGTATATTGCCTACTATGTTAACTTTTTATGTTTGTATTGCTGGAGCTTTTCTCCTCGGGTCTCCACTGAAAATGGGCCATTGGCTCAGATGGACTAACCCGGTTAACAAATGTCAAATAAATAAATAAATAAATACAACAGCCCAAAGGTAAACTTAATCTGCCACTGACTAGATGCATTTTGTTTGAATGTGGGTTTCAGTGCTGTTTCAATGAATGTGAGTTTCAAGGACAGAGAAGTTTTAATGTTGTCTGTTTTAACCTTGAGACTGTATTGCTTTGTTTAGCAAATGTCTATCAGTGTTTGTGCTATAAAATTTGAAATAAATGTTTTAAATTAAATCCAAATATCTGTAATCATTGTAGAAGTAAAGCAGAAAAGAGTATGCACACTAAGAGTTTTGAGCAGTGTTAATGGTAACTTGGGAGAAATAACCAAGTAATGGGACACAGAATGGCTGCGGGGAGGGGGGCTGTGTATGGAAGGGCCTGATCCATTACCCTGCCTAGTGCCCCATTTGACCTCGATCTGGCTCTGCTCCTGGATCATGTAGTGGGTCAGCATTGCCTGGGACGACAAGTATAGACTATCTCTGTGCAACAATCTGGAAAAGACTCCAGTTTTCCCCCAGAAGATGAATATACTATTTGCTGATGTATGATTTCACCCAAGGGCGGAGTCCTGTATGAGGATGCAAAACAGTTTCTCTTAAACAAACTTACTCAAACATTTCAAAGTGATAAGCCATGCACACTGCACTACTTTGAGCTCTGTCACCCACCTGCACTGCCATTGTAGCTTGCACATTATGACACTGTAATCAGTCTGCTTTCCTATCTCCTCATAGGCCAACTAGTGTGTCCATCATTTAGTTCAACCAGCCCTAAAGCCAGTTAAAGAGCTTATCAGTATTGTTCCTGGTCGATAATATAGGATTGTAATGATTTTTCAGCATTTCTCACTTAGTATACTCGATTTTTATGGTCACACTATGTTTCTATGTCATTCTCAATTGGTGAGATTACTATGTTGGCATACAATGCTCAAACAGTGATTGTTTTAATTGGTTCCTTATAAATAATGTTTTTTATTTCTGCCTTAGTGGTCACCAAAATAATTCTATTTTCACTGGTCCCCAATTGTAAAAAGGTTGAAAACCACTGCTTTAAGATACAGCTGTAAAAAGAAGCTTTTTAAATATCTTTGGAAAAATATCTGCAGATACAGTGGAACTGTGAATGTGGTGTGAATTATGAATTTATAACTTGTTACTGAAAACTAACTTTCAGGCACTTTTAGTATTTACTTACTACCTTAAAGATTATCTGTACATTTAATTTATAGTGCATTTATGCAGTAATTTTTGTTTAGCCCACTGCTGACCTAGGTAGCTTTATTTATTTGTTTGCTTGTTAATCAGTTAGGTGGACTAGTTGATGGAACCTTTTCAGCTATAACCTGGGCCAAACTGAATGACTATACAGTACACTGAATGTAATGCAATGAGTAAAATAATAAGGCAATAACAGTGCAATAAAAACATGTTATAAGAATATACTTCATTAAGTAGATAGGACAGTATTTACTGTATCTGCAATGACAGAATATATCATTTTGAAAAAAAGTTTAATGCATAGAACACCAGCACAATGTTGATATATGTTAAACCTGTTGTAATAGGAAAGTGCAGTTACATTTAGAACTTGGTACTATCAGTGCCGTGAACAATGGTAATGGGCATACAAATTCATTTCGATTACCTAGTACCTTTACACCAATATTACATCCCTTATTAGATACTTTTTCAAGGCTAGTAGAAAATGATGTTTATGAATATTTCAATAATGATAACAGGTGTAGGAGAAGACAAGTTAAACATAATTTATCATTTTTACAAAGGAAAGCATTACAGGATTTGTGCCAAGATAGAACGATTACAGTTAGACCTGCTGACAAAGGAGGCCCTATTGTGTTAATGGATCGAAGTAGCTACCTTGACAATATGAAGATAATGTTAGAGGAAGGTATCTATATTAAGATCAATATGCAAGAAGTGACCAATAAAGTATTCAAAGTCTATGATATGTTAGATGATCTGGTCAAAAGTCATATTATTAACTTAGATTTGTTTAAATACCTTAGGGTTAATGATCCTTGTTTACCAGTAATTCAAGGTTTACCTAAGATTCATAAATCAGTTACCAATCCACCCCTGTGGCCTATACTGTCAGGTCAAGGTTGGCTTACAGATCCCTTTTCAATTTATATAGAGTACTATTTGCGACCTATCGTCGATGCCAATAATGTGGTTCTTAAGGATAGTAAGCAGTTTTTATTAGATCTATATAGTTATACTAAAACTTTACGTGATGATGAATTTTATTTTATGGTAAGCTTGGATGTGATTAGTCTCTTCACCGTTATTCCAAATGATTTAGGGGTAACTATGGTGCAGCGCTATTTGAATAGGAAATCACTTCTGGGTGAAGAAAAGGTTGATCTGTTGGCACTATTTTTGGAAACAGTTTTGTACAACAATGTGTTTATTTTTAATGAGGATGTCTTCCTACAGGTTGATGGCATAGCTATGGGCACTCCTTGTGCCAATAGCTACGCCAATATAGTGATGTCAGATTGGGAAGAAGAATTACTCTTTCCGTTAGCCACCTTTCAACACCATGTAGGTTTTTATAGGCAATTCGTGGATGACTTCTTCTTGATTTGGAGAGGTGATGAAAGTAGTCTATTAGACTTTGTGGCAAATATGAATAATTTGACTGAGTTTTTGAAGTTCACACTAAATTATTCAACTTCTAACATATCGTTTCTTGATGTAAACATTATAAGACTTGAGAGTGGTCTACTGAATACTTCTGTCCACAGGAAAGCATGTTTTAGGAATAGTCTTCTTCATAGACATAGTATGCACCCTAGTTTTGTTTTCAACAATGTTGTTAAGGGACAATTAATGAGAGCTTCTAGGTTGAATCCTTTGGATGAAGGTTATAAATGTGAGGTACTAGAATTAAGAAAAAGATTTAAGGAAAGATGTTATAGGGAGATAGAAGTAGATAGAGCTATTTCTGTAGTTAATGATTTAAGGACTTCAAGAGCTTGTCCCTACTTTTCTGAGAATGGGAAAAGTGTATTTACTATACCCCCAAGAGAAGTAGGGGGACTGAAAGTACCATTATATTTCACGAATGACATAGACGATATTAGGATCATTATTATGAAGCATTGGGACATCCTATTGCTAAATGATGACATAAGTAATGTGGTGGGATGTCAACCCAAGTTCTTATATAAGAATAAGCTGAATCTAAAACGGAAGTTGTGTTATCATTCAGGTGGTGTAGATACTACATATGTTACTCCCATATACAATACTGTTCCCTGTAATTCATGTAGACAATGTCAGTTTATAGATACTGACAATGTGTTTCAACATCCTAATACAGGTTATAATTATCATTTTAAAACTCAAACTAATTGTCGTAGTGAAAACGTAGTTTACCTTGCTAGATGTGGTGGGATGCACTTCATTCTATATAGGGAAAACTAATAGTCAGCTACGTGAAGACATTAGGGAGCATGTTTACCATATCAGGATGGGCTCTGAAAATAATGCTTTAGCAAAACATTGCAAGCAATATGGTCCATTGCATAGTTTTAAATTCTTTGTCATGCAAAGCATAATACCCAGTGGTAGAGGGGGTAATTTAATCAACTACACAGAGGAATGTGTAGAGCGGATAAACCACCAGGAATTAATGATAAAGTATGCTTACATCCCTTTTTACGTAAAAGAAGACTTTTTAAACCCAAGCAGAATGCTCATGTTTAGTTTCTTTTAATTATATAATGTTTTAGTTTTAGATATTTACTATTGTGTATATATTTGTTGCATGTTATTTATGAGTAAGTGCTCTTTATGTATGTAAAAACTTTTTTATATATATACATATACATTGTTTGAATATGCATTTCGCTTTAAATAATTTTTAATTGAGATTAATGACATCATGAACTTAATTGATTTATTAGTTTTACCATCTGCTTTATAAAGACAGGTAGTTTATGTTGTTTTATAGTCTGAAGAAGCCTTAGGGTGAAAACACTTACTACTGTTTGTTCGAATAAAAGGTGTTGTTTTTACGAACGGGAGTCTTTGAATTCATTTTGACTTTTGGAATTGTCATACCATTTTCATTTTGGTGGACTGTCTGTTGCTCCTGTATATGCTCTGGATTTTGCGTTTTTTATACTGTTGTAATATTAGACAATTTCATGAAAGAAGATGCAGCCATAGATCTTAAAAGCTATAATATACATTTGGATCTCAGGTTTATTTATTCTTTGTTGACTGGGTTAGTCCCACTAGGCTAGTAACCTTTTTATAGGGGAGACCCAAGGTGGTATTTTTAATACTAGGGGAAATTTGGCCAGGGCATATGGGAACTTCCCCCACAATTTTCATTAGGTGCAATGATATGTTTTACATCCACCTGATCTACTACTGACTCAAACAGATGGGACCTTGGCTTAGCAACGCATCCAAAAGATGACACACTCAGGACTGCAGCTTCCCCCATTATGCTACACTACAGTGTTAACAGTTGATCTATCCAGAGTGGGGATAGAACCCAAAGCCTTCTGCACCAAAGGTGAGTGTGTTACCTGTTGCAACAATGACACTGCTTAAGATTTGTGTAATTAAATTTGTTTTGTATCTTCATGGGAAGTTCTAGTTAGCAGGAACAACATTTTTCTAAAGGCCCATATTGCTAACCCAAACTTTGGTCTTTCAAGCATGGAAATATTTTGATCCAGATGAAAGGAAACAAATAGGATCATTAGTTAGGGTGAAGCAACATGGATTTAGGTAAAGCCATCAGACGTGAGGTTTGTGCAGTGATAATGTTTCAGCTGGCTTTTGTGAGTAACAGACAATATCCAACATGAATGGAAAGAGAAATGAACCTGCATATTTTGTTTACAGCTGCATGAAGAATAGTTATGTTGAAACTGGAATTTAAGGTGTCAGGTGACAGGGAATATTGAAATTTATGGATGAGTATATTGATTCCTTTGTTTCTTCTGAATTCAATAGTAATGTGATTGGATACTATGGTTGGAATTCATGGAGATGAACTGCACTGCTGTGCAAGCTTTGTAGAGATAAGCGACATTACACAGTGATACAGACACTGAATATTCCCATGAAATTATGCAGCTGTTATAGGCTGCTGGCTGCACTTTAAGGTACATAAATAACTCACAGCAAATATGCAAGTGGAAAAGGATGTACTGGAAGGTAGCAAAAATGGAACAGCAAGCAGCAGATCACACAAAAGGACAACATATGGGGATGTGTAGGATCAGTGGGAAGAGGGTAATTTTTTTTGCAATAATAGGCTTCATTTGTAATAGTTTTGGAAGGAAATAAAGGAAAGGGGATGAAAGGAAACCTAGGGTAGAAAATGGGATAGGACAGCGTGTGGGGGCCAGAAAGACATATACAGACCAGCACAGACAAACAGGGGTGGAGGTGTACACAGCAGGATGGAGAGGCATGGGGTGGACAGAGTCAAGTCAATGTTAGACAAATGGTGATGGAGAGGATTGGATAATGCACAAGCTATGAAACAGGGCAAAAGAGAAAGGGAGTGCATGTGACTGTGGATAGAGTGAGGTACAAGTAGCATACTTGTCTCCTATCCTGACCCAAAGGGACACTACAAGATATTTATGCCTCCTGACCTAATTTGCCTATACGTGGCACAAACTGGTATAAACCTGAATAGCTTGGAAGCATGCCAACAATTTCTAGGTGAAGCCATGCAAATTTGATAAGTTATCATGCATATTTGCATAGAATTATTTGGATCTACAGGCATTCCTAGGATGAACATAGTACCCTGAAAGTGTGTTTTTCTGCATTTCTAAGGATATGTACCTATCCACTGGAGTCCACAACAACAGGAATATGCTTGCCTGCATATGTATCATGTTTATAGAATGTACTGGCAATAAGGCAGTATACATCATTTGGGCAACCTGTTCCTGTATTTGTCTGCTACTGTTAAAGTACCCTGATATCCTGTCTAAGGTGGTGAGTACAGCAGTCATATACCTACACACATGCTTTCTTCAAAGTAAAATAGTTAGGCCATCTCACTGAGGGCAACCAAGGTTATATAGGGGAAACTAAAAGAAGTTTAGCAGAGAGAATAAAGGAACACATTAGGGATATTAAAAATAAAAAAATGTCAAGCCCAGTAGCAGAACATTTCCATTTAGCACATGGGGGGGGGGCTATTAAAGAAATGAAAGTTACAATTTTAGAACAAATAGAAAATCAGTATGGTGATGAGAATTTGTTAAAACACATTTTAAGGAAAAAAGAAGCAGTATTGATTATGAAATATGGAACTTTGCAGCCCAGGGGGCTCAATAAGGAGTGTAATTGGCAGGGTTTTATATGTTGATTGTTTTATTAAGTAATTATGAATGAATTTTATTTAATTGTTTAATTGATTTATAGGAAATGTTAAGAGAGTATATAATGCGGATGTATTAATGGATAAAGTTTTTTTACTCTGTAAAGGCAACAGCCGAGGCGCTAGAGACGAGATTATAAGGTTTTATCAATAAATTCATCTGGGTGGAAAGTAGAGCTGTCTTTCACTGGTCTTTCTTGTGGTTAAAATAACATTGTTTTTTGGCTTGTGGTCGAAATATCTATGACCAGTGAAATTCTGTGCTCCTTTCCTCGAATTTTTCGAGAAGTCAACATGGATTTTAGTACTGACAATGTGGAAGGCAACAGTAGTGGTAGTATACCAAAAACGGATGGTGGAGAAAGTATAAATTGTGGACAAAGAACTAATAACTTGGATATACCAAGTACATCTATGTCAAATGTATTTAAGAAATGGGAAAACGCTCGACAACGAGTTACAAGTAATCCTTTTGCAATGGTGGGCAAAAGGAAAGATATATCAACTATACCAGCGGTACAGGATTTATGTTCTCAATTAGAGAAATCCATTTTTAAGGAAGCCTCGGTGTTTTATAACATAAATAGTCTCCAGAGGTATTTGGAGCTGGAAATAACACCTAGAGGCTTGAGAGCTTTAAAAAATCCCTCTTCTCCCTTTGAATTGTCAGAGGAGTTAGAAGTCCGTTTTCAAGAGAGATGGATAGCTGCAGCACATCGCTGCAGCGTAGAATGGGTTACTATTCTTGTGGAGAGGGATAGAATCAAAAGGGACAAGTTATTGACAGAGACAAAACATCTTTGTGAGGAAATTGTTAAAACTTCCTCTAATTCAGTGTTAGAATCCTTTCTAACTGAAATTAATGAGAAGTTGAAAACATATGAGAAAGATTTATTACAACGGAAGACAAATAAATTACAAAGAGACATTCGAGATTACGAGCACCATAAAGCTTTTTTACTTGTGCCCAATCAGCGTACTAAAAGGCGGAGCGTCAGCTTCAAAAAAGATGACATCATTTCCGGGCCACAGAAGAACAGGAGCTTTATGTCGGGCGAAAGTGGAGCGTCCTCGCTAGAGGAAGAGGAAGAATTTCGGCAAGAATTTCCAACTTTGCAGAAAGCAGCAGAGGAACAATCTTTTCGCAGGACATTTCGGGGCTCCGGCGGAAATAATAACAACTTTAACACAAGGAAAAGAGGCTGGCAGGGACAGGACTATGGTAGAGACTCGGGAGAAGGACATTATAAGAGAAGCAAATGGACAAATAAATAAGGTACAATCAGTTTGTTTAGAAGATTATGTGGTTAATTTATCTAATTATGTTTTTGATGATGTAGAACTAAAAATTTTGGATAAAGGTTTAAAGTTTATACCTACTGTATTACCTCGATTATATGAGGTGAAAGGGGAAATTCATGAGTTGGTACGAAAAATGCATGTGAAGGAATATTTCTTCAACCAGGGAGAACAAGTTATCTCTGTGGGAAGTGGTTATGATTCGACTACCAGTGGGGAAAGTTATTTTTCTTGCGAGTCTGAAGTAGAGAACAACGCTTATACTCAGTTTGATTTAAGTAAAATCAAAACTAAAAATATTTTTTGTCCTCCTTACAAGAATGCTTGTATACAACGTTTCAATAATGCATTGCAGTTTCTCATAGAAAAGGAACTGAAAGAAACAGTTGAAAACAACAAGCATTATAATTTAACCAGACTAGAGTGGTTTAAACTACAGAAAATGAGTCAAAATAAAGATTTGATATTTAAACCCTCTGATAAAGGGGGCAAATTAGTGGTTCTGAATTCCACTGATTATTTAGAAATGTGTTTGCAACATTTAAATAATGAGGAAGTATATAGTATTGTGAACGACACAAGTTTAGGGCAAGCACAGCATGAATAGCGTTGCCACCCCTCCGCTTTTTTTTCTGGAAATCAATAGGGCACTCCGGTTCTCCGGTTCTCGCTCTGGGAGTCCGGAAATAATAATAATGAGTTGTACGACGTCAGCGCGTCTGTACGACAAAAAAAAAAATGACTTTGCCGTCTTGGACTCTCGGTTGATTGGCTGCTTGCTGCAGAAGAGGCTCATGCAGCAAGCAGCCAATCAACACTTAGATTTGCAAGTCAAATCCCCGCAAAGCCCGCGAAAATTAGGGGATAAAAAGCGGTGCTCCAGCTATACTTTTACCTTTTACTGTCTCTACTCTAAAAGGTCGGTACTTAAGGTCTGAAATTTCTTGCTGGTTCGTCTGTTTACTAGTTGTTCGGGACGTCTTCGGTGGATTTCCTGGTGTGGTGTGCTGGTTTCATTTGCTGCTGCTGCCTGGAGCCTGGAAGGATTGCCCTAGCCCTGCTGCTTGCCTTGCTTGCTGGAGTCTTGCCCTGGAGAAGTGCTGTGGACTGGCCAACTGGGTGGTGGTGTGTTCCCCTGCCTGCCTGCTGCTTGCTGGCCCTTTGTTAGCTGCCTGTTCTCTTCTGGCTGAGAGATTGTTTAAGGAGCCCTGCTGCTGCTTTTTCTGGAGGTAAGTGGAATTTTTTTAATGGATGAATTCTTTGGAATTAAGGTAGATTTTCAAAGATTAGTGTGACAAGGGGAATGAAATATTGCCAGCACAGCTACTAGTGAATTTTTTAAATATTAAATTTATATTAATTCACTAGCTGTGCTGGCACTATCGCATTCATTGATGGTGACAAGATGTGTGTAACTGTATCTAGATGTTCAACATGTGATTATTAACTAGAACAATTTCTAGTTTGTAATCACCACATCTACCTTATTCTTTATCTGTAGTTTCTAGTATACTGTCTGCAGATATATATAGGAAGGGTTTGTTTGGCTGTTTTAACTGCAGTTAGTGTAACTATTTTTCATGTGGGTGCACTTTGATTTATTATTTTCATGTGGGTGCACTTTGATTTATTATTTTTCCTGTGGGTGCACTTTGATAGTGAATGTATACTGAGTTATATAGGGTTTTTGCTATGATTGTAGAGCTATGATTGTAGAACTATCATTTATCTAGTCATCACTGCTATGTTTACCTTGATCTGCATTTTCTAGGGTATACCAAGGCTGTTTTTACTGCAATGTTTTAAATATTTCATCTGGTTTTGGACTTGGTTACAGTGAATATATAATGACTACATGATCTGTATAAGATGCTTGGACTGTAGATCTGTCTTTTCTAGTCTGTCATCACCGTGATGTTTACCTTGACCTGTGTTTCTTCCTAGGGTGTCTTTCTAGGGTGTACACAGTCTTCAGATTTATAGTGAGCTTAAATGTAGCTTTTTGTCTAGCTTTTGTCATCAGCACTGTTACTTTTATCTGTGTTTCTAGGGTATACCGCCTATACCAAAGCTTTAGTTCATTTGATGTTACAGTGAATATATGACTACATGATTTGTATGATGTTTACCTTGACCTGTGTTTCTTCCTAGGGTGTCTTTCTAGGGTGTACAGTCTTCGTATTATAGTGAGGCTTAAATGTAGCTTTTTGTCTAGCTTGTCATCAGCACTGTTTACCTTTATCTGTGTTTTCTAGGGTATACCGTCTATACCAAAGCTTAGTTCATTTGATGTTACAGTGAATATATGACTACATGATTTGTATAGGATGCTTGGACTGTAGAACTGTCTTTTCTAGTCTGTCATCACCGTGATGTTTACCTTGACCTGTGTTTTTCTTCCTAGGGTGTCTTCCTAGGGTGTACAGTCTTCGTATTATAGTGAGGCTTAAATGTAGCTTTTTGTCGAGCTTGTCATCAGCACTGTTTACCTTTATCTGTGTTTTCTAGGGTATACCGTCTATACCAAGGCTTAGTTCGTTTGATGTTACAGTGAATATATAATGACTACATGATTTGTATAGGATGCCTGGACTGTAGAATGGTCTTTTCTAGTCTGTCATCACCGTGATGTTTACCTGACCTGTGTTTTTCTTCCTAGGGTGTCTATGTCTAGGGTGTACAATCTTCGTATTATAGTGAGGCTTAAATGTAGCTTTTTGTCTAGCTTGTCATCAGCACTGTTTACCTTTATCTGTTTTCTAGGGTATACCGTCTATACCAAGGCTTAGTTCGTTTGATGTTACAGTGAATATATAATGACTACATGATTTGTATAGGATGCCTGGACTGTAGAATGGTCTTTTCTAGTCTGTCATCACCGTGATGTTTACCTGACCTGTGTTTTTCTTCCTAGGGTGTCTATGTCTAGGGTGTACAGTCTTCGTATTATAGTGAGGCTTAAATGTAGCTTTTTGTCTAGCTTGTCATCACAACTGTTTACCTTTTATCTCTGTTTTCTAGGGTATACCGTCTATACCAAAGCTTAGTTCGTTTGATGTTACAGTGAATATATGACTACATGATTTGTATAGGATGCTTGGACTGTAGAACTGTCTTTTCTAGTCTATCATCACCGTGATGTTTACCTTAACCTGTTTTTCTTTCTAGGTGTCTTGGGTATATAGCAATGCTTAATGTAGTTGCTTTTCTTTGGGACTGTCAATGTGAAATATTTCATGTGGTTTTGAGCTTGTTACAGTGAATATACACTGGATATTTTCTAATGTTTTGTTGTGTAGATATTTAAGTTTTGCGACTACTTAAATATTTATTTAGAGACACTGGGCCACTCTACCTTGGCATTGGTCAAACTAGCAATGTTTATTACTATTGCACAGTAAGACTGAACACACTTTGTTAGGGCCTTAAAGTTGCTTATAAGGAGTAGCTGGCAATGATTACGTTGTAGTCTGGGGAAAAGGGGGGCATAGTTAGTAAACTTGTGCCAGCCTTTCCCTTGTGTATATAAATCAGACCTCAAGTGTGTCTCAACTGCTTGAGCAGGGTCCCAAAGCACTGTTTGATAAATAGGGTGCTGGAGGTCTTCACTTGGCCACTATGCTCAACTCTAACTGTGCCAGTGGGAGGTGGTGGTGGGGATCTGGAGTGGAAGAGGGGAGAAACCAGCCCCAAGTTGACTGGTCTCTGTGCTTTTAAGAGAAATTGCACTTAATATGGGGTGTTGCATTTGGAATACTGTGGGGCTACGGAATTCGTCTTTATCATGTCTGCCCATACGGTCTCTTATCGCTATGCAAGTTATTATTGTTGCAGCCAGAGGGTATTATGATTGCTGAGTTACATATTTCATGTTTATCATTGTGTCGGCCCACACTATGTCCTGTTTTTCTTTATGCAAGTTATTACAGTTGTAGCCAGAGGGTATGATTGCTGAGCTGCCATGTATTTCATCTTTATCTTGTCAGTCCACAGTATGCCTGAACTTTCTTGCTGTGTTCAGACTCAGCTGGATAACTTTTGCACTGGGTTCTACATAAAAGTAGAGGGTCTTAATTTGGTGCATTGCTGTAGTTTCTGACCCATGTGTTTTACACACAGTTGAATGCCTTCTGTGCATATTCTGCTGTAACACCAGGTTCATGTGTAACAGCTGCAGAAAGTCCCTCAGACAGGAGTTGCTTCTGCCTTTCATTGCTTTACCTTCACTAATTTTTCATGAGGAGTCTCATTTTTTTTCCCCTATACCAACTTGGTATTACTACAGTGTGAAAGTCTGGAGATTCACATGTGAATGTGAACTCTGGCTAGTGGCTACTGACTGACACAGGCCCCACCAGGCACTGGTGTTGGTCACAAGTGTTTTGGTTTTCTATTAATAGCTGTTTTGGTTTATTGTAGTGTTGAGCAAGGATCCTGCACAAATCATGTTCAGGAAAAGGTCAATGGATCATCAAGAAGAGGCTGAAAGCGCGTCTCCTAAGAGGTTTTTCTGCAGTTATAATAAGGTGTGGGAGCAAAGCTACTCATGGGTGCGACCTGTTCCAAATGCAGATGCCATGGCAAAGTGCACATCCTGTGGAACAATTTTCACTGTAAAATGGGATGGGGAAAAGGCATTGAAAAGCCATCAGAAGTCAGACAAACATCAGCAAAGCCTTCAGCTCCAGAGGCAGAACCTCGTAATGACCAAGTTTATTCAGCCACGTAGTGTAACCAGTGAAGCTTCCAAAGTCACTGCAGCTGAAGTGACAGCAGTTTATCATGGAGTGAAACATGGTCACTCATATGTATCCATAGATTGTGGAGGTAAGCTGGCACCGACAGTCTTCCCTGATTCTACTTTGGCTTGAAATTCACCTGTGGGAAGACAAAATCTGAGAGTATTGTCATGAATGTACTTGCACCTCATTCAGAGGAGCTCCTTCTGCAGGAACTTGGCAATTCCTATTTCTCAGTGGGATCAGATGCATCCAATAAAGGGAACAGAAAAATGTTCCCTTTAGTTATTCAGTACTTTACTCACACCCATGGCACACAACAGAAACTCCTTGATTTCTACGAGGATCATAACGAAAGTTCTGAATGTATCTTTACTAGAATAAAGGACATCCTTGTGCATAAAGGCTTCAAAGTACAAAACATTGCTAGCTATGCTGCAGACAATGCCTCAGTCAATTATTGAAAGCACAGGTCTGTTTTTAAAAGTTTGAAATCTGAGGTGCCTCACATCATTGCAGCAAACTGTTTATGCCATGTAATACATAACTGTGCCAAGCATGCAAGCAAGGCCCTTGCAAAGTTTGATGTGGAGACTCTGGTTTTGAAAGTACATAGTGAGTTTTCAGCATCTGCTAAAAAAATGGCACTGTTGAAAGGCTTCTATTCTTTCCTAGACCAGGACTTTAAGGAAATAATGCAGCATGTTGTAACAAGGTGGCTGTCTTTGTTCCCAGCTGTGGCAAGGCTGGTAGAATGTTGGCCTGCTATTAAAAGTTATTTTATTAGTCAAGGGCCTGAGGACTGTCACCCCCTTATCTGGAAATTTGTGGAGGCCGATGAGGATGGCATCAGTGGGGATGTCTTGGAGGCAGAGTGCTACATACATTTCATGCACTACATCCTGCAGGTATTCCACAAGTCTATAGCAAAACTTGAAAGTAACACTCTCTCTGCTTAAGAGTTGTACACCGTGATGAAAAGTCTAAAAGATGAGTTGCAGAGAAGGCTAGATGACCAGTTCTTTGGTGCTAAAGTTTCATCTGCCTTACAGCACTTTACTCCAGCTGTCGCACAGCAGGTCTGTAGGACCTTCTGTGATTTTTACAGTAAAGCACTTTGTTACCTACAGAAGTGGTTTGACTATGATAATAGTCCCTTTAAAGCTATGCAGGTCCTCAGCCTCCAACATCCTGTAACTTGGCCAGAACTGCGTACAGTTGCAGACCTCTTCAAATTGGATGTGGACATTGAAGCACTTTACTCAGACTACTGTACTTTAACTGCTGCATTGCCTGCCCTGTTACAGATGACAGAGGCATCTGTAAGTGATCACTGGGTGACTTTTTTTTAGTAAAGCTCCAGACTGCAAGCCACTTTACAGACTGGTGCAGTTTGCTCTTTCAATCCCCCCCAGCAATAGCTTTGTGGAAAGGGTTTTTTCACTTATGGGGAATGCGTGGACTGATGTAAGAAATAGAATGCTTGTGTCACTTGTGAAGGCAGAGTTGCAGGTCAAGCTAAACCTTAACATGAGTTGTTCGCAATTTTATTCATTTGTGAGAAATAACCAGCCATTACTTGAGGCTGCTAGATCAAATGCCAAATATAGCTTCAAGTATAAGCAATGATTTCTAGCAAAACCTGTGAAGATACTTTAAACAGTTGCTTTTCTTTTACTATTGTGTGTGGTGAACCCTTAATGTACTGCTTTGAATGAACTGGTGTTTTTAATATCTAAGTAATTGTATTTCCATTTTAGTACTACCTGTGATATTAGACTTGGGCTTAGTTTTCCCATGCTTGTGTGTGATGTACTGTTGTATGTAGTGAACCTTTGAATGAAGTATTGCTAAATAAAGTTTTTTTTAATTTACTTTTGACTCGTTGCACATTTTTCTACTTATTGGTAACTGTATGTGATATTAAAGAATTGTGCTGAAGGGTGCTAGAGTAAAGGGGTGTGGCTATTAAAGGGAATGGATGTGGCTTGATTGTGCATGGGGCGGGGCTTGTTTGTCAGGAAATGGCACAGTAGAAAGGTGGCAACCCTAAGCATGAATTATACAACTTGTTAAAGAAAGGTGAAAGGCTACATTATTTTATGGCCAAGGATATTACAAATAAATTGTACACAAAGAATAGTACTGTAGCAAAGTTTTTTTGTGTTCCAAAATTACACAAAAATGTTCATCAGCCTCCAGGTCGACCGATTGTTTCGGCGACTGGATCTTTTACATACAATGTGGGCAGCTTTCTGCATGAAACATTGATTACAGAGGTGGTGAAATTACCATCATATATTAGAGATTCCTATGATTTTTTGAGTAAAATACAAGGAATAAAATGGACCAAGGACATGTTTTTTATTACAGCTGATGTGGTTAGTTTATATACAAATATTACACATCATTTAGGTCTGAAAGCTGTACAACATTTCTTGAAAGATACACCTAGGACTCAATATATTATGGAATTATTATACTTCTGTTTAACTAATAATATTTTTGAATTTGATGGAGTGTTATATAAACAAAAAGTAGGAACAGCTATGGGAGCGGCATTCGCCCCAGTTTATGCTAATTTATTTATGGGGCTGTTTGAGATTGAACACATCTATAGAAGTCAGTTTTTCAATAGACATGTGCTTCTATATTATCGCTTTATAGATGATTTGATTTTCATCTGTAAGGACGGAAAAAATTTGGCTAATGAATTTGTTGAATATTTAAATAATAATAATCATAAGATCAAATTTGATGGGTTACAGATAGGTGGGGAAATTAATTATTTGGATATTTCATTGGAAGGACAAGTAGGTAAGAAGATTCACACTACGATACATAGGAAGTTTAATCAAATGAATAGGATGTTACATGCTACCAGCTGTCATCCAGAACACACTTTAAAGTCCATACCTTATGGAGAAATGTTGAGAATTAAGAGATTATGTAGTGATGTTAAAGAGGCAAAAAATGAAACTAAAAAAATTATGTATAACTTCATAGAGAGAGGTTACAATTCAGATGAAGTTAAATCAAGTTATGTTAAATTATATGGAGAAGGTCATGTAGGAACAATGAATAAGAGAATTATTAAGAATAGTAAGTTTGAAATAATAAATAGAAAGAAAGAAAGTTCCAAAATGTTCTTTGTCACAAAATATACTGTCTTTTCTAATAAAATGAATGAGATAGTAAAAAGTTTTTGGAAACAAATCAGAAGAGAGGTGCCTTCACTAATAGATGTTGAGCTTTGTGTCTCCTATCGGAGGGGACGCAGTTTAAAAGATTTTTTAGTCCGGGGAAGATATAAGAGACCAATACAAAAGATAGATAATGCTATTACTAAGAAGGGAACATATCCCTGTGGAAAATGTGCCATATGTCAATATATAATAAATGAGGCGGAAAAAATAGGAGATAGAAGTTTTAACACCATGGGCACATATTCCTGTATGAGCAGGGGAGTAATTTATGTGATTAAATGTTCCTGTGGTAAAAATTATATTGGGGAAACTAAAAGAAGTCTAGCAGAGAGAATAAAGGAACATATTAGGGATGTTAAAAATAAAAAAATGTCAAGTCCAGTAGCAGAACATTTCCACTTAGCACATGGTGGGGTTATTAAAGATATGAAAGTTACAATTTTAGAACAAATAGAAAATCAGTATGGTGATGAGAATTTGTTAAAACACATTTTAAGGAAAAAAGAAGCAGTATTGATTATGAAATATGGAACTTTGCAGCCCAGGGGGCTCAATAAGGAGTGTAATTGGCAGGGTTTTATATGTTGATTGTTTTATTAAGTAATTATGAATGAATTTTATTTAATTGTTTAATTGATTTATTGGAAAAGTTAAGAGAGTATATAATGTGGATGTATTAATGGATAAAGTTTTTTTACTCTGTAAAGGCAACAGCCGAGGCGCTAGAGACGAGATTATAAGGTTTTATCAATAAATTCATCTGGGTGGAAAGTAGAGCTGTCTTTCACTGGTCTTTCTTGTGGTTAAAACAACATTGTTTTTTGGTTTGTGGTTGAAATACCCTGATATCCTGTCTAAGGTGGTGAGTACAGCAGTCATATACCTGCACACATGCTTTCTTCAAAGTAAAATAGTTAGGCCATATCACTGAGGGCAACCAAGGTTACCTTAACTTTTGGTATTAAGGATGCTTGTCTTACCCTATACTTAAATACTGGGACATACACCAACAGTATGTATTTCCATATCTCTACCTACAACTGTTGTATTGCATACTCATACAGTGTTCCTTGGATAAGTGTATGATATATGCACGTTACCTTTTTGTCTGTAACTGTAATACTATCAAGCTCAATGGTATATCAGCTGTAGCTCTGTGTCATTTGTTCACAGATGTTTGCATCTTGATAGAACAAGGTGGAGAGCAGAAGGTGAGCAATTTCAACGATGCTGGAATTGGTGACCTGTGACAGACATGTAGGACACATGGATAGCACCTCTTTGAAGAAGTGGAGCTGACCAGCCTTTAATTGAGCAGGTGTGCCAAACAGTGATACCTGCACAAATGCTATAGGTTGAATTAAACACATTACTGACATGCCATACTATGGCAAGGCAAAAGATTGTTCTATATCAGTCGAGGGGGTTGACAACTAGGAGCATCTGGGAGTAACATGTTACAGAACCAGAGGAATTTTGGTGTACTTGCAGGGGGAATGGTTCTGGAATTATCCCTGGGGGAATGCACACTGACATCAGGATGACCCCCCCCATGTGTCTCAAGGGATGACACACCAGGTTATTACCTCTTACAACATATTTAATTACAGATGTACTGCACATAGATGCAATAGGCCAACCACAGCAACTACTGGCTATGCAAAGAATGATATATTGCCTCCTAGTGATTACTGTAGAGTATGTGGTCCTGCAGTGTTGGGGCAGTGCAGGAGGAGGGTCTAGTACACTTGCCAAGAGTGGAAGAGACTACATAACTTTCCTATAAAATGGAGGGTGAGAGAGAGAGAGATAGAGAGATAGAGCAAGAAAGCAAAGAGATGCTGACTTCTTTGGCAGAAAGAGGGACTACTGTGGAGAGACACACGGTCTGGGGGCTTCAGAGAGTGAGACTGAGTATCAGAGATGACCTCACTGGCAGGGAGTGGGAACATATTAGAAAGGCACACAAGCTGGGGACTATAGGGAGTGAAAGTGAGTATCAGAGACTTTTGCTTCAAAATTTTGTAATATAAAGATTATGAAATGTAAGCCATTATATTGTTTGGATAGACCGTTTTGAGCTAATGTGATTAGTATCTAAGTTATACTCAATTTTCTCTTGTAAATTCACTGTAAATAATGTACACTTGAATATAAAGTAGAGCCTCCAGTTGTTGTTAAATACTGTACTGGTAGTATTCAGTGTGTATCTTTTGGTCTAAACATACCAACATGTGGTATGTTTGGTCCCTGCATTATTGCTTGCAAGTACAGACCCATTGTGAGTTGATTTCTCCATCCATAGAAAGAGAGAAGTGAGTATGTGCTTTATAAGGGACTGCAATTTGTTTTCTTTTGTAATTATGAGTTTAGGTATAAATAATTATAATGAGAAGAGATGGACATACTTCTGAGTCATTGCGAGTTTAATGAAAGTGTAATTCAAAGTGCATTGTTGAGTGGATTTTTAACAGTAAGTAGAACGAGATGCTCCTTTCTGACTACACATAAAGGCAAAGAGACAGAAGCTAGAAGCAGAGCAATTCTGAGAGAGAAGTAAGTCTAATTACTTCTTAAACAAAGTTTAAATAGATTTGCATGGCATGGCAAACAGTAGTAGAATGACAAATACTAAGTGGTTTAACAAAGTGATATGAAATTGCTGAAAAGTTGCTTACCAAGAGGAAGTGCATAGTGAATTACTAGACAGTTGTTTACTAAAAGTAGCACTTAGTAAATTGCTTAAAGGTTATAAACATATGCATAGTGAATATACTAAAAAAATAATTTACTGAGGCAAGTAGCAAGCACGGCAAACTGTGATAAATTTCCAAAGTACAAAAAGTAGCTTCCTGCATTTTAAATTTAGGTTGGTAACCAAATAGCTTATAAAGAATTGTGTTGTTAAATTGCTTATAACTTGGGGAGAAGCTCTGGAAATTCACCTCTGTAGTAAATGCAAGGTGTGGATAAGTAATGTGCTTAAAAACGTGAAGAAGTAACTGGTACATGGGATGTTGAAAATGTTATGGCATTATGAAATCTGTGCTCAATAGTGTGTTGAGAAGAGTCATTGTTCTTTTTTGAGAAAATAAGTCATAGGGCAGGATTCACGAAGCCTCCGTGTAAGAGTTATAACTCATACACGGAGGCTGCAGTTAAACGGAGTGATGTCAGCATGCTTTGCATATTCATGAGAGCATGCTGAATCACACTTAAGGCTAACACGGTCCATGTAAGACAGTAGGGGGCGTGTCCATAGGCCGAGCCCTGTAAGCGGACACGCCCCCAGAAGAGGAAAAGTTCCCAAAGTAAACACCCACGACAGAGTCCACGGAAATGTGAATAAACAGAACACAACACATGCCCTCACAGACTATGAACAGAAAACATATAAATAAACATGTTATATATTCTTTAAATTGTAAAATGTTTAACCGTGAGTGCGCTTATGCTGGCATGCCCGTAGCGCAGCTACAGTTAGCAGGCAGTGGGAAAGCATATAAGAACTAAATATGCAAAATAAGCCAGGAAGCAATAGCATAGCGGTAGAGATGTTGGCTGAAGAGCAGGCATTCATGGTTCGAGCCCCACAACACCAATTTTATTTTTAGCAAAATAAGCATGAAACAAGTCCCTGACAAATATGTACACATAAAACCACATTTTATGTAAAATGTAATGAAATAGCCCATTTATATTGAAGAAATGTGAGGTAACAAAAGAATAAAAAATGCCAGATGTGCCCATAGCTGAGCTACAGTTTAACAGGGTGAGTGCATCTGCCCGTAGATGAGCAGTGGTTTAACTGGTGCAAAATGAGTGCCCGTAGCTGAGCAGTGGTTTAACATGCTAAATCTATGTGCCCCTAACTGAGCTGAGCGTAATATGCGTGCCGATAGCCAAATGAGGCTTAAACCAGCGTACCCCGTTTGCGCGGAGCTGCGGACCGCGCAAACAAGCTAACCGGCGGCAACGCGTTGAGCAAGCCGTATCAAAACTGCCTTTACACAGACACACCCCTCAGCATGTCTAGACAGTCATGAAAAATAAAAGCAGTGGCAAGGTTCGAACCCAGGATACTATACACCATAGTCAAGGTACCAAACCACTAAGCCATGACAGCAGTACCTAGAAATGCAATAATAGCTAATATATAGGAATGAATACAAACTGGAGCATGACAATGCAGGTTTACTGAAGTTGATACAATTCCAAAATGGCCAATCACAGATATGTGCAGGAAAAACGGACTATATAAGCCCCATAGGCGGGAATACACAGCATAAACGATTGTAGAACTGACCTGCAGGCAGAATGACAGGAGTAGGAGAGGGTAGTTGCTTTCGAGCACAGAGGTGGGGTGTTGAGGAGTCCAGGTACATGGTCTGGCTCCTAGTCCACAATCATGAGGCCCAACTCATGCAGGGCCAGGTCCTCTGGGGAGCATACAGGGCCGAGGCGTGGGACCGGTTGGCTCATGATCTCACCAGTGCCACAGGGATTCCAAGGACTGGTGAGCAGGTCCGTCACCACCATGCGGACCTGAAGAGATGCAAGCAGGACCAACTGAACCTTTGGATCCAGGAGGCCCGGCAAACACCCAACGACCCACTACTGAGTAAGTTACATTTAATTATGTATGTAAGAAATTAAACTAGCTGATATTATGGAGATGTGTATTCCAATATTACTTCATTTATATTACAGCTGCAGGTGTCCGTTCTGTGAACCGCAGAGCCTATGGCGATAGGCTGGTGCGGTTGCGCCACCAGGCAGGTCAGTAATCCACTACCAGTAACTGTAAAGAAATATAAAAGTATGACAGTCAGCAAAAGAGTGCAGTGTAGTCAGTAAGGAATAAAATGTGCAAGTAACAGTGTGAAAGTGTCTGCAAGTATTGCTTGATTACAAAAGTGTGTTTCAGCCTGTAAGTTAAACCGAAAAATGAAACTGTCTGACATAAATTCTGAAATAAAAATGCCCTACCTGTAAGAAAATAGTACACAACCTGCAGCAGGCTGAAAAGTATAGCTGCAGAAGATGATGAAATCACATGTGTGAAATATATCCCTGTTGAAATACTGAAACATGACAGAAGTGAGACTGCTGGAAAGGATTGTAATAACTACAGGTAAAACATGTCAATAAAGCCTAGAAGTAAGTACCATCCTGAATAGTAAAATGAAAGCAAGTGAGAGAGTGTGAGAAAGTGTCATGAATCCAGCAATACAGTAGTAATAACCCCTGAATAAAGTATACTGCAGTCAAGACAGAATGAAATGCATGTGAGAATCAAAACCAAACAGCAAAATCTGTTCAAAGTGTTGCTGCATCTGGAATGTGTATCCCAAAATCTGGATATGTTGCTCTCAGTCTGCAATATGCAGATAGGATGATTGTCTGATATACCAAACATCCACACTTGTCTACAGCTATATAAAGCAAATGTAGCAGGATGATGTAGCTGAACAAAGCTAGATATGAATGTGTATGAAGAACAATAAAATGTATATTGATGTTGCAGTAACAGTCCTATCACCAAGTTGAAATAGTTATCATATAGGAAACTGTAGTTAGAACAGTAGTGTGTATATAACTGTAGCTATTAGAAATGTACAGCATATGTATTGGTATTTGAAGGTGTTAATATTATTTTCTTCACCCCACCCTATAACCACATATAACCCATTCCACGTGAAAATGGTATGTGCAATCACAATTAACACCCCTGGACGTTTGTCCTGTTGGGTCATATATATTTGCATGTCCGTTGATGCATCTGCCCTGTTCATACATCCAAACCTGATGGCCTGTTGCCATCAATTAACCCTGCATGTTGTTGGACTGTGTATTTCTGTTCAAATTATGCATGTGTTATGCACGCTGTTCAATGGTGTGAATATCTGGGTGTTTGGTTAATGGGAATACTAATGCATGCTGTTACAACTAATTGTGAATGGTATTATATGTCACTAACCCAAACTGTCATGACATAATGCAAAACATAGGATGACAGGGAAGGCGGGTTCCAGCGGACCCACCTCTCCCACCTCAGCTGGCGAGTGCACCTGGCACTAGTGCCGAGTCCGGACCCTCCTCCGGTGGCCCTGTGCCACCTGCGGGTGGAAGCGCTGCAGGGGATGGGGCTCGCCCCCCCTCTGCAAGTGTGGCCGGAGGAGAACCACCACTCACCCTCCGTAGCGTCCGGACTGTGGTGCGTAGGGAGATTCGGGACTCTGTTCTCGAGCCCCTATGCCAGCTTGAGGCACGGGTGGTGCAACTAACGGGCATGCCTGTTGCCCGGCCTACACAGCCCCCAGCACAGCCCCATCCTGGGCAGTGAAGGAACAGTGGCAACTGCCTATGGGTGGGGATATCAGTTCCACTGTTGCCATCTGTGGGCTCATGGGCTCTGGATATCCAAACCTCCGTCCCCGTCAATTGTGTAACCCCCCACATGTGTCATACACTGCCCCTGTATGCATCTTGTTTGTCTTGTCTGTTTACCTACCCAACCTACCTCCCCAGCTGTACCAACTTCCTTCACCTGACATACCACTCTCACCTGAAAAAAAAAGGGCACTCTGTACCCACAAAAAAATTACGCCCCATACATAGCTGCCCATTCCACACACATGTCTGCTGGACATGGAATCTATCAATTACAATTGGCTGTACAACAAGTATTATTGTTGTCCTGACACCTCTCTCAGGGGTGGAAGGTTTCAAATGTCACACCAAATTACATACATATGCACAGCTGTTGCTGATGAAGAAATGGGCAGCTATGGGCCTTACCTACATCCCTCCTGCAAATCCCAAGCTTGTTTCCCTACTGTCTTACCCTCTTTGTGACCCCTTTTTCACCACTTTCCTGTCTCCCCATTTTCTTTTCTTTCAAAGAAAATAGCTGGTGTGCCAGAGTAAGAACCGTTAAGCGGTTGTAAGCAGGTGTGCGCTTTTGTGCGCAGAGCTAACCGCCAGTGCGCATGCGTGAGCTCTGCGCAAACCAGCGCTAACCCGGTTACAACTGCTTAAAAGTGCCTTAGTCACTTTGATTGACAGGTCCTGTACTCAGTTCAAAAGCAAAATAAAATCCCACTGTCAGTCCCGAACCCAGGACCTTGGAAACACTAGTCTGTATGACCTACCACTAAGCCATGACTCTTATACAAGAACATTGTGCTAAAATAAATATAACATGTAATAGTAGGGATGAATGTAAAGGGAATATAGGATGTGTAGTACACAAAGCATGTCATTTAGAATTACTGTCAAAACTACTGGATTTCCATAATAGTAGTGTGTGAACAGAAACAGCCATGCTAGTTGGTAGCTTGTAGATAATAATGTCAGTTAAAGTACATATATAAATGTATGTATATGTACATATATATATATATATATATATATATATATATATATATATATATATATATATATATATCTATATATAGTTGTAGGAGTCATTGTGCATACACACTTGCTACAGGGAACATGAGAGAGGAATGGAGAAATGTGAATATACAACACAGCCTGAATCATGAGAGAGATACTAACCTTTACACTCACAGAACACTGTCCACAGCATACCAGCATGGTCCCCGCCCTTACAATCTGAAAGGGCAACGCCTATCCCACATACCCTTTTATAGCACTGACCTGAAATCACAGTGAGAACTGCAATCAGTACACAACTGGCTGTATGCAATTAGCAAATGCTGGCTTACAATTGGTGCAGAGGCCATCACATGGACCTATGCAGATACCTACAAAAGCATCCAGTACTAACACTCCACACATGCAATACATTCATTGCACTGTCTGGAAGCAGACAGAGGGAGAGAAAAGTGAGAGAGAGAGAGAGAGAGAGAGAAAAAAAAAAATTATACACTGTGACTCTGTCACCAGCTGTCAGCAGTGACAGTAGCAGCAGCAAGCAGAAGCAGTGGTAATGCAACCAGCTGCGACAAACACAGGTAATGCAAAGTAGCAGGTTAATAGTGTGCATACTGTGAACCCTCCAAATGTGTCATAGGTCTGTATCTATAGGTATGTCCATGTGATATGTTGTGTACGCAGTTCCACCAAAAGGGGATGACCATACATTACATGTCAATCAGTCTTAGGCCATGATCCTGGCAGCAGTTGTCTGTGCGTTGCCCCAGCAATGGCTGTAGTGACTGCTTTGAAAGGTCAGCCAGGTTCAAAAGGCAGGATCAGCCCATCACAAAGGCACACTGGCTGGGAACAAGTGTCTGCAGGTACCCGATATCACTGCATATGCATCCCATACTGCATAATTCCATAGCTTAGCAGACCAGGCCGGTTATGCATATGATGTGGTAGTTCCCAGGGTCAGTCGAGGTGCCTCCTTAGTGGTGTGGGACCACTGTCGCTGTATGCCACTGTCCAGGTACATATCCTGTAGTACGGCCAAGATAAATTATCAGTGTTATATGCGGTTGTATGTCCTCTCGGAGTGCAGGTAGCACACATCCAGGGATACCATGAGGTCACAGTGATGCTGTGTGTTCTTCTCTGCTGAGGGTGGCCCTCACCTGGACATGTGAGATGATAGGGAGGTTACATCCAGCTGTGATAAATATTTCAACTGGTGTGGGAGAAGGAGGGGATACGTGCACCGAACATGTCTGCAAGATTGTTGCCAATATCCGTGTGTTTGGTGAATGTTAAGTAGGTGTGTATTAACACAGAGCATATCTGAGGCATGTGGTCCATATGTGTAACATAACTGAAGAAGGCCTTGTGGTCATCCATAGTGTTTGTGGCCATTTCCCTCCCAGAGTAGGCCGTGGCCATTGTTATGATGGACCGTAGCGTAGTACCAGTGCTGACCACAGATGCCTTCCCTTAATGTGAATGTGCTCTGTCCTGCAGTAGCCTCCTGCTATTGTTATACAATCTGCCTCTGTCTGGGGTCCACCGGACAGGATGCCTAACCTTTGTGCATAGGGTCTGGGTTAGAAATGTGTGTGCAAGTTCCATGCAATCTGTGGCATGTCCATGGTAAGCATTTGCAAAGGGGTCAGCAGTGTGGCTTGTGGCTTCCACTGGCCCAGTGTGCTGCATGGATACCATCTCAGTCCCAGCAAGTGAATAACTGTCTAATCACATACATATCAAAGTAGTCTACTGTGCTGGTGGTGGTGGTGGGATATGTATATCCAGGCCGAGTAACTTCTGTCCACATCACAGTAGTGGACGGCGTCCCACATACAGTACCTTGGGATGAACCCCAGAGTGAGGTTGTGCATTGCACCTGTCAGTGTGTGCTGACCGATGGGGCATGCTACTATGTTGTGTGGAATGTGGCAGGTATTGTTGCACAGGTGTTGGCTGAGCACTGATATCTGGCCATGTACCTGTGTATCCACCACGACACACACACATGCAACATATGGGAGTAGTAGTATATCACTACACATGAGTATCATGTATAGTATGTGTGCCATATATTGCTGACATGGTCTGCTGATATCCTGTTTGTGTTCTCTTCCAGGGAGATGGCGCGTCAGCGTAACCCCACCTACTCTGTGGCGGAAGACGAGGAGATCCACCAGAGCCTGGTGCGGGAGTATGACATCCTGTTTTCCCGCACCAGTCAGAATCAGCAGGAGAGGGCTGCACTGTGGCAAGACCTTGTCCGTAGGGTAAATGATATTGGCACGCATAACAGGACATATGAGCAGGTACGACATCACTGCAGTGATTTAATCCAAAGTGTCCATCAGCGTGCATCAGATATCCACAGGCAACAGGTTGCCACAGGAGGTGGGGTGGCCACACATCCCCCCTCACCAGACTGGAGGGGCTACTCCTAAGTGTTGTGGCTCCAGCCCCGGAACACCAACAGCAGTACACCTGCATTATGATGGAGGCTGGTTCCACACAGCAGCACGACATGGAGCGTGCAGGTAATATGCCATATGTACACTTGACTGTTCTGTACACTGTATCATATGCAATATCAATGGCACAGTTGTGCCCACTGACATTAATCTCATCATTTCTGCAGGTCCCTCCGGGGTTACAGCAAGGCAGGCCATCCATGCTGGTGAGTGTGTTTAACATAACCTATAATAGTCCTGATAATGCTAGTAACAGTAGTGTAACTCAGTAGTGCTCTGTGTGTATACTGCGGGGTGTGCATGTGTGCAGGTGTGCCTGTGCCCATGTGTGCATGTGTGCATGTGTGCAGGTGTGCCTGTGTCCACGTGTGCATGTGTGCCTGTGTCCACGTGTGCATGTGTGCATGTGTGCCTGTGTCCACATGTGCATGTGTGCATGTGTGCATGTGTACACATGACCACGTGTGCATGTGTGCATGTGTGCATGTGACCATGTGTGCATGTGTGCATGTGTCCATGTGTGCATGTGTCCACGTGTGCATGTGTGCATGTGTGCATGTGTCCACGTGTGCATGTCTGCATGTGTGCATGTGTGCATGTGTGCATGTGTGCATGTGTGCATGTGTGCATGTGTCCACGTGTGCATGTCTGCATGTGTGCCTGTGTCCATGTGTGCATGTGTGCCTGTGTCCATGTGTGCATGTGTGCATGTGTCCATGTGTGCATGTGTGCATGTGTGTAGAAGTGCATCACTGGTAACAATGTCTGGAGACTGTAAACTGTGTTTCCTGTCTTCCTCCCACAGGTTCTGGGGCTGCTCTGGTGACCTGCAGCAGGGAACCTGAATCCTGTGCCACGGCTACTGGTAATGATGATATTTGTGTAATGGTACAGGAAGGTGTGTCAGGGTCCGCCATTGGTCAGCCAATTGACAGTACACAGCTGTCAACCCCATCATTGCGCACAGTCATCCTGCCAGTACATCCTTTGTCACCATTGTCCCTAGGTGATGGACAGGATACAGTGGGCATAGACCAGGGTAATGTGGTACCTGTGGCACATGCGTCCCCACACAGCAGCCATGGGCAGGGTCCTCCGATGGTACCACACAGACAGTTGCCCATGGGTTCTCGTGGGAGCATCCGTGGGCGTACTGCCTCTGGCCGACGTGCCCAAAGAGGTCTGTCAACCTCAGCTATGTTTGGACTGTCATGCAGGCACAGTCACGTATGGAAAGGTACACCAGACAGGGTCTGAGGGAGCTGAGAGCATGTCGCACAGCCATGACAGACAGTATGCGTGACATTGCGGATGCTATCCGTAACTTCACCAATGTCATAGACAGACGTTGTGGGGACATATTACAGCAGTTCCACAACCAGATGTCCATGAGCCAGGGCAATGGTGGGCGTTTGCGGCGTCGACGTGGCCGTATGCCAGCAGCAGCAGCAGCTGGCAGTCGGCGCGGATGACAACAGGCTCGTGCATGCCCCCATAGTGCCAGCAGCAGCCCCAGCAATGCTGGGTCTGTGCTGTCATCGGAACGCCCCAGGAGACCACGTGCACGTGGCTCTGGACAGTCCCAACAGGGACTTGTGTCCAGTCAACACACTCCCGCTTCTGATGACAGTACCCAGTCTGGCTTAGTACTGGATACGGTCCGTAGCACCCCTGCCAGGCACAGGTACCATGTCCGTGCACACAGACACTGATCTGTATGACCTGCCAGGTGCAGTCTGTGGCTGTCCACAAACCCCTGTATATGGCAGCCATGAGGTGGAACTGTGTGCGTGCATACACACATGCGAAATGTTAACACCTAGGGTGACCACATACACGCACACACTGCACCAACACTGCCCCACCCTGTACTGCTGCCCCTCACCAACACACATACACACACATGTCAATTGGTGGTATCAGTGGCTGACTCAGGCATACCTAATCCACACCCTGTGCATATGATGACACTGTGCCACCTCCTGCAATCTCCAACATCATTGCGGAACAGGTAAACACGTTGCTGATGCACAGGGTGACTACATAGAAGTGTATTAGTAGTATCATGTTGGTAACAGTACAGTGTGCTGCTATGACTGTGTGTTTATCCCAGCATGCCTGCTGCAGTAACTGTATGAATGTCCTGAATTGTTATCTGCACCCATAGTACATACCAAAGTATAACAGCTGCACATAATTGCATGCCGGTGGTAAGGTTGTCAACAGATAGCCGCATACATGGGTAGCACAGGGGAAAGCTAACGCAAGTAGTGATATGCAATGGTGGACATGTACAGTAATGGTGTCAAGTTGCCCACAACGACTATGCCATGTGGATGTTCGCGCATGTAGATATGTGTGCAGTACCAATGTAATCCAAATCACAAATAACTATGACATAATATCAGTTCTACCATGGGCATCTGCGCTGTGTATTCCTGGGTACATGTTGATAGTGCCTACATATTTGCATTGTTACTTACTGTTATTGTTACCCCTTCTTTGTTGTACAATGCACTACTTCCAGCCCTGTTTACTGTAGCTTTGTTTGCATGCATGTTCGCTTGGGGTTCCCTGGAACACTGCTTACACCTGCAATGCAGAGTTACAGTGCTTCTGTAGACTTCTAGTGACATCTGCATAGCGTACGATACGTATGTCAACTTTCCACATGACAGAACGTCACTGTCTGTCCTGTACGCATGTACGTTGCCTGTGACACATTGCACATGTCTTACCTGGCATTTACCCACGTGTGCAGTCATATATGTCAGTGCTATGAAACAGTAGCGGTACACCCACACATACACACCTTCAGTATGTTGTTCCCCATTGGCCCTATGTGTTGGTACTCACCATGGCAATCACACTACTAGGGTAGCATGTGCAAAGGTAACCTGTGAATCGCCTCTATGGTCCAGTTGTGGTTTATGTGAGTCATGTGTCAATGTCACAGCTGCCACATGTATGCAGTCAGCCATCACCCTTGGCCAGGAACGTACAACACATGTGTGGGATGCCACCACACAGCCAATCTGGGGACTGGGCTCTCTGAACCCAGTAATGCCATACCCTGTCAGGTGGCATGTCATATATACTACATCCTGGACAAACGTCAACCCCAATCCCTGCTGCTACTATTGATAATAACCTGAAGATGTTCCTGATAGTTTTGACCAATTCTTTACTGAGACATTTCAGGCCCTAGCTAGCCATCTACCTCCTAGCTCCCCTGGTCCTGAAAGTAGCACCCCTAGAAACCTACTTGCGTTCAGCTGCCAACCAGTCGCCACTTCACTTCTCCGTACCTTGATTGAAACAGTGAAACCCACTACACTTTCTGCTGATCAACTCCTGCCGAGTACCTATCAAAATCAGATGATGCTATTGCTTCCCCGTCTCAAAGGTAATCAAACGAACCATGGTAGAATCTAAATTTCCCACCATCTGGAAAATGTCATATGTAATCCCACTTCACAAAGGAGGCAGCTCTACTGAATTCTCCAATTATAGGCCAATAGCTATACTCTCTCCACTTGCAAAGATTATGGAAACTTTAGTCATAGACAATTCATGCACCACCTAATCCAAAATCGCCTTATGGCAGACACTCAGCATGGCTTCCGTCCTCATCACAGCACTACTTCAGGCCTCCTAGCCTTTACTAACACCATAAACCATACTTGCAACACTAATTATATATCCTCAGCCCTCTTTTTGGATCTTTCCAAGGCATACGATATGGTTGATCACCAACTTGTAATCCACACCCTGCAAACATTCTGTCTAGATACTGGAGCCTTCCAATGGTTTCAATCCTACCTGCATGGTCGACAGCAGGCTGGCCTCTGGCAGAACTAACTCTCTAACCTTCTACCTAACACCCTCAGAGTACCACAAGGCTCTATACTAGGGCCCTTGCTGTTCTCCATCTTCATTAACGACCTTTATACTGTCATCCCAAAAGTCAGCTGTATCCAATATGCTGAAGACTCTACTCTGATCTGCTCAGCCACATCTCCAGTAGAGTTATGGTCAGCTACCCAGACCACCTTTAATACAATAGAAAACTGGCTTTCTGAACATCGTCTGATCCTAAATTCCAAATAAACTAAACTGCTGTTATTTCACCAACACGTAGGTCTACCGCTTTCACCGTTACCATAACATCAACTGATGGCACAATAATCTCACCTGACCCATCTACTAAACTATTAGGTGTCATCATAGACAATAATCTCAAATGTGACCTACATGTTAACCAAATTATCAAAGCCATCAATAGAAAACTAGGGTCACTTTACAGAATTAAAGCCTTCCTAGCCCCTCCAGCTAAAGGTGCCATAGCTCGCTCACACCTTGTTTCAACTCTTCTGTATGCATTCCCTCTACTCACGAATATGAACAAGACTGTCCTTAACAAACACTCAATTTGCTACAACCACATTGCCAGGTTTGCCACTGGGCTGCCTTTTAGGACACATCATTGCATCAATCTAAATCAGCTTGGTTGGCTTGCAATACCCAGCCTAATACAGTATAACCAACTGATTATGGCCTATAAAATCCTCTATAATCCAGACAATACTCCTGCACTTCAAATATTATCACCCCCTATAACAATCCTAGACCGCTTCGATCCTCTAACAAACTACTAATTCAGACTAGCAGATTTAATAACACAGCCGGTGATTCTCTCTTTGCAAACTCTGTAAGTAGATCCTGGAACTCACTTCCAGCTGATATTACCCTACTGTCCACCTTAGGTCAATTTAACACTAGACTCAAACAACATTTGTCACTTAACTGGCTATGTCAATGTATCAAGCCTGGCTAACTCGAATGTGTAAAATCTGTGAACCACTTTACTGTGTAATTTAATTTAATCCTGACTTGTGCTCAGGACTAACATTAACCTGTGGAACATGTTTAACTTGCTTACTTATGTAATCTCTGTAAATAATCTGTTTGTAATATGTAATGCTGGTATTATGTAATGCTGTATCTGCTACCCTCGTAGCTTGTCTCCCGGCCTCCCTGAAATGGACATGCATCCAGTCGGACTATCCCGGTCAACAAATGTAGGATAAATAAATATATAAATAAAATATATTACAGTGACTACAATACAAGTCAGACATTGACACGCACTGACAGCATGCTGAACACACTGGGGCATATGTGGGGACTCAGAATAGCAGCCTGCCTGAGCATCACACACCTCCGCAGCTGGCACACAGGCATATGTTCCGTCGGAACAGAGCACATGCCACACATGGCACACACATCCCCTGTGCCACACACTCACAGCCTGTAGGGCTACACAACACACCTGCTACAGATGTGTCAGGTACCTGTCTTGTGTGCTGCACTGGTGTCCCGCTCAACAGGCTGTATCTGGTGAAGGTCACAGTGATATGCCTCAGGGGCACTATGGTCCACCACAGAACACATGCATACAGGTCAGTCAGAGGCATGGACACATATGACTCACTCATTGACCATGCCAGTATGGCTGCCTGAGACATACCTCCCTGGACTACATGATAGGGAACATAGAATGGATCTCTCAGCATGTGGCACAGGCCAGTATGAGCCTGATGTTGGTTGCCAACATACCCTCACCAGGTATGCTACCACTATATGTGGGAAGGGTGTTGTATGTCTACATTATGCTCAGTCTCCACTGTCATTCATAGGGTATCCGCTGGCTGTCAATGTGTGCTTACATGCTAGGAAGCCACAATGATGTGCAAGGGTCATCTTGCACGTGACACCCATGGCCCGATGTATAATGGCAAAGCTCCTTGGTACACACATACTGCCTTATGCTGCAGGACATGGTTTACATAGCCACCTCCATGGGTATCACACAGGTTAGGACACTAACAGTGCTGCTACACAACAACAGCAGTGTACACCGGAAGATGCATGCACCAGACACTGTCCTCAGCACGGTGAACTGCAATGTCTGTGCAGTACCAGATTCATGATTCATGGCTCACAGGTGTTACCCATCACTGACAGGTTATGCCCCATACCATGCCTGTCGTCCCCTACACATGTAACACACATGGATAGGGGTGGTATCCCAAGGTACCACAGATACACACACCTCCAGGTTGTTGGCACAGCACAAAGCATCAGGGCCTAATCATGTGCAGCTAACAGTGTGTCGGACTGCCATCTGGTTCATAGCCTGGCACACACAACCCTCCCATACACAGGAAGACCACCTATCCTCCATAACAACACTGGCAATATGACAGTCTCAAGAACTGTGTTTATATGGCTGGACTGCATCCAGCCAAACATTGTGCGTGAGCATTACTGTAGCTACAACACACTAGTTGAAGGGTTCACAGCATGTGGTCACTGAATTGCAGTGGAATGACATGTTACCACTACCACAACAGGTGGGAACATGCAGCACCTGTACATCGACTACATGTACACTATATGGCCCAGACCAGATGTGTATCCCCTGCTGTAGGTATTTCACCATATACACCCACACTGTATAGAGACATACCACGTGCGGACCCTGCACAGTAAGACACAGTCATATTGGTATACATTGCAAATACCATTTATCCACTCGAGGCATGTGTCAGACATGGTAACTACTGCAGGTCACAGGTATTTATGTGTATGTGTCACACACATACATCATGTGTGCAATGCCATTGCTGGTTTAGGCAATGGCATGCATTGTTATGTACAAAGACCCACACAAGGTCATACTGTGTGACACAACCACACGTGGCAGTTGTGGGTTACCAAAACATACCTATCTGTACTCTGACAATGGTAATAGACACAGTAGCAGAGCGCACTATTGGCATTACTAGCCAACTAGCCCTGTTTGGCTGTGCTGATAGTGTGGTGACATCCCCTGTGTTTACTGGGGGAGTATGCAGCATCTGTTGTATTGTAGTATTTGCCAAAAGGATCTGTTCTCTCACACTTGCATTTACACACACCCTACTACCCCCACACACACTTGCCATTTGCAGGATTCATTCCCCTACCTAACTAAGTCATGACACGTGAGAGAGAGCATTAGCAAAGCGCACTATTCGGTTTACTAGATAGTTCCTCTTCTCTGGCTGTACTTATAGGGTGCTGACAACATCAGTATTTTGAAAGGGTAATGTGCATCAGGTAGTGTGATCTCCTGATTGCCAAAACTAACATGTTTTTCATACGGAAATGCACACACACAAACTCCCCACATCCAAACACACACACATGCCATTTACAGGTTTCAAACTCCTACCTAACTACATTATGATACTCGGGAGAGACGCATTAGCAGAGTGCGCTATTCACATTACTGGGAGGCTTCCTTCTCCTGCTGTACTTATAGGGTGCTGACATCATCTGTGTTTAGAAAGGGGAGTGTGCATCCTGTAGTGTGTTCTCCCAGTTGCCAAAAGGGACATTTCCCTCACACAAAATTGCACACACACTAACCCCCCTCATCCAAACACACACACTTGCCATTTGCAGGATTCAAACCACTACCTAACTATGTTATGACACTCGAGATGGACGCATTAGCAGAGCGCGCTATTCGCATTACTGGGAGGCTTCCCTTCTCCTGCTGTACTTATAGGGTGCTGACATCATCTGTGTTTAGAAAGGGGAGTGTGCATCCTGTAGTGTGTTCTCCCAGTTGCCAAAAGGGACATTTCCCTCACACAAATTTGCACACACACTAACCCCCCTCATCCAAACACACACACTTGCCATTTGCAGGATTCAAACCACTACCTAACTATGTTATGACACTCGAGACGGACACATTAGCAGAGCGCGCTATTCGCATTACTGGGAGGCTTCCTTCTCCTGCTGTACTTATAGGGTGCTGACATCATCTGTGTTTAGAAAGGGGAATGTGCATCCTGTAGTGTATTCTCCTAGTTGGCAAAAGGGATACTTCTTTCAAACAGTCTTGAACACACACTAACCCCCTCCACACACACTGAGCATGTACAGGATTCAAACCCCTACCTAACTATGTTATGACACTCAAGACGGACGCATTAGCGGAGCGCTATTCGCATTACTGGGTGGTTTCCTTCACCTGCTGTACTTATAGGGTGCTGACATCAGCAGTGTTTAGAAAGGGGAATGTGCATCCTGTAGTGTGTTTTCCCAGTTGCCAAAAGGGACATTTCCCTCTCACAGCCTTTCACACACACAAACCCCACTCACCCACACACACTGAGCATTTGCAGGATTCGAACCCCTACCTAACTATATTATGACACTTGAGGGAGACGCATTAGCAGAGCGCACTATCCAAATTACTGGGCATCTGTTCTGCACCTGTAGTATTTATAGGGTGCTGACATCTTTATTTCTACAGAGGTATGTAGATGTAGTACTACCTGTCAGGTGGGGATAGCATATATATGCATTTGCAGCCACCTACGTCAGGGTCAGATATGCACATCGCACTGGCAGGTTATGTTCTATACCATGCTTTGGGACCACAGGACCTGTAACACACAACACAACCAGTCCAGAACACCACACCCACATCCAGGACACACACTTAGCTTCCTGGGAACAGTGCCAGGATATGCAGGTATTCACATACACCATTCCAGTTGTTAACATCAGGTACAGGCATATTGTGTGTGAGAACTACTCAGGCCTCTACCACTTTACCCTACAGCCACTACAATTTGTGGGTCCATGTGCTATGGCAGAACCACACACCACAGCCACATGGGTGAATACATATTGCACCTGTCCATCTGCAACGTGGGTACTCACTGTTCCACACCAGAGGTAGACCACCATTGTTGATATCTGACCATACCCACCTTTCCCTGGACATCCATATCTCATCTCCACCCCAGGCAAGGTTGTCACTGCACACAAACTGTGTTTAGCACAAGCAGACTCTACACTTGTGTAGACTGGGGTGGATGACTTCAGAGGACCCATGCTGGAGGACTATACTGGCCACTCAGCATAATCCTTGACAATTGCATTCTATGAGCATGTGTACAGTTTGCATTGGTCATGCTATCCCACATATACCCATGACTGCTCCACAACAAGACACCTGTCAGCTGTACACCAGCCATATATGCGCCGTTCAACAGACAGAGTGACCTAATACATTGCAGAGCTGTAGCCCACAGAGGGAGGACATCTGTGGACAGTTCCGCCATGGCACTTCATTCACACATACTCATTACAACACAGTGTTGACAGTGGAATCGTCCAGAGAATGCAGATAGGGCTCCCCTCAGTCTGTTATTGATGGACACCTACTGTCAGAGATCCTCAGCAACCCTCTCACAGCACACACCGACAACATGGCTGTGGCTTAGCACATTCAATCCCTGAGACCTCCACGGTGCCCCTGCTTGACAGAGGCACAGCTCACTAGCCTCACATGTTGCCTTCTGTGACCTACTTTACAGTGGCACAGTAGCCTACTATCCTGGGGATGCAGATGCCAAGCACACTCTGGCTGAGCTGTCATTCCCTGGGGCAAGAAGCCTAGTATTGACCTCTACACCCATATGTTCAATTGTCGGATGCACAATATTTGTTGTGCTGTTCTACTGTTTGCAGGTCTTTATTGCCATAGCATTCCCTGTTCCTATGACCAACTTGTGTATCTGTGGAAGATGTTTGCATATGACGGCGATCCACTATATCAGTTATGTCTCTGTGGTCATTTACTGTGTGCACTGGGCTGATTGCTGTGTTGTGGTTGGTTCCTGGACTGACACGTATAAATACCAGATATGTGTGGCCAACTGCTAAACGGAGATATGGCCTAAGTGTGTGAGCATGCCCAGTTCAGCCTTTCCATGGCATGTTGTCTGACATATGCCTCATTTATCAAAGTGTGCGAGCATGCCCAGTGTGAGCTTTCCATATGTTGCACTCTGAAGTCCACCACATATTTGGGTGTGTGTGAACTTCGACAATATCGCACGTTTATGATTGTGTGTTGGGTGTCATGTTGTGTACTAACTGGCCAACTGCTTCATGTCTGCCACAACAGGGATTATACTGTGCCTGCAGGGATTGCATGGGATACTTTGCAGACAGTTCTCAACATACTTTCATAATGACCTAACACTGTAGTACCGTATAGTGTACTGGTTCGGTACTTTCACTGTGGTGGACAGTATCCTGGGCTTTAGTCCTATGACTGCTTGACATCTTCATAGTGAGCACAACAGACTGTGTAGGGGCCAGTTGTGCACATATGACCATGTTGCAATATGTTCAGATATGGACTACCTACACCAGGCTCGTCCAACATTGCTAGTGTATTCCACAACATGGGTGGACATTGGCAAACACTAGCGATGTTCCCTAGGCCATTTCTGATGCTAGTCACAGGGTGTGTTTGTCCTTCGACACACATTGTAACTGGAGTTTGCCATGACATATGTCATGGTTAGTATACTGTGCCTCCGTCTACCTCTGACATAACAGTGATACCCAGGGTAGCCTACCATCTCCCATACACTCATCAGGATGCCTCTTGAGGGGTGTCGATATGTGGCTCTCTGGCTGACCTGTACCAGGAGTTTACTGAAGTGTGGGGTGCCTTCTGTGTTATGGATCATTCTGTACAGCTTGTCCTATGTATGTCAGTGCTGGGGTTCAGGTCTCTCATGTGCATAGCTCACTGCCATTCAGATTGTACAAGGTGCAACATGTTCATTCATTCCAGGTTGGACATGGCTTCATACATCAGGCACAGCTTTCCTGTAGCTGGGAAGGATGGCGTGTGTGGGGCTGCAGTTTGTTTACTCAGGCAACACATGGCATCTGTTCATGCTCTTTGCTACCCCTGGTGGGGTACTGTTGTGGACTTTACAGTTGATGGAGGTGTCTGCTGCGGTATATCCCACAGGGGCTATTGTAGTCAGTTGTGACGCTGATGGAGGATGGCTGCAGAGCCACAGTGAGTTCCCCTTATCTACATCTGCCAACCTTCATGTTTGGGTGGGTATATGGTACATGTTTCTGTGAACACTACAGCCACATGTTTGTCCAGTGCAGGATATTTATCACCTTTTGTACCCAGGTCTCACATTACATGTTAGGTACCTCATGGGTTAACACCTGTGTGGTAATTTGTGGGCACTTACTGTATATCCACGGTGGTTGTCTATACACAGTTCTGCAATTAGCTTGCTGACATGGCTATGGCTACAGTTGTCTGTTTGTAGGTGGCCCTTTTGTGGGTTGCTTGTGTCAGCTGGGGGTCGGATATGGTGGGCTGTTTGTACTCCTCTGCATACATGCTCAGTCACAGTCCTTCCATGTTGGCCTATACCTATGGGACATGTATACAGAATGGGGGTGGGGGGGCCAAGACCAGGCCTTGTGGGATGCCACTCATATCCGCTTTGTAGTCTGACATGGATGCGGCATGTCTGACCATGTCAGTTCTGTCCTTGGTCTGGTTTGCAACCCCTCTACTGACATAGGGGTGTATATTTAAGCTGGTGAACATATCCATACTGAACTCGTACGGTATTGTCTAGAAGCATGTGCACGGTCCAGCTACGCTGTGTGGACCACATTGCCCTCATCAATGACCTTAATGACTGCTTCAAATGGGTCAGACATGTTTAGGGGCCGGTTCTGCAGTTACAACAGCCACAGTGTGTAGGGTCCAGTATCAGTAGGTCCACAATAGCCTTCTGTCTGCGGTACATACTGATCCTTTCCATAGCTGTGCAGAACAAGCTTGTCAGGATCCTGGGGTGGTAGTTTGGAGTATCCATTCAGGCAACACCTTTGTTGTGATGGACCACTGTTGTTGTACACTGCTCTTTGGGTACATATCCTGTGGTAAGGCTGACATTGGGCAGTAGTGTGATTTGGCATTCCATTATTCTTGGAGTCCATGTTGGCCTCAGCACAGGACACCATCACATACCTTTGCTGCTGTGTGTTCTGCTTTGCAGATGATGGCTGTTACCTCAGCATCTGCAATGTCAGGGGACCATCTGCTGGGATAGGTATTTTGCACTCGGGGGGGGGGGTGTTTGCACTACACCTGACAGGTTGTATGTTAGCAATATGTGTGTGTGTTTGGTATGTTGTTTGTAATATCTGTGTGATTCGGAGCATATCTGTGGATGCCCAACATGGTTCCTACCATCAGTTGGGTAAGCCTTGTGATTATCCTTAGTGTCCTGTACGTTTTGTATCTTCATAGGTTCATGGGTTCATAGTAGGCTAGACACCCTAGGCCATTAGTAAGCCTAGCTAGAGTGTGTGTGTCTTTCGCCACCCCTTGCTATGTTCAATTATGGCCATTTATGAGGTTCTTCACTGTGCCTCTGTCTGGTCGTGACACAGTGGGGACCCCAGTATACATGTACGGTCATCCATCCACTTGGCAATATTCCTGTTGAGGGGTGTCAGTGAGGGGCTCTGCCTACCATGGATTGGGATCCTGTTTCTGGGTGTGGGGAGCCTATGGGTTATGTATCTGTCCCTCCAGCACATCTTATTTCATTATGTGTTGAGGTTGACATCTGTGACTCTCACAGCTCCAATGGCTTTGATTTCCTGTGGTGTAGCATGTCCATTACTCCTGTGTTGGACATGGCCTTGTACAACAGACATACAATGCCTCTGTGTAGGCAGTGTGTGACTGCAGTCAGCTGGGGTGTCTACAGCCAGGCAGCATATGACATATATTTCACACCCTTTATCCTGTTGGTGGGGTAACTATGAGGTCTTCGAACCGCTGCAGGTGTCACGTACGGTACATCCCATATGAGTCATTGTACTAGATTATGGGTCTGATAAGGGAACAGTACAGTGGCACAGTGACCTCTGTTGATGTTGATGTGAATCCTTTCATGATACGGTGTCCAGTATCAACAGTCTTCATAGCCACATTGGCATTGTGGGTGTCACATGACAGATTAATGTCGACCTGTGTCCCTAGGTCCCTGATTACTCCTTGCATACATAATGGTTTGACACCTATGTGGTACTTTGTGTGTACCTTGTCTGGTATTTGGTGGGACATTCATACTGTCCAGTGTCTTCGGATGTCTGGGTGGAGTTCTTGTGTGTGAGAGTGTGGTCTGTCGCATGCTACAGACTGTACAGCAGTTTTGACTACAGTTATGTGCACATGGGTGGTGTCCGCTGCTTTGTGCATTGTCAGTTACCTGGCAATATGGGTGTCTGTGCTGCATATGGATACTCCCCCTCCTTTGATGTTTTGGTGCAGGTGTTGGGGCCATAACACATGATATGTGGTATAACCTAGTAGTGCTGGTGTGCTATCACTAGGCTTGCAGCAGGCTTCTGTCACTGGACAGACATCAATGTTCTCCATAATGGGAAGTGCCTCAGGGGCATGCATATTGCAGTTTACACATCTGGCATTGGTCAGCATTACCCTTATGTTTCCTACCACTTATGTTTTCTAGGGTGGTGGGTAGTCTTTTTGGCCTTGCCTACATACGGCTCTATGGAGGCGGCAAAGGACTTATCCAGTATCCAGACGCACATCGGTAACAGCTGACAGCCATCCCTGGAACAGCAGCATGGCTTGTCATGCTTGACATCTCAAGCAGACACACATTAGACCCTCTTGGACTGACAGCTGTAACTGTGCCAGCTGTTAAACATGAGCATTCTGTGTTTGTACTGTGGCATCATTCTTGGTGAGGGTTGGATGCTGCACACAGCCAGTGTCATCCCGCCCTGGGGTACATACTCAGAGGGACCATCCATGTCTCTTTTGATGTTGACCAGGGAGGTACATCTCAGGTAATTCACACCAGCATGGACATTGAGTGCATCATATTTCTGCTTGCTTTGGGGTGACCTGCGTACTTGTGTTATGTGGCATTTTGTGGCAGCCTACAAGCAGCTTACTCTACCCTTTCCCTTGTTCAGTCTGGTGAGTGGGACAGCTGTGTGTCTGCCTATACAGACACCTATTATGACTGTATCAGGCATGTTGTTTCTCCTTCTGGCCTGTGACTGTTTGGCACACCAGCTTTGCATACTATTCATTGCATGTGCTATGTTTGAAGGTTGTGGTTGCTTGTGATCTACTTTGGAGGCTTCTGTTGGTGTGGTGTGTTTGTAATTAAGGCCTCCGGGAATATTTGTCTGTGTTTATGTGTTTGGTTTACAGTTGTGGTAGGTCTATGTGGGACTGGGTTTGTGGTGTATGTGGTTACCTTCTCCTCCTGACTAGTTTTGACAGTACTGAGTTGTTGGAGCTCAACCTCTGGTTTGGATACATGGATGCATCTATCACATATATTTGTATTTATTGGGGTGTTGTGGTTGTCTGTGTACTTGGTACTGGCATCACATTGCCTCTGGATTCACAGATTCTACTTGTTGTGGCTGGACTTAGTGGATTGTATGTGTGGACATATGTTGTTGCCATACTACTGGTCAGTGATTACTTCCCTTTTTATGTTTGCTCTATCATGTGGTAGCTTCCTCATTCTCTTGCATGGTTTGGTAATGGCTGGAGGCCAGCATGCCAGATGCCTGCGTGTATGGCATTGTGTGTTGTTGTTATTTGTGATTGCATACTCCAAGCATTCCTGGCTGTGTTCATGGAATGCCTGTATAACATGTTCTGTGGTGTGTCCCATATTCTGCACTTGCACAGGGCCTTTTGTGGATTCAACATCGGTTTTGAGGGCTGCAACCTATACTTTACACATGTTTTTCACTGTGGTATTCTGGCCAGGGACTGGGGTCAGGATGTGTATATCCAGTGTGATTACTCTATGGTCTGGTCTTACCAGTGAGGGGTACACTTCTCATCTTGCCATCCAGTACACATGTTGCTGATTATCACATCCAGTATGCTTACCCCTCTTGTGGGAGTAGTACATTGTTCCTGGGCATTTTGGTTTATGGAATCTGGGTAATTTTCTCCTACTGTGTTGGTGCTAGTACAATGCTACCAGTGTATGTCTGGGTATTTTCAGTCAAGCAATATAATGTGGTTTGGGGGGCTTGATATATTCATGTATTCCGACATAGGCCAGGTGCTGTTCCTGGTATTAGGACAGTAGTCTGCAGCAGGCTATATACTGCGAGGCAGTTTTAGCCATTGGTATTTGACCATGGCTATTCCATGCTGCTTCTTGTTGTGGTACCAACATGGGGTGTGGTTATCCTTGCCATTTCTTGCTAGTCACCCTCCTTTTGTAGCTTGTTCCATGTTTTGCGGCTGTACAGCACAGTATGAGGTGTGACCTGGTAGTGTTAGGGTGCTGATGTGAGCCTTGCCCAGTTCTCTATTACAGGACTGGTATCTACATTCTCCATACTGTGTGCGTTTACACTGCACACATCTTGCTGTTTATACATCTGTCATTGGGTAGCATTACATCTAGGTTCCTATCCCTTGTAGAACCTATGAAGGTGGGTTTGTGTTTTGAGACTTACCTATTCAGGGCATGCTGTGGGTACTGACAGCCTTTGCCGGTATCCATGGGGCATGGCATGATAGGTGCACGCCACCCCTAGCAGGTGGTGCATCATGTCAAGCTCCGCATATCTTCCCAGCCTGAAACACATTGGCTCCCCTTTGACTGACTGCATTACTTCAGCCAGTTATTGCACTTGATCATCCCATCGTCATTTTGTGGCTTCATGCTTGGTGAGGGTGGATGTTAGTCAGGATGCTCAGGTGTGCATATAGTACATGGTGTTACATTACTTAACACATAGCATTCATGCCTCAGGTGGTGCTGCAGGGCTGCCTCTGTCGGATGCGCATATTACACTTCCCTGTACATGTTTGTGAGCAGGTCATGTCATTTTAGGCATCCATGTTATTATTTGAGTGAGTCAGAGGGGTATCATTCCCAGGGTTCCTACTGAGCCAGTGTATGTGCTATGCGTTGCCTCTTTGCCAAGGCCAGGGCATACTGGGCATGCCTCCTTCTGCCTACTGGGGCAGGCTCAGGTTGTTCCTCCTCCGAGTCACGCTCTGCCTGTGATGGCCTTGGCAATGGTGGGGGGCTGTTTGGCCCGGCCCTATGCTGGTCCTGCTGCAGCTGTTTTCGCAAGATCATATTATGTAGCATAGCACATACCATGACAATTTGGGTACATGTAGTTGGTGTGTACTGCAAGGCTCCACCAGATGTGTCCAGACACCGGAACCGTGACTTGAGCAGCCCAAACACACGCTCTATTACATTACGTGTTTGTGCGTGTGCCTCATTATGGCGTTCCTGTTCAGGTGTGTGTGCGTTTCTGATGGGTGTCATCAGCCACGGCTCCAGTGCATAACCTGCATCCCCCACTAGGTGTCCATGTGGGATGTCCCCATTGGCAAATGTCTGGTACAGCTGCGTCAAATGCCAGATGTGGGAATCGTGGTAACTCCCAGGGCAGCCAGCACACACATTCATTATTATGCCCTGGGCATCACACATGACCTGGCAGTTGATGGAGGGGAAGCCCTTGCGGTTAATGTAGGCCCTACCCCGCTCACCGGCTGGTGCTTTGATGCGTATGTGCGTGCAGTCTATTGCACCCAGTACCTCAGGGTATTCCGCTATTTGATGGAAGAGACGCATATTGCTGGCCAATACCTCACGGGCATTGGGGAAATATACATGATCACCGACATGTGCTGACATGGCATCCAGGAACTGGTGCAGTACCCTGGAGGCTGATGCCTGTGATATCCCCATCATATCGCCAGTTGGTCTCTGGAAGGTACCTGTTGCTAGTATTCTTAGGCCAACACATACCTTGGTTTCCACTGGGATGGGTTCCCTCTGTTGGTTCTGTGTGTGAGGCGTGGCCTGCACAGCTCAACAATTTGCTGCAGGAGCTCTCTGTCCACTCTATAGCGCTCTACTATCTCCAGCTCATGTAACCCATGGTAGGTGACCCTGGGCCTGTACACTCTTCTCCGTCTCCTCACTGTGGGTTGTCTGGCACCATCTGCATTGTCACCACCCTCAGCAAGTCGCCTATGTCTCATTATGACAGCTATGGCAGCCCCTAACATTTCTGCTCTGAGTTCAGCTTTTTCAGTTTTCACTTCTATTAGCTTACTCGTGTCTTGCAGTGTCTCTTAAGGGAAACATCCTGCACTACTGTTTGCAGAGTTTTAAGTGCTGGGCTGGGCTACTATTCTGCCTGTGTAATTGCCTGCTTCTAATTGTTTTCACCTGCTAGCTTCAGCAGTTATCCCTGCTAGCTTCCTATTAATTCTGTTGCTTCCTTTTTCCTCTCTGTTTCCTCTGGGGGGAGCAACGTGCATACCATCAGAAACACGCTCACAGTGGCTTACTCGTGCGCGCACGTGCTTACATGGTTCAGAATCTACTTATTCGGGTTAAAACGCGTACACCCGCAAACACTGTTAAACGTCTGCCAACAGCCTCCAACATACTCAGCCTGCCCTACACGCGTGCACACCCGCACAAACAGTGTTAAACATCTCCCAACACGCTCCCACATGCTCAGACTGCCTTACACGCATGCACACTGTCCTACTCACGCTTCATGGCGCACACACGTGCGCATGCACGCCCAGCAAGAAACTTTGGTGTAGGCAACAGTGTACACCTTCCATTTCTTGACTTTCCATGACTTATCTAGTGGCACACCTCTTTCCATGATCTGTGCCTGTCATCTGTCATGTTACACTGGCCTCCAATGAACTGCATTTCTTTCTACCATTCCCCCCTGTGATGTCACCTATCTCCTACTCTATTCCTCCCCCTTATGTATCTCTTACACTACTCAGACTGTGCTCATTTGCTATGTGACTGTGAGATTCAGTATCCGAACCCTCATTTACATGAGATTGCCTACTAATGCTTAGTTACATGTCTTAGACTCAGCTTCCCCCCTTAGCAACCACTACATGGTGGCCATGTTGTTTTTGGTCTGCTGGTCCCTGCATTGTCATCCCATGTATTGCATGAAACCCACATTTGTGGGTTTATAACCTTCTTTTTTATGTTTTTATACAGCGCAGCCCGTTTGCGCGGGGCTGCGCTGGGTTTAAACATCGGCGATCGCTGAAAAAAAAAATTATAATTTTATTATTTTGGCATCGGGTTGTATTGCCAATGGCCACATATTTGGCCATTGGCATGCTGCCTGAGTCATATGCAACCTTTTTTTGGAGCTGACATGGCTCCGTTGTGGAATTTGCAGAAATGTACTCAGTTGTCAACTGAGTACATTTCTGCAGCTAAAACGTCTCCTACACGGACTGGTTTCTGCTTCGTGGATTGCTAATATACCTCATTTGCATACCTTTCGGATGCAAGTGAGGTATTTAGCATGTCCACGCCCAGTCTGTGTAAGAGACGTTTTAGCTGGTCTCTTACACGGAGCTTAGGGCTGTTCCTGGATCGCGAGGCTTGCATGGAGTGTTGCACGTCTCTTACACTCCGTGCAAGCCTTCGTGAATCCTGCCCATACAGTTATGGAGTGTGTATATTTGGGTAGACTGAGGAAGGGTGTTGCACTGGTTTTGAAAATAACAAGTCAGGCAGTTTTGAAGTACGTTCACTAGAGAACGGGGAGTACCTTGTATATTCTTAACTGCAGTCAAAGCAATGTATAAAATGCAACTGAAGCAAATTATGTGATAGTTTTTAAACAATTCAAATGTACTGATGCACAGAAGTAAGCACATTAGTATTTCTTCATTGTGATGGTTGCTCAGTATCTAGGAAAATGGCCTATAAATGAACTGTGTATGTGTATTGGAAATAAAGGAGCCCAAGACAGTGGGGCCTTTTGTAATGAAATTAAGATTGGTTCTTGGAAAGAAAGAGCCCATATGAATGGAGACATATTCATTGCAAAAAACAAACAAACAAAAAAAAAACAGAATTGGGTTATTGGTTGTTTTTTTTTTTTTTAACAAGAGAGATCTTTATTAAATTATCATGTATGACACAGGCAACCTTACATTTATATAAATGAAAACAAAACTTATCAACACAATTCTAGTTGTAAACATTATACATTACAAACCATGTTGACGCAATAGTGTTGCAAATATTACACATCACTTATAATCTAGCCAGTTATTGTCAGTCAAGCATTACATAGCTCATTCAAATCCTGCCTTCTTTTAAACCTTGTTCTTTCTTTGTGTGTATTGTTCCCAAAATTCCAATTGTTTCATATGTAATTTGCTCCTATCCTTTTCTAAAGATCCCAGTTTCAGTTGTTTTATCTTTGTTACTATATTCACTATTTCTGGTAAGGTTGGTTTAGGTCATGATTTCCATTTTCTAGTAATTGCTTTTTTGGCAGCCACCATAATTAGACTCAGCAAGGCCTTACTATGTCTAGGCAGTTCTGATTCTTTACCATAGCTAAAAAAATAATTTCCTTAGTTACACCAATTTGCTCATGCAGTATCTCTGACAGAGCAGTCTGCATGGAATTTTTAAAGTCTGCCAACTCGTTGCACTCCCAAAAAATATGTTCCCAGTTACCACTTTTTCCCCATCACACCTCCAACATCTCCTGTCCACCCGAGGAAAAATTCTTTGGAGTCTACTTGGGCATAAAAATATCCATGTAAACACTTCCAAGCAAAGATCCCAAAGCCTTTAGACTCTGCTGCATACATGGGAGACGCACATACATCCCCCACTGCCTCTCCATGAACCACCCATCCAGTCTCTCTTCCCAATCCCCTCAAGCCTCCCAGACCGATTCCCACAGCCACCATGCAATATTTCAAATGCTCTACTAACTATTCCCTCTTCAATGGCAGCCTCTGTTCCAGACTTCACTAGAACTGATCCCTTAGTCAGGAACCCCGCCATTTGTCTCTGCCTGACTACACTCTGACACCAATCCCCAATAGGGAATGCAATCTCCAATAAGCAGTTCAAACAAATTCCTGGTGCCTTCAAGTTCCTCTGCCTCTCAAGTTATCTGCTCGCAATGCCTTGGGTCCTTTGCCAGTCTTCTCCAACAAATTCCAGTCCCCGTTGCCTACTGTCTGCATCACCGACTGCAGTCATTCCCATTGGCAGAATCTCCCCATCTTCTCTCCTGTGCTTGACCATTGTCTGACACTTCATAAATACAATACTCTTGTATGATTATTGTTATTCTCCTTAAAGTTCTGCATCCAAAAATCCATTCTCTCCTTGCCTCCCAAGCCCCCCCACGATTTTATCACCGTCCCTCTCCACCCTAAACTACAGTTCTCTGCTTGTGCTATGTATAGGAACCTTAACTGCATTGCTCTGAGATACCAGTTTAAATCTGGTAATCCCAATCCACCCTGTTCTATTGAAAGAATCAGCTTATCCCACTTGACTCTTGCCATCTTCCTCTCCCAGATAAAACTATTCAGCTCTTTATTAATTGCTATCCACATCTTTTACTCTGGTTGATAAAATATGCCTGACCTGTGTATAAGACTAAAGGGACTAAAACATTCTAACTGCTTGTATCTTGCTATCCATATCCATGTAACAGAGCTTCAATTTTCTCTTTTTTGTATTGCCTTTTGTTTAGTTTCTTCCCACATATTCCTAGCTGCCATAGAAGAATCATTTTTACTCTATACTCCTAAATACTTAATTTTATCATGTCTCCATAAATATGTATACTACTGAACCAATTTGTGTGTGGGTACAAAATTTACCGCTATTGCCTTTATTTTAGCTTCATTAATTTTGTATCCTGAAAAGATTTGAAGTTGTCTCAAAATGTTCCACAACACTAACATGTAACTTTCTGGTTTTGTCAGGTATAAAATAATATCATCTGCAAATAGAGGCAGCTTTTCTTGACTACCCTGTCAATTATATACTTGAAATTCTGAGTCCCTTATTTTCTTTGCCAATGGTTCTAAATAGAATACAAATAAACGGGAAAGAGGACACCCCTGCCTGGTTCCTTTGATCAAGCAGGAATTATGAGAGAGGGCCCCACCCATTTTATTGTTCACTCTTGATCCCTCATATAACCCCCTAATCAACCTTATAATTTTACCAGGGAATGCAAATGATTCCATTGTCGTGCTCATAAAGTTCCAGCTTACTCTGTCAAATGCTTTCTCTGCATCAAGACCCACCAACAACAGTGGTATTTTCTTACATTCTGCTTCCCTCAGGATTATCAATGTTCTGTTAATGTTGTCAAATGTTTGTCTCTCCTCCACAAAACCACATTGGTCCATAGCTATCAATTTTGGCATTCTTTTAGCCATTATAGACATAAATACTTTATAAGCATGGTTTAGTATTGAAATGGGCCTGTATGAAATTGGATCTGATGGATCATTTCCCTCTTTAGGTAGTACAGCTACCACCACTTTCTTCCAGGATGCTGGTACTTCTCCTTCTCTTAAGATACTGTTAAACAAAACTTTCCAAATCGTTATCATTTTTTCCCTCTTAGCTTCCAAACTTCCACAGGAATGCCATCTATTCCTGGGGACTTTCCTGCAGATTGGTTATACATCACCATTTTTATCTCATCTCCTCCTATCCTCTAACCTTGGCATAGTTAATTCTTCCATGAACATTGTCATTTGTACCTTTTTTGATTTCCATATTTCTCTGCTTTATACAGACTTTCATAGAATTTCTGAAATATTTATAATGCTTCTACAGGATCGCTTGTTATCTTCCCTAAGCTTGGTGACAGCCCTTTCTACTCTCTGTTGCCTGAATTGTTGTGCTAAATGTTTTGTGCTCTATAGTTATTATAAAAAACAGTTGCTTAATATCAATCTTTCTAAACTCATGCAGATTATTGAGGTAATCCCTTATTTTCTGTTTAGCATTTTGCAATTGATCCTCTTCTTATTATATGGGATTCCCCATATTTGCAATAGTTTAACATTTATCAGTCCCTCTAAGTAATTCTTGTTACTTCTTAACCACATATTCCTTTCTTTTATTTTCACCCTGTTTTAAACTCCACTTTAATTTTATCCCACTTCCTAGTTATATTTTCAGAAAAAATAATTCTATCTTCCCTAATAGTTCCTGAATAAATTCCACTGCCCATTCCTTAAATTCCTCTCTTTTCAACAGATATATGGGAAAGTGCCAGTGTCTCATCTTTACTTCATTATCCTGTGTTTTTATTTTAGTTATTATTTGTGCATGGCCTGAAATCGTAATTCGGTGCGTATCAAGACCTTCAATTAAATGTGAATGTTCCTGAGAAATGTAAATTCTGTCTAGCCTAGCTCAGTTTTTGTATCTTGGGGAATACACTGAAAACTCTTAGTACTGAATTCACATCCTACTTGCCAAATATTTTCATAAATTTCTTCAAAAATCTAATCTCATTTGTTATATTTTCTCTTTATGGGCCCCCCAGACACGGCTTCACTATTGTAAATCAAATTCCAGTCTCCACCTATAAGTAATATTCCTAGCTAAAAGTTAATTATTTCTCCCAGAATTTTTTAAGCTCCATTATAGCAATTTTCGGTGTACATGTCAATGTAATCCACTTCCCTTGCCAGTAGCTCCTTAGTACAACAAATGCGTCATTGTTATCTTTTTTATCCTCTTCTGTCACTATTGGAGCCCCTCTTGCATTTAATATAACTACTCATCTTTGACCCAGGTAAACCACTGAATAACCATCCTGAAAAACTTTCTTTATCAAATTCACATGTTCAGCTCTTTCCAAGTATATCTCCTGTAGCATAACTATTTGCACTCTGCATTTTTAATATAGTTCATTACTCTTTCTTTTTTGTATTTATTTGTGAGACTATTGACATTAAAAGACAATGCAAAAAGTCATTATTCTCACCTTTTATGTGTAACAGCTTTTTTGTTAAACGTCTAGTTCCAGCTTTTGTTTTACATGCATATACTGTTTGGCAGATTGATCTTTTATACAGTTGTTTCTTGTCATATCCATTTAAGCCTATGTGACATCTTACATTTTTTTTGTTTTATTGAAAGCCCTCAAACAAAAAAAACAAACACACCCCCAATACTCCCCTAAAGCTCATTAACTTAATAATACACAAAACTATGTACATCTTTGGATATTGATGTTTTAACCTCCTAATAGGAACAAATGTCCCAAATTGACAGCCACACTTATAGGCTTGAGATAACCTAAAAGAAAGGTTAACCATATATGCATGGTACAGCCTGTGCTTCTACTAAGTGATGCCTGGCTTTGTCATAGCTTTATAGCTCTCTCAGTTGGGAAATCACTTGAATGCTTTCAGAAAACATTTTCACCAAGCCATTTCTTTTTTATCAGATTGTCTGCTAGAGAGACAAGAACCAGACACAAAAGTGCCAAGAATATGTTTTTACTAGAAAAAAGCCATACAATATTCAATATTCTTTTCCATTTACTTGCTTTCTCTTAAAACTTGTTTCTAGATTAAGCAAAGGGCCTTAACCCAGTCATTACCCTATGCAAGAATAAGAAAAAGCACACTAATGTTTCTCTTTTGTCATGCTCTTTTAACCAGATTTTTCTTCTTTTTTTTTCTTTTTAAGATTGCACTGCCTGCATTTCTTAAAAGTGAACAAGGAGAAAGAGAGAAGGGAGAATGAAAAAAAGAAAAAAAAAACAGGAGCACCTATTTACATTAGTATTCCCATTACACTTAAAAATATCTAAGGAAACTTTATAGCATGCAAAGAAAATCATGCACTATTAAAACAGTACCATTAAGAAAAAAATGTTTTACTTACAGTTAACTTTCTCCCTCCTCTTCTACTCTCCTAAGTATTTTTTGAACATTATTGACGTGAAGTAGGGCATATGCTTTAAAGTCCCCTACAAGTTTAACAAAGTACAAAAAAGTCCACTATTTCCAGATTTTCTTGTTCTGTCATGTTTCACAAATATAATTATCACTTTGTAATCCCTCATTTGTCAATTTCCAACTTACCAGTTTTATTCATTTTCATCTTCATCTCCCACATCTTGTCTTAGCTTCATTTCCAACTTACTCTCCATTCTTCTAGTTAACTGTTGTTCTTTTAACTTGTCTGATGCATTTTCCATTGAAACATTGGAAAAGGTTTCACTGGCACAGTCTCTCTCGTGTCTTTATTACCAGAACAACAAGAAGCTGAATCTCCTTCTGTTTCACATCTCACTTTTTGTTGGACAAACTTTTGTATTTCCTTCTCAGCATGTACTTCATTGACATTTTTTTTTTTCCATTCACGGAAAATTAGTTTGAAGATAGCTGGGTAGAGCAGTTTGAATTGCACGCCTGCTTCTCAGCATTCCCTGAATAATGGAATACATTTACTCCTCTTCTGCCTGTTGTACAATGAGTAGTCATTCTCTACAAACACTCTGCTGTCTCCTACCTTTAGTATTTTGTCCTTTTGCCACAGTTTTGTCAGAATCGACTCCTTCTGCTAGTAAGATTGCATCTTTAATATTAAAGGTCTAGGTTTCTTTCTCATAGCCAGGTTTGGAGTATATACATGATGTGCCATTTCAATTAATAGTTCCTGTTGTGGAATATCAGTCCAGTTGCCTATTTGCTTTCATAAAATTAATACAGTCTGTTCCTTTCAACTTCTCTGGTACAGCAGAAAATCTCAGGTTTTCCCTATGTGTTCTGTCCTCTAATTCTATTATTTTTTAAACAACTCTTCTTGTGTAGTCTCATATTCAGCCAGTCTTTTCTTCATTTCATCTTCTGAGTTTTGTAGTTTTATCACCTTATCTGAATATCTGTTTAAAGCTTCTTACATTTTTTTCAGCCTGTTATTGTTTGAGTTGATATACTCTATCAGTGTTTTGTTTACTTTAGTCAGGTTTGTGTGCAGTTGCCTTATACTTTCTTCTATGTGACTAGAAGTCATGCCTGGATCTTGCACTGCTTTTTGCTGAACAGTTCCAGTACTTTTCCCAGTCAGTGTTTTTGTCACTTTTTCTATCTGATATTCCTTCAGGTTCTCTGTGTTTCTATTTTCCTGGCATCTAGGCAGTACAATTACTGAAATTTACCATGAAATTTAGGTCCACTGGCTTTCTCTGCTAAGTTTCTTTTTTCACACTGGGAGAGCTAGAAGTAAGCTGTTACTCAATGTGCAGCTATATTGGGAACTCTTGAGTTATTGGTTGTTGAATGTAAAGTTGATAACTCTGCAGTCTTCAGGGTGAAATGTTAGGGTGCTAAAGCAAATTCAGAGTATAGTGTCTTGCAACAGTGAAAAAACTACTGCTTATTTGAATCAGACATTCCTTGCATTTGTAGCTTGTTCTATGTTTAGAAAAAATGGTAATTGCTGCCTATTAATCCTTTCTGGATGCACTGTTTTCACAGAAAACTGCTGGAAACTGTGTTTGTAAACCCTGATAGTTAAGGGGTAAAATGAAAAAAAATGTGCAGGATGTGGATATCACTGACAAATAGGGCTTTATACAGCACTAAATTTTACTATGTCCTGCCTGAAATAAAGTTTGTATAGCACTGAATCTTACAAGGCACTGTCTGTGACAAAAGTATGCAGTTCTATACAGCACTGAATCATGTTAGGTCCAGCCTGAGTACTGGCAAGAGACCTTTGGCAAAGTATATGAGACACCTTAGTAAAAAGCAAGTCTTTCTGAATAGTGTATTTCTAATACTAATGAACTGGTACACCTGCAACATTTCCCTATACCTGTTTGAAGGCTTGTTCCACAACTATAAGTGGACCTTCATGACAGCTTAAGGGTAATCTAGAAAAGGAAGTTCCTTGCTGAAGTTGTAATAAAAGACTTGCAACCAAAAGGTTGCTTGATCAAAATACTGCTGGCATTGTGTGAAACTGAAGTTGATATTGATATAAGGTGCTGCAAACCCTCTAGAGGGAAAAGAGGATTTACTGCTGTGAAAAAGGTGCTGATTCTAAAAGTTAAAACCATACAGCCAAAAACAAAGTGGGCATATTGCTGAATAAACCTTTTAACAGAAAAAGGTGTTTCATGTTGTGTAAGGCAAAAAAGAGGTGTTGGGTTTGAAATTAACCCTTCAGAAAGTGAAATGGTGGTTAACTGTTGAATAGTACAAGAAAAACAATTGCATCCAAACTGGGTGAACTAGTTGTGATTGGTATTTACAGAAAATGAGATGCAAAAGAAGTAATAAGCAAAACAGTACATGTATTGCTATTATTAAAATAAAGCAAGACTGTGCTGATGTACTGCAATATGAGCTAGTCAGTTGACCAACTAATCCTGATGTCATAGAAAGGGAGTATTTTGTACCAGAATGTCTTTGATGAACAGGAGAAAATTGCAATTGGACAAATTGAAACTATATCTGGAAATAATGACTCAGACTGTAAGATAACTACAATAGATTATGCTGAAGGGCAGAATTGAGTTTCAAATTAGAGAATATTGTTATGAAAGCTGTACTGGGGCTGATGATGATGATACACAGATACCCGAGTCACAGTATGATAACACAGTGGCACTTTAAGATCAGTCAGCAGATGTTCTACATTGACATCTAGGCATGGGCCTCACTGATTTATTCTGTGGCATCCAGGAAAACATAATTGGTTTCCTGAGATCTCTTGTGGTACACAGTGCTTCCACATCCAGCTACATGCACAGGATTGTCAATGCCACCATCACACACCCACTGACAATGTTTTCTGAGGTGGTTGGAGGGTAAATACCTTGGTTAAATACCCTTTCCTACATCTGGACATGTAAAATTCTCTTTCAACCCTTATTTATGGAGGCCATGACTCTCACTATCCCTGTTCATCCCTCATATGCCCTCATCCAGGTCTCTGTCCTGTATCTCACACAATCCATATGGGGGATCCACAAGTCCTAGTACAAAAAGACAGGATAGAAGCTGTGGCCACAGTCATGTAGTGGCACCCTAAAAGATTTTATGAAGAAATTGTCTATGACACAGCATGTTTCTGACCTTAGGACAATAGCCAGCAAAAGAGACAATGGTCACATTGTTGGACCCTCTACCCCATAAAATACCTGCCCCCTTGAGACACTCATCTTAGACTCCTGCAAAATGCGCAAAATCAGTGTTTGTAGACAGACATGTGTCATTGTGTCCCTTGCCACCTGTGCACATGATGATGACTGGGACTCACTGCACCCTCCCTCCAGTGTGATAAACATTGGAATGTCTGTTGCAGTTTTGCTCAACTACACAATGACCAGCATAACCTGATATATATGCTACATACCCTGTGTTTGATCTGGGTAATATGGCACTGTGACTGCATGTTCTTCATCTATTACATTTGGATTAGAAATTGTCTCTTTGCCTGGGCTGCCATGTACTTTACCTGTCAATGTCTTCTTTATCAATAATATTGATGTGTCTTCCCTGCCAGCCATGTGTGAGCGTTTGTGCATGTGTGTGTGTGCATGTGTGTGTGTGTGTGTGTGTGTGTGTGTGTGTGTATATGTATGTGTGTGCACATTTGTGTGTGTGTTCAAATTTATGAGTGTCCTGGGACTGCCCTGCCTATTCCTTCACTACCATATTATGGAACATGCAACATGTTGAGAACATCATGAAGGTTGTGGTACTGATGCTTGGCTACACTGTGTGGGTTCTGTATAGGTCACTATAAAGCGTAGTAGTTCCAAATACAATAAAGGCTGTCGTTTTTACCCTCGTATCACCCTATGCTAGTAATACAAACATCGATCTCACACAGGTTGAATAATAGAATTTATTGCAAATGCGAAAATAAAATAAAATAAAATACTTTAAACACATGAAATTCAAAAAAGAATAAAACGAAGTAACTGGTTCTGTATAGGTGTTCTAAGCCAGGTGTCCAGTGGGTAGCCAGCATTACCTGCAACAGAATATGGGCATGTGGGGTGGGAAGGTTACTGCATATGAACAGACTAGACAAGTAACCATATATTTTCACATTAGCCACACTGCCTCCACTTATCAACTCAATAGTTCTGTACAATTTCAGTTTGCAGAAGTGGTAATATAGCTGAGATGTGTACCTGTCATAAATCATGCAATCTGCCTGTGTGCTGCATAGACATGTAATTTATGATTTTTTCCTTTTTTATGGCATTTATGATCTTATGCTCATCACACATTACCTGGCAGTTCACAGGATGGTAGCCCTTCCTGTTCATCAACCTTTGTGACTGTGGGCCACATGGGATCATTACTGATACATCTGTATGTTCTATGGCATTGACCAGTTCAAGGAATTGGGTGATATTGTAGAAGTCATGCATGGCATTAGCTCTCTTTTGTGGTCTTCTACTGAGTAACCTATTGAGTATTCTGAGGTGGAGGCTTGTTAAAAACCCAGTGTGGTCCCAGTTGGTTTTTGAAAGGTTCCTTTAGCCAGTATAGAAGCAACTATGTGCACTTTGTCTCCACAGATATGAGAATGCCACTCATTCCTATCAATTCTATGTGTGGACAACACATGTCATCCAAGACCTGTACAATATCCTGTTTTAAGGTGATCAATATTCTATTGATTTGTGAAATTAAAATAAATCAATCACTGGCAATACTGCTTGCATTGGTGTTGGATGGCTTGAAATGGATATCACTGGAAAATGGCAGTGCTAAATGGTTTAGTACGCTTCTGCATGAATGGTGCTACAACTCAGGGCATTCTTGCTGCATACAGTGATGATATATTTGGAACGTTTTACCCTTATATAGTGAGGTGCACAAGACAGCAATGAATTACAGCCATATTCACCTTGCATACATTTTAATGTCTTCAGGACCTCAGTTTACTACTTGTTATACAGTCATTTACGTATATCTTATCTTGTGTTGAACAATTGGACTTACTACACTGGAGTGCATCATGGGACTATGATTTGCTACTAACCTCTGCCAGTTTATAAGTTGCTGATTGTGATGTGAGTGCACCATGCATACCGTGCACATTGTCTTTGAACCTGGCCTCCTTAGGATGATGAGTGTTACTCAAGCACTTTAATAATGCATGATTCTGCATGGTATTTGAGATGAAGTATGGAAATGAGATAGAGATCTAAATGTCTGTAAGTCTGTACTTGATAGGAATACTCAAGAGATCTTAGACATTTAAGGGGACCATAGTCTTTAGCCTTTGCTGAGATCCACTCAGTTGGAAACAATCTCCTAAGACAAAGAAGATGCAATTAATATTCTAAATAAATTTGCCAGTAATGGAAACATAGGTTATTGTTCATCCAATTGGAAATTAACCAACCCAATATCATTACAGAGAATAGAAGCCCTATCAAAAAATTAATAAGTATACTAATAAAAATAAAATAGGATAGAAAATCAAGCCTGGTAGAAGAAAGTTGAGGATTGAGGAAATAGTTGGGGAATAGTTTGTGGAACCATTACGTCTGTCCTCCCAGAAAGGATCAAAGCAATTAGTATTAGCATTAGTAGAATCTTGGTCTGGGTTCAATACCTAGATAGGTTTGCATTTTGACAATACTGGTAACCTACTAAGGGAGATGGATAAGAGCTCCAAATATGGAGGGTGGAAACAGTTGGTGAGTGTGCTGTAGGTTTCAGCATCAAAGGTAATGTTCCTCATGCTACCATCATGAATGTAGTAAAATCAAAGCAAAATAAAGAAGCTTACAAAGGGGGAAGATGATAGGTTGAGTTGTACCTAAAGGTAAAGCTGAGAATATGTCTTGGAAAAACTGAGAATCTGACTCTAAAAAAAAAAAATTACAAACATGAGTCCAGGTGTGTGTATTTTAATAGAAGAATAAGAAAAGCCTGACTGGTTACTCTTACTACTCTTAAGCATAGATGGTGATCATGATGTGAAGGACAATGGCCTTGTACTGCTTTGGGTGCAAGGGGGAGGGAAGATGGAAATCAAAATGAAAAAAAAAAAAGTGTAGTGGTGGAGATTTCTGCTACTCATTAGGGCTCAGATGTAGATCATTCTTTGTCTACCAATAAATAAATACATGGGAGGTAAAAGTACAGAAAACAGTGGTCTTAGAATATATAAGGAGGAACCAATACATTTAAGTAATGGTGTCAGTAAGGTGAAGAAAGAGGGGTTCCCAAACTAAAAAGGGTGACATTATTAATACAGAGGAAAGAGAGTCGATGTCTTTTATGTAGCAATATAATTTAAGATACTTTACCTGTCAATAATTGGGGCATGAGAGCATGCTGCTTGACTGTGGTAGTGCATACATTTGGGAAAGACAACTGGAAGTTTTGAAAACTACCTCACTGAGAGAATACACAAAATGGAGAATATGTGAGGGGTGAGTTACTATGAGGATGTTGATGATGGTGATGAACACGAAGCAAAAATAAAGTATGAAAAATGAATGTCTTAACTCAGAAACCTAAAGACTTCTATAACTGATCCCTTTCAATCATGTAATATTGAGAACTTGCAAAACCCAGTCAATTCCCATGTCTATATATAAATATCCAGGTCTTATCAATTATGGCGAGCCAGAGAACAAGTAAGACTAATAATAACTCAGAACCTAAAGGCAAAAGCCTGAGAGAAAACCTAGTGGAAAGCAAATACTTAATCCAAAGCTTATGGAGAAATGTTCAGAGGTGCACCAATCTGAGTCAGCCTGCAAAGGGAAGAACTAGTCAGAAAAGAACACCTAGATTACAATGTCTAAGGAAGGAAAACTGAGTGAGCTAAATGGTGCAACTCAAAGAACTGGAGAAATTATTGCTAAAAGAAAAAGTAGGTGGACTAGTGTGATGACTGCGCTTGGGGAAAAAAGGTGGCTTAGGAGAACTACCAACCCTTATAAACATAAGAAGGAAGCCTCAGTAGGGTTTTTGCCTTTAAGTCCTGAATTTTCAATGGTCCTCTTTGCTCTCAGAGTGGCATCATCCGCAGCCTGATTTACTGCAAAATGACATGAAAAGAGAACAATTTGATAAATTCATGTAAAGTCTGTGTAATTGTAAGCTAACAGATGGTGTCAGCAATATAAGGGGGATACTGAAACTTCCATCTAGTTACTGCAAGGAACAAGAGTTTGTGCAAAGTGGACTACCAGATAAACTAGTATAGACAAGGTGAGCAGTTAAATAGTGAAATGCAGAAAGACAGATTTGACAAAGACCAAGGATTTGAGCTGTCTCTTTTTTCCATACAGCAACAAGGGGCCTATTCATATATGGCAGCATGAATCTACAGCTACTGTTTAAATCCAGCCCTGAATCTGCAGTACATTAGGTATGCTATGCACAGCAGAAGACCTGCAATAACTGAGGTAAGTAACTTCAACTTTTCTAAACACATGAACATAGTCCTAAGGTCCAGACCTGAGTCTGCAGTACATTAGGCAGGCTATGTACAGCACAAGACCAGCAATAACTGAGGTAAGTACCTTTAACTTTTCCATATGCTATGTACAGCACAAGACCAGCAATAACTGAGGTAAGTACCTTTAACTTTTCCAAACACATGAACATAGTCCTAAGGTCAATAGGCAGGTGTAGCATGAATGTAAATACTACAGGTATTTCCTAATGTTTGTAGTGCTATGTAGATGGCAAAGCTAAAGATAACTTTAAATTACACGGACCTACAGCGACATACTTTTTTATCATACAGCTCAATATGCAGGTCCATTATTATTTTAAACCTTACTTTTATTTGTTGCTTACAAGCTATATCCAGCATATATCCACAGAATATCATCCAGTAAATTGTTCACTTTTTAAAGGCATGGATATGTCCCTGAGGTGAATGCACAAGTCCATATTTCTGCAAAATGTTTCATGAGTTCTGGTAAGCACTGTAAAATGTTCTTGTTCCAGTGTGAATGGTGACATTTTCTATGTCATCAGACCTGCCCCTGTTCTTTCCCTAACAGGTGAACTCCATTCACTCTCTAGGGGCTTTCCTTTCTATACCTAAAACAGGAATTTCATTTACTTACCACTAGCATATTGGACTAACAGACTTTCCATATTTCTACACCCTTAACTTTCCCATCCTTCTAAGCATCTACTTGCATCTAATCTTCTGATCCTCATTCTTTACCTTACTCCTGTCTCATATATATATAAAAAGAGTTTGCAATCTACCACTTTAATTTAATTTAATACGTTTTATTATTTTATCTACCTCTCCGTACTTATTTTGTATTTATTATTGTATTTAACTCTCTGTACTTATTTAGTATTTAATTATTATTAATGTGTGCTTTAATACTTGTTTTTTTATCTTGTTCATGTAAATTGTCTTAACTTTCATGTATCATTTGGAGCTTTTCTCCCCGGGCCTCCTCTGAAAATGGGTTCTTGACCCAGTTGGACTTTCCCGGTAAACAAATGTTAAATAAATAAAACACAGATGCTGGGCTGTGGGCATAGTGGTTTACATTATTATAAGAGTTGGCTGAGGTGATCACTTATTGAAAATTGATGGTGGTAATAAGGAAGAGTTTGAGTGTGTGTGTGTGTGTGTGTGTGTGTGTGTGTGTGTGTGTGTGTGTGTGTGTGTGTGTGTGTGTGTGTGTGTGTGTGGTGTGCGTGTGCATGTACGTGTGCGTGTGTGTGTGCACGTATGTGGTTGGTGTGTGTGTGTGTGTGTGTGTGTGTGTGTCTGTGTGCGTGTGTGATGCGTGTGTGGTGCATGTGTGGTGCATGTGTGTGTTTGTGGGGGTGTGTGTGTGTGTGTGTGTGTGTGTGTGTGTGTGTGTGTGTGTGTGTGTGTGTGTGTGTGTGTGCGTGTGTGTGTGCATGTTTGTGTGCATATATCTGTAAGAAGTGACATAAATGCTTTTATTTTTTTAGTTACTTGAAGCTGTACTGGACAAGTGCTAAATATCTCACCTTCTCCTTTAGGTGCCAAATCTTCTGAACCTTTCAGAATAAAAGTATTTATTCACTGTGAGTTTAATAATGGTGGTTTATTATGTGGTAACAGCATAAAGTGGAGGTAGCTGTAGTAATCCAACAAGATCCAAGCAATTTTTAGACTGATACTGTCTCAAATAGCAGTGCTGATAAACTGGACCAGATTAAATACTCAGACTTCAGTAGTTCTGAAGAATGAATTCTACTGTCCATTATAACTCAGAGCTCAGTATTATTCCTTTCCTCCTTAATGGCAGAATCAAGATGAACTGCACTGTTTTCTTTAGTATCTGGACTTTTACTGATTTCTGAATATCTGAACTGCTGGACATTTGGCACGACTTCTGTACTCAGTCTTCTGAACATCTTTAACTGCCTTCTGTCTAGCTGTATCTCTCATAATACTAAAACCCTGTAAATTTCCAACAAGTTCTGCACTCTTCTTTAACATTGGTTCCCAAGCCTTGTACCATCTAAACAAGAGCTGTTTTATTCCAGATTTGCCTCACACTCTTTTAGAATGTCTTAACTTTATCAATGCTTTGGCCTGAAAGTTATTTCACTGAATCCATTTGTATCCCTCACTGAAACATTATTTTCTATTGAAACTGCATGTAAAATGTGAAATATAAAATGAAGATATGGGCCTGCTTTAATATGGCTTCATTTCTAGGTATATGCAAAGAGAATACTGTATTTATGTAGGATTTATTCTGGCAAAACTATATTTAAGTGAGCACTATTCTTACAATATCTCTATCTATCTATCTATCTATCTATCTATCTATCTATCTATCTATCTATCTATCTATTTATATGGATAAAGAGCATTTGGTCAAACTTTCCACTGATGTAAGGATTTTCTGGTGTAAGAATTGGACAAATGCACTCTTTTTGTGAAAACAGTGGGTAAATGGAATATATGGGGGTCTGATGAAAGAAGGAGATCAGGTGGTGACCCATTCATCATAAAACACATTCCCCTGGATTCATGAAGCTTGCGAGTAGCATCGGCGATCTAGCGCCAAATATGGCTGCCGAGTGATTCAGGTACAAGCTGTTACCATGTGCACTACCAGCGTACGCTAGAGCTGCGCAGCTCCCGGCGCATGTATGCTAATTACCCCATGCGCAGCAGTGTAGCATGCAAATGAAGGTATATAGCGATTCATGAAGTGGTGCAGGCGTAGCGTAAGCATGAAGAAATGTAAACCAAAAAAAATGGTTTACATTTTGTCAAACATAAAATCGGAGCCATGAAAGTGGACCAAACTTACGTATTATAATGTTAATACATGCCAATGGCTAAATATATAGCCAATGGCATAAAAAAAACATGCATAACATATAAAAAAATAGCATTTAATGTCATGGCCACACTAACGCAAAGTAAAACCGCAGTGCATCTATGCGCAAACGGGATCACAAGGAAAATATATTTAGATGTCATAAAACTGCAATGTAACACAATTCATGATATCCCATAATAGTCAATGGCATGCATGCTACACCACAACCATGGCACAAGGATTGCTAAGGGTCTGTGACAGTGTTCCACACGGTAACTAGGAATTAGTAATCAATGCCATGCAAATGAGTCAAGTAATACTGAATCGCAAATGCCCCACCGGCATAAGGATGTACCACACGGCATAGCGGTACAACACCGAGGAGTGGCCTGGAGGTAAACATGACATCAAGAGAGGGGTGCACCACTGTAGCTGTAAGCACATTGGATCATTGCTAATCCGGGTTGCCTGTTGCTAAGCAAAGCCTCAGGATAGGGTTGTGGAAGTAGCCATAGCTTTGCTTAGCTGAGAGCACACAAGGTAACTGAAAATTCATGTGAACGTGGATGAAAACTTGCACGAAACCCGGTAAACGGCTGTGCATGATGCACACCATAGCTGAAACAGGAAGGATACGGGAAGACAATAAGGAAATGCTGCAGCATGGTAATTGGAGTACAAATGAATAATTAACACCTAGAAACTCACAGTGGGCCATAGACAACAGCTAACAAGGCTGCTAGCAGCTACCTGCAGAACAGGAAAGGGGAGGTGCCATACAGCAAAGAAAACAGAACTGTCACAGCAGAACAAAGCAAAATTGCAGTAGATCAGCTACATAACACATTTCCCAACACAATCCTGGGTTGTGAAAGTACAAAACAAGAAAGCCGGCTGCTGGATGCATGCCTGACAATGCACCATTGGTGTATACAGACGTGGAAGTTTTAATATGTACATGTTAAGGGCCGCCATAGCTTTGATTTACCAGCATGTGTTGGAGACTGACAGTGGTGTGGAGGATGATGTTGACAACCATCTCAGGCACTGGAGGAGGAGAAGAGTGTTCAGACCCAGGGTAACCTACCAGGTGCTACATGATCTGGAGATAGAGTGTTACAGGGTAGACAGGGACATCATACAGCAACTTGTTGAGCTGTGCTGGCCACGCCTCAGAGCCAGAAGTAACAGAGGGGAACCCATCCCAGTGGACACGAAGGTATGTGTAAGCTTGAGAATACTAGCCACAGGTACCTTCCAAAGGCAAACTGGGGATATCATGGGGATCTCACAGGCATCAGCATCCAGGGTACTCCACCAGTTCCTGGATGCTATGTTACCACATGCCAATGAGCACATATACTTCCCCCGAACGCAGAAGGAGTTGGCCAGCAATATGTCTCTCTTCCACCGTGTGGCAGACTACCTGGAGATACTGGGTGTAATAGACTGCACGCACATACACATCAAGTCACCACCTGGTGAGCAGGGTAGGCGCTACATAAACCACAAGGGATACCCCTCCATCAACTGCCAGGTCATGTGCAATGCCCAGGGCATTATCATGGATGTGTGTGCTGGCAGCCCTGGAAGCTATCACGACTCCCACATCTGGCATGCCTCACAGCTGTATCAGGTATTTGCCAGGGGGGACATCCCATATGGCCACCTGGTGGGGGATGTCGGCTATGTATTGGAACCGTGGATGATGACTCCCATCAGAAATGCACACACAGCCACACAAGAACGCCATAATGAGGCACACGCAGAAACCAGAATCATCATAGAGCATGTGTTTGGGATGCTGAAATCACGGTTCCGTTGCTTGGACATATCTGGTGGAGCCTTGCAGTACTCTCCAGGCTGCCCATATCTTCATAGTATGTGCCATGCTACACAATATGATCCTGCGGAAACAGCTGTAGCAGGGACAGAATGGTGAAGGTGCTCACAGCCCACCACCATTGCCAAGGGACCCACAGGCACAGAGAGACTCAGACCACGAAACCCCTGTGCTAGCCCCAGTAGGCAGATGGAGGCGTGCCCAGTATGCCCATGCCTTGGCAAAGAGGGAACGTATAGCACACACACTGACAGTGTAGGCACTCATGGACTGACACCCTTCTCCACCTGCGCACACAGCAGACATGGATGGCACACACACACAATCACCTGTAAATTGTCATGTAAAGGTGGTCTACTGTGTGCATCCTACATAAGTAGCCCTCAACTACTGTACACACAACCGCCATTGGCACAAGGTAAGTCAATACCTGAACAGTAAATTAAGCTATCAGCATGTGTCCATACTGTATGTAGAGGTTCATAGATACATAGGTAGGTACATGCCCAACTGCTGAGGCCACTCATAAGCATAGGCAAAAAGTGTCTGCTGTCGCCACCCCATCAATTAACTAACTGTCCCTCTGTGGAGCAGAGCCAATTGCGGGATCCCTGGGGTGTATCCACTGTTCCCCACCCACTCTGCAAGGATTCCTTACAGTATTAGTGAGGGGTTTTGTATAATGCAATCAGGGATGTAGTTCCAAATAATGGGGAGTATCCCTGACAGGAATCTTCTCAGGTGTTTACATGTTACATAGTATACCTTAAACACAGCTTGCATATATATGTAGTTCTCCACAGAATAATAAACATGTGGAACACACAACCGCTGAAATGTGCATTAATCACCCTTGCACTACCAGTGCCTGCTCTGAAAGGTAAGATATCGCTGCCAGGATTAGAACACGCAACCATGTACACAATCTTCACAATAACATACCACTAAGCTACCTGAGATGTCCAATGGCAGTCGTGTATACTGACAGGATAAAACACAAAAGGTAGGAATGTGGTGAAATAGGACAAACCGGTATGTACCCAATGAAAGGTGTTTGTTTTATATATATATATATATATATATATATATATATATATATATATATATATATATATATATATATATATATATATATATATATATATATATATATATATATATATATAGAGAGAGAGAGAGAGAGGGAGAGAGAGAGAGATATGTTGATATATGGGGATATACATATATATGTAGATATATAGATAGGTTTAACAACATCTACATAACCATGGAGGTACACATAAATGGGATACCTACCACATACTGACTGCTTTACATACCAAAGCGTATAATCCCAAGGCTTAAGGTACGAAAGAACACAGTACCGAAACACCAGATGCGCGAGGTGTAAAATCACAATGTTAAGGGACAGTTAGTCAGTGCTTCTGGTGTTACGGTTCAGGTAGGTTACTGTGTATAAGTGTGTTTCTTAGGGCTGTAGTGTGTGTAAGTGTGTGTTCTGGGTGTGGTGTGTGTTCTTGGGGGACTGTAATGTGTAGGTGTGGGTTAGCTTTGTGCATCTGTTTGTGCGATCTAGGAGGTAGAATATTAAAGTAGGGGGGTGTGGTGGGTGCAGACACCTACATGGGGGGTGTAGGGGGGCTTGGCAACCTGCTCATACATAGTGTAGGATGGTTTGTTTGGATGTGGTGGGTAGCAGTATCTCTGTGTGTGCGTGTGTGTGTTCCATGGTCATGTTACTTTCACGAGTTACTGTCGCTATCGGTAATGTGGGGTATGGGAGTCTGGGCCCAGTACTGTCTGTGTCGGAACTGTGTGGTTTCGGGATTCCGTAGGTATCCCGTATACAGCGGTTGAAGTGTTCATATATGTGTATAACATGGACCATAGCAATCACACATTCCGCCACTACCAACCTTTATGAACAAAGGATATGGAGAGTATATGCCTATACACTATTACAAATATGTGCTATGGACATGAGCCAGTGATAGTGTTACCACCTGTCACACTTTGGGAGGGACAGTCCCTCTTTGGGCGGTTGTGTCCTGACCAAATATATTAAATGTGGCAAATGTCCTGGGATTGTAGGACATAATTATGTCCCATATGTAATGTAATAGTTGCATACAATAGTTCTTTCTGTATCTAAAATACCTACATGTTACAATAAACAGGATAAGCAACTAAACTGCTACAAGAATAAGCTTATATTTAGGCAAGAAAGGAAAGTTCTATTCCTTGTACTGACCTTGGGTTTGTGTCGGCCTGCATATTCTGATGTGTGTCCCGAAAATGTCCCACTATGGCCATATGAAAAGGTGGCAACCCTAGCCAAATAGGGTCAGTTACCAACACAACTACGATGACTGCAAATACCTATGACAGAAATACACAGCTTTCATGTAGCGACACTTTATTACATTCTGATGTATTTCCAAAGGGATTGAAGGACTAACATCACCTGCATGCTATACAGGAACCACATAACAGTGCCTTAATGAATCAGCCTGCAATTACCATAGTATTAGTCCACTAAAGGATAGGTGTTCAAATAGGGAAGGAACCCTTACGCACATATTGATTATGTATAAAAGCAGTTCCTACACACCTGCATCTGCTATGCACACCCACCAACCTCACCCCCACACCCAAAAGAATTACAGTACAAACTGTAATAACATCACAGATCATTCACTCACTGTACGACATCTGCAGAAGCCTTAACATACCTTGTCAGAGACACACTAATATGGCCCTATGTGAAATAGCTGCTGTTATACAATGGAACAGCTGCTGATGTTACAGGGTTTGTTTGCATTAATCCCATTTCAGAGGGTTGTGTGTACACCGTGATATGTTAGCAATTACTGAGTAACAGCACAGTATGCTACACTTGTACACCAAATCAAGGATGTCTGGTGAGCACATTGTAAACCACATAACAGTTCATGCATAGCCATACAGTCTTGAGCTGCCCAAACATCCTTGCCAGACTTAAACATCTGCAGAAGTATCAGGTACAAACAAACCCTGCATAAGTGGCAATGTTCTGAAATATAACAGCTGTACTCACATGTAGAACAAAATCATCTAGCCATTACACACAATCCACGGGAGTCATGAAGCTAATATATGTCTGTCTGTCTCCATATAGTGGTTGAAATTTATCACAAACAACACATCCAGGCCTTCTTCATTGAAAGTAAGGCAAACGGACAACGCCCAAAAGGAGTACTCAGTTATACACCACTGTTGCCATGGTATCAGCTAATGTAGTAGCTGCACAGCTGATGTGCATCTAATTAACTACTTTGGAACACCAATTGGTGGTCAGGTTACCACATGTTACCGATATTTAACTAGAAAAGGATGGGTTATCACACATTCAAACCATCTGTATATACCAGCAGAACATTACAAAGAAGATTGAAACACAAACTGAAAAGGATTGAATCAACAGTTAATGACACCTTGGGTTACTAATAAGGTATGTAGAACAGTCAGTATGTCTGTGTATTTAGTACCTTTTCTGTAGTATTTAAAGTGCATGCAATCCATACAGTGGAAACAGCTATCTTGTAGTGATGTATTGTTGAGCATAGTAACGCTTGTAGTATTTGTGTGTACTGCTGTAGGTCACAAGGCAAACACCGCATACACCACAAGAGATGCTATATAAGGGCTTTGAACAGAAATATTCCTCACCAGCCGCTGTCAGTGGCAGGGCTGGTCCAACAAGTATGTGCTATAACAGGGGATAGTATATGTTGATATATTGTAATGGTAGCCATATGTATGGGCGTATTACTGAGAATAACATGTCAAAGGTTGGGCCTCTGTGCAATTATGATTTGCATTGTGGGATATTGTGCCAATAACTGTGTAATGTACAGTATAGTAGGCAGATATGTATTACAAGTTACATAGCATTACTGTTATGTTAGGCAAACATTAGTTATGTCTATTGGCATTTACAATACACAATAACAGGATACATATGTCTTTTAGTCACCTGACAGTTTATCAGCATGATAGCAAAGTAAAATGGAAGAGCTAGTTAACTATCCATGCACATAAGACATGTAATATGTGCAAAGATAGGTACTAGGCTGTCTTACCAAGGGTATTTATAAGCCTAGCTAGAGTGTGTTGGCTTTCGCCATCCCCATAGGTTAGTTCTCTGTGCCTCTGAATAGCAGAGCCATTAGTTCCCTGTGTCTCTGTCCAGCAGAGCCACTGCAGTGATCCCCGGGATACAAGTCTGTCTCCCATCCACACGTCAAGGTTTCCCTTGAAGAGTGCTAGTGAGGGGCCCTGCCTGATGTACATTGGAATCATGTTCCAAAGCATGGGGAGTGTCCGGGTCAGGAATCTATCCGTCCAGCACGTCCTAGTCATTGTTGTGGTTAGGTGTATATCCCTAGAGCATGTGGCTCTCAGGGGCCTCTGTTTAGGTGGAGCATATCCAGCAATACTGGGTTGGACATGGGCCTTGTATGTCAAGCAGAGATCACCTGTGAATATGCGGTATGCAACGGAGTACAGCTGGAGTTTCTTAGGTTGGGCTGCATAGGTCATCTGTTTGAGGTCAGTAATCCTCTTGGTGTGGTACTGTTGTGGTCTTCCAAGCTGTTGCAGTTGTCTTGTAAGGTATATCCCAAATGGGGTGTTGTATCCTTTAATGGGTCCAATAAGTCATGAGTAGAGAGTCACAATGGCCTTCTTTGATCTGGATGGGAAACCTATTAGAGATTAGGGGTGCCATGTAGAAGGATATTCTAACCACCTTGTCATTATGGGTATCTACTGGGGTTCCCGGATCCCTTATTACCTTTTCTGTATGTAGGGGACTAGCACCTATGTGGTCGTCCGCAGGTAATTAGTTATATCCAAAGGGGATGACTATGCACTTTTAGGCATTCAGCTTAATGCCATGATATTGATACCAGGTATCCGTCTCAGTGCGACCCTTCCAGAAGGTGTCTGTAACAGCTGGGGAAACAATTATGTCCCCTAGTTTGCAGTCGTCTGCAAACCTTTTCAGCCAAAGCCCTCCTGTGCTTGTCTGTACATCAAAGAATTATATACCGAGCATGAGGGGTCCTAGGACTGAGCCCTGGGGGACGCCACTTGTAACTGGTATACAGTCAGACCTAGGGTATGCAACTCCCACTGTGTGGGTTCTGTCCGTGAGCCACTTTGCAAACCATCACATGATGTAGGGGTTAATGTTCAGGCAGATGGGTATGTTGATAATACCAGAAGGAGGAATCGTGTTGAAAGCCTATGAGAGATCTAGGTGGGCTGTGTGGACCTCCTTACCCTCATCTAATGCCTTGGTAACTGTCTCTAAGAAGTCCACCAGGTTTAGGAGGCATGGTCTGCCCTTAACAATGCCAAACTGGGAGGGGTCAGAGGGGTCAAAGGTTTGGAGGTACCCAATGTTTCTGTGACTGAGATCCATGATGTGCTCCATAGCCTTGCAGACCAGGCTAGTCAGGCCTATAGGGCAATAGGCCCCATGGTCCATTGTGGCACCACCTTTGTGGAGTGGGATAACTGTTGCTGTGCACCATTCAGGGGGCACTAAGCCTGATGCAAGGCTATTATTGAACATGGTGCGTAGGTGGGGAGCCAGTACGTTCTGAAGTTCGTGTAAAACGCAGCCTGGGATGTTGTCCGGTCCCATGGATGCTGTGATATTGGCTTTAGAGTGTGCAGCTTTGAGAGGGAGGGGGGAAAGGTAGCACTGAACCTATCTGCCAGGATGTTGCCAATATCAGTTGGTTCTGTAATGTTCGTGCCTTTGTGCTGTAACTCAGAGCAGATCTGGTTGTTGACATTGAGATATGTGACATAGCTATAGAATGCTTTGTGGTTGTCGTTGGAATTAGTGGCGGTTTGGTTTTTGCAGCTAGCTTTGGAGGATCTTATAAGGGATCTCACCTTCTTATTGAGGCTGACCAGGGAGCTCCTCCATGCATGGGATTGTACTCTCGTTTGCAACAGTGTCTTCCTCCTGTAGTACAGTTTGTTTATGGCAGGGGACCACCAGATTGGTTTCCTTAATTAGGAGTATAGCGTCTTGGTTCTGTTTGGGATAGCACAATCCATGCACTCGTGTAAGTGCTTATAGAGAGCATTTGTGTAGGATTCAGCAGTTGTAACAGTATTGTCCATCTGCATGTGTGTCATGACATTCACCAGGTCTGTCTTAAGAAGCATGAAGTTGGCTTTGTAGACATATTATACTGTGGTTACCTTAATGGGTGGTGGGGGCGGAATGTGGATATCAACGGTGTTCGGCTCATGGTCGGATCGGACCAACGAGGAGTTGACTTCATGTGCGGAGCACCGGTCACTCATGTTGGTAATGCCTAGGTCTAGGATATTATTGCCCCTGGTGGGTGTGTGGATATGTTGATTCAGGGCATTGGTGTTTATGAATTCCAGAAAGCGTTGAGCTAATGAGTTGGTACATGAGTAGTTTTCCCAGTTAATGGTGGGGTAGATTCAGTGAGACTACGTGATGAGTGTGGTGTGGTGTGAATGTTTACCTTCTCCACATGACTGTCAGGGTCAGGCTTGGTTGGAAAGAGCTTTACCTCCAGTTTGGCTAGATGAGTGCATCTCTCACAGGTTGTAGTGTTGGGTGGTAGGTGGAGAGGCTTGTCTGTGTACATGAGGCAATGTGTACATTGCCTCAAGATGTCCAGATTCATCAAATAGACAGGTGAGAACACTGGCAGTTGACTCTTGGACATGCCTGAATATAGAACTACTTTCCCCTAGATAAGTGAGGAAAGTGGGTACAAGAGCTATTTTACTCTAAGCAAGTGAGAAAAGTATGTACAAAACCTGTTTACCTCTAGGTAATGAGGAAGATTGAGGGCTATAGTAATTATTAGCTTACGTAGTGCTTACAAGTTCTGAACAAGTGCTGAGCATGAATAAGCAATCCAGATAGGGTCTTGGATAACATAAACACAAGTCCCCCCAACAGGTGCACAAGCATATATCCATGTACACCACAGGGCCCTTGCACCCTCGACTATGCAGGTACAAGCTGCACTCAGGCTGCATGGGACCTGTCCACATCACAGGTTGTATCATACACATATGGCAAAACAAGATGCTCTCCATGTACACATCATGTAAAACATAGCTCCATGTCAGGCTGTGTACACACTGAATGGTGCACACCAACAGGTATTACAACCCACAGAGAGGGAGACACCACTGAGTCTGGTCTGGAAGGCCATGAACCTTGATCAAATAATTGATGTCAGCAGTATAGATGTATATGACAGTAAGGTTGATGTCACACTGCATATCATAACCTTGCCAGGTCATAGGACATCATCACCCATACTGTGTGCCACCTACACTCGGTATACTAGATGTACATTCCTATGTCACAGGAGTGTTTTGCAACGGGACTGCTGGCAGAACCAACACTACAGAAGGTGTCTGAATAATACATGCTCATCACACCAGTGGCAGCTACAGTATATCAGGGTTAATGAATTTTATTCCCCCTCATTGTAGTCCATACCTCACAGACAAACAGAAGGCATCTGCCTATTGAAGTATGTGAATGACTATGACCTAGGAGCAATAGCCGACTCAGGAGTGTTGTGGACAACATACAGAAGGGACTTTGTGGGTGAGGTGTGTGTGACATATGGCCACAATTTGACAGCTACATATTGCATTGTCACCCCTATGTTAATGACCCTGTACCCATGAACTACCACCTAGGCAGCAGTCAACATAATGGACTCTTGTGTGTAAAGGATGCAGCTGGGCAGTTGTCTTTCCTGTGACAGCTACATCACCACACCTGTCAGGTAGTCATATGTGGCAACCCTAATAATGATAGGGTGCCATTCATGAATATAGAGATCATTGTCCAGCCATACAGAACACTCAAGTGACCCATATCAGATCACATATTTCCTTTAAGGGGTATTGGCCATGTGCAGATGGCCTACACCAGCCTTCCCATTCCCCATCTCCACTATGTAGCATGATGCATACCCTGAATAAATCCATGTCCAACCCAGTGATGTTGGACATGCTACACATACACATCCTGATCTCGAACACATACTTCATGGACATCCACCTTTACGTAGTTCTGCCATACTCTGCATTCCTGTCCATCAAAGCTGCACATCGCTCCCCTCTCAGACATGGTGTGATGACCGCATGGTAAATGTATCATTAACCCTGTGGATCAGTAATGTGGCACTGCTCCACCTGGCCCCACAGACCCGCCTGTCGGCTACTGCCAGGTAACCTTTCATCCTAGATTCATACATGGCCCATGGCATATAGCCCACTAGTTGACTTTGACTGTTCATGCTATAGTTGATATCCATCCCTGCAAATACCATCTGGCTAGCCGGTGTCCCATGTGTATCACATGTGCAACACAGGTGATGCATGGCAGGATGTTGAATTGCTGCACAGTGCCATGTAGATGTATATGGAAGAACACATACATGTAAAACCTTATGTGAGCAAGTCTGCAGGGTCAGAGGTCATGTCTGTTAAGGCAGTGTAAGTCCTTATATGTGAGATATACACAAGGTCAAGGTCGACTGCATTAATGTGGACACATCCAGCCATGTGCTGATAGGTAGGAACACCAGTACAGGCAAACAGACATGCCCTCATCAATACAGCATCCACATGGAGTATGAGCAATGTAATCAGGTGACACACACACATATATGGTGATAATATCCACTCACCATTGAGTGTCACATGTGTGTGACACAAACATGTCAGTGTCATGTAGGTTTGCAAATACAACTATTTAAACTTAATAAATGTGATACACATGTATGTTCAGCTGTAGCTCTGTATGTCTCTGTGAGTTACTGTGACCTGTCTCCATCATTATGTCTTCCAGGTATGCCGTGTGCAAGGCTACCCCCTTTTACCGGCTTAGAGGATGAGGCCCTCATCCCATACCTACTTGACAATCATGATATCCTGTTCAGCCATGTGCCACAGGATGCACAGCAGCAGGATACCCTGTGGATGGAACTTCACAGGAGGGTTATTGATGTGGGTGGCCACAGCCACACATACCAGCAGGTGCGCAGACACTGTACAGACCTCATTAGATGGGCGAAACAGTGTGCAAATGCAATTGCCAGGGAACAAGGTGCAGTAGGTGGTGGACCACCAACCCAACCCCACTCACACGTACCGAGGAGCTACTGGCCAACCTGGGGACACCTGCAGAACCGCATCCACAAGCCTTAGCCGATATTGTGGAGGTGGGTGTCTCTCAACCACTGAGCCTGGAGTTGCCTGGTAAGTCAGTACTGCACCTATAACAACTATATTCCATATAGTTGCATGTGTCACTGTACAATATGTAATGTAACATTATATGCAAGGCATGTATACACACATGTCGCATACTATAGTATGCTACTCTATGTATGCACACATGTGCATACACCATAGTATAGTCTAATGTACTGGTGTATGTGTTATGCACATTGCACCCTGTAGCCATTATACAGGTGTGGATAATGCTCATACTGCTGTTACTCCTACTTAGGTACCTCTGGCGTTCTGCTGCGACAGCAGCCTGTTGAAGGTGAGACTGTTATAATTTATCAGGTATCGTATTGCACAGATCTATCTGCCATGTGGCCATTTACAACGTGTACACATAATGTATGGTCCTGTCACAATATACAGGTCGGACCTGCAATGCGTCACAATGCCTACCCATGTGCAACACTTGCAAACTATGTGAATCATCTCACTGACATGAATCCTCACAAACTGTCATTGACAGATGTGTGGACAGCTGTGCATACAATGGTGGAGGTGCTGTTCACTGTAGGGACATGTACTACAGATCAAAACTACACATGTGGGGAATACAAACAGTACTACACAGTGGCCTGGAGTATGGCCAGCCCACAGGATTCACTGGTGTGGATTATAGCCCTGCTATGAATGTCACACAATGTGATGTGCTATCTTGACATGTCCATGACATCTAGTGGCCTGGCTGCAACACTGCCTACCTAACCTGAAAACATATCCCACATACCACCCTTTGTCTGCATAACCCTGTCGTCAGTGGAGCATATGACATCTATGGGTGTATGCCATATGGGACAACACAGACATGTGAAATAGATGCCCGTCACAATACTTTGGCCAACACATGTACACACATGGCCATGGAGGATGGCCAGAGACATGGAGCAACACACACAGTAGATGTGATGTGCTTGTGTGTACACCCTGTCGTACAATGGCTATACATGGTCCAACTATGGCCTTTGTGTAATGGTTATATTGTAGATGTGGAACACTAGACATCCTACAAGCCTGTGCACATCTTGTGTAGGCATAACATTAATCCTCCACATAAGATGTGTTGAACATCTTGAGGGTGTCACGACATGACAGCAGTCACATGTGCAGTATCCACATCAGCCCACAGATACAATACATTCCCCTTGCTGGTGTTGGACATCAATGTCATACTTGCTCCTCATGTGTGTGTGTGTGTGTGTGTGTGTGTGTGTGTGTGTGTGTGTGTGTGTGTGTGTGTGTGTGTGTGTGTGTGTGTGTGTGTGTGTGTGTGTGTGTGTGTGTGTGTGGTACACAGATGTCATGTGGGTCATGGTGTACCGACGTGTTCACCATGTCTGGCCATAGTTGCCAGGCAGCAGCAATATGGTTGCAGATGTGCAGGGGTGTCATCCGTATACCCATCAGTGACCTGTGTCACAACTTCCACATCATGGTTTAGTGTGTATACACCTCAGAGACATGGGTCACATTCCACAGTATGTATGTATTGTATCTGAACACAGTCATGGCTATGAACTGTGTCTTTAACTCACACTGTATAGCAATAGACACCTCATGATTCCCTGCAATGGCCATGCACATCAGCTAAATGTGCAGTATATCTGTAGGGCGGACAGACAACACTGCATTGGGACACCATTGCCCCACTGTATATTTGACAGGACACCAGTGTGTTAAAAACATGTATGCATGTCATTGCACATTTCAGCAGATCACATGTCATACTACATGTGATTGTCAAGGTCATATGCCACATATCAGGCAGGTATACTGGTAACATGTGCTGGTCTACATTGTGTAACACAGGGATGTATGCTAACTACTACTATGATTGTGTAATTTGCATGCCGTCTGCTATGACACATGCATGCTGCTGTGTGCAACCCAGGGATGTATGCTCACTACCACTATTATTGTCTGCACTGCATGCCGTCTGCCGTATCACATGCATGTTGCATGCCTTCTGTCATATCACATGCATATGTGTCTGTGTGTGTGTCCATTGTATAGATTGTAATGTACAGTTCTTGTCTGCCCTCCCAGGTGATGTAGGTGCATTGCCCTCCTGCGGTACATCTGATGCTAGTGTCCCTACAGACTCTAGCAGTGATGATGAATGTATGATTGAGTCACAGGCAGAGTTGTCAGGGGCTGAAACTGTGCCACTGGCTGCCATTCCAGCTATATCCCCCTCATCCCCGCACACAGATCCCATGCCTGCACATACCCCATCACCAGTGGCCATAGAGGAAGGACAGTTGGTGCATGGTAGCTTGGAACAGGAAAGAGTAGGGGCTATGGAAGGTGTGCTTGCACACCATGGTGCCAGCCAACTGACTGGTGGTGCCCCACACAGGCACGTGGCCAGTGCTGCTCATAGGAGGACCTCTGGCCAACATGCTCCTTCAAGACAGAGCTCAGCAGCTGGTGTCACCAGATGCATGTTTCAGGCTGTAATGGAGGCACAGTCACGTGCTGAACAGCACAACAGAGAAGATCAGAGGCTACAGAGGGCTGCTGTCCATTCTTTAAACAACATCCAGGCAATGGTAAATGCTCAACAGCAGATTGCTGAAACTTTGGATAGATGATTGGGTGACATGGCTGGAGTCCTTGACCATGGCATGACAATCTGCGAGTGTGGGCTGTCTTTGTTGGAACATCTGGTAGGAGTGAGGCGTCGAGCACATGGATGTAGGCCTGCTACATCACTTGTTTCAGGTCTATGTGTACGAGCTACCTCACATGTCCGCTCCCATAGTGGCGGTAGCAGCAGTGCATCTGGTGCTGTGCTGTCCACACCACGACACAGCAGGCCATGTGCACATGGCCCAGGACGGTCCCAACAGAGACGTGGTTCCAGTGGACAATTGACATCAGACAGTACCCAATCTGCACCTCTGCCTGGTAGTGCCCAGGTCACATGTCTGTGGCCGGACACTGTGAACTGTAAAACCTCGCTTGTACAGTCTGCAGCTGTCAATAATACCCTTGTGTAGGCCAGACACATGGCAGATCTGTGTGCATACATACACGCACACACTGGAAACATATGTAGGGCACTGCAACACACACATGCATAACATCCACACACACCCAGTTAGATCAAAGGCCCTAACCCACACACATGATGTCTTCCAATGGTGCAGCTTAGGCCTTTTGCAAACATTATCACCCTGTGCATATGATGATGCCTGTGCCACATCCCTGACATCCACACCATCGGTGCAGGGACATGCTCATATGGTCTGATGCACAGGGTGAACAGACTAGGAAGATAAGTGTAGTTTACAATTGTTGAGTATTGTTGACAGGCAGCAGAAATACCATGTACTACAGGTGTACAATGCATTTTGTACTGTTAACAGTATGTGCCTTGTGTAACAATAGTAACTGCATGTTGGTCATGATGTTCTGCTGTCCTCCTTCAGGTCTAATTGCACATGCCAGTGGATGTCAGTGTTTGCAGTTAGTGTCCCATATGTCAATGTGGACTACTCACAGGTATGTATGAATATACCAGCATGCACCATGTAGCTTCCACATACCAGTGAGAATGTCCCACATTACAAACACGTCTACTGATCCAAGAGCATGATAGCTGTGTACTAAGCTACTGTGGCTACAGACATGACATCCATAAAGGGTGACATCACAGGTACAGTTACATGGAGTGGTGAGGTAAGAGAGTGGTCTAGCTGATTACAAGGGTAGAGGCCAGTGGGAAGTGTGATGCCGTATTGGGAATCAGTAATACACATTCCCATGACAGGATGCCAACACACAACTGCACCCACACACTCAAGTATTGACACACATGTATTCAGTGACACAGTAACACACCCACACACTCACGGATTCACCAACACAGTAACACACACTCACACACAGTTGCTACTGGTGAGGTGAGGACCCCTGCCTATGTGCAAATCATCATTACAGTACTGTGCACTTACATGACGCTCCACAGAGAATACACATGTACAGGTAGTCAGTATGGCCTAAGATCGGGGACATCAACACAGATAGTAGAATGCATTGCCTGGATGGGGGAGGGGTCTTATCAGTTCAGTATGGTAACATACATCCTCACCCCAGGGACCAGACAGCCCTACATACACACACTGTGGCATTCAGTATTGAATACACCAATGTCACGCACATACAGATACCTCACATGTGTGAGATACACGCCCCTGCCTATGTCCTGCTTTCTACATTGCAGTCTGTACAGATGTGTACACTAGTGTACAGTAGAGTGAGTAACAATTGAGATGCATTCCCCACCATACGTGACATATATGGACACACACGCAACCACACATGCCAGTACTGTGAATCTCAGACCTGCCTAGCTCATGATATGTATGACAGACGTACAACAGTATTGCATGCATTACAAACTGTACTGACACTTTCTGTGGCAACAGTGCTGATATATGCACATGGGATGTCTTAACTATTAACAGGTGTCAAGTGATTTACCTTCGCTGTCACCCTGACTGCTGTCTAAGTTGTGTGTTATGTCCTTCAATTAATGAAACTATTGCTGACTGGTTACACAGGTTATTGTAGGACCACTTGTGACACACCTGTGAGCTGTCCACAGCAAACATCCATCTGCAAAGATGCCCCACCACTTAGATATTTCCACTCATCTGTCCATACCTGAGGTACATCTTTCCGTACATTCAGCATATCACCATATACAGTTGGCAATGTTGAGGCTGCATTGCAACTGCATGATGTACTAGGATACACGTCACCTGCATACATCAGTAACTGCACATGCATGTTATCTGAATGCACAACACTATGTGTACAGGTGTGTAGGTCCTACAATCCTGACATTTGGGCATGTTTGTAGGCATTGCAATTGGTGTACATGTGTAATGGCATACATGACACATGGACTGTTGTATGATATGATGGGTGTAATGGGTGACTGATACAGAGGGAATATTACCTCTGTCAACATTGATATCACACCTTATGTATTGTTAGCATTCAGCAGCCATGGACCTACATTCCATGTGCATGTGTGTAATGGCTGTAGCCACCTGTTTGCACAATGGACAACAACAGCTATGCTATTTACATATATGTTGTGTGTGTGTGTGTGTGTGTGTGTGTGTGTGTGTGACATGTAAATACCCAGGGCAGGTACATGTATGTCATATCCATACATGAGGGTGTGTACTGGTGTACAGCAACAGTCATCTGCTAATGGTGGAAAGTACCAAGGGCCCCTGGTATGTGTACAGCTGACCTGGTTACAGACAGTGGTATCATTGCATTGCATAACACATGATGCAACTGTGTCAGTACATGTGTACTCTCTACAGTTGATGTAGAGTTTGGTACAGTACACAGGTCAATGGTCATATGGTGGTGTACTCTTATATGTCCTTCAACATGTATGGATGCATTTGTGGTCCGAGGGCATGGTGGTGTCTGAGGTTTACATCCTAGAATGCAACATGTGACACTGTGTCCTGCACATGACTCATCTGTGATGCCTTTCATGGTGAGACCAGTCAGTACATGTGAGTGGCCTTTATGTATGTGGGGACACCACCTGGAGTGTTCCATACCTGTGTTATGGCCCACATGTCTGGTTCTGAGGTATATGGTGGTAGTGCTAGGTTCTGAGGTATATGGTGGTAGTGCTATTGTGCACTACAGAGCCATCAGCCAGGTGTTCCTTACTGCACAGATCTCAGTACTCCCCATTGTTGGATCTACAGTGACCAGCTGTGATTATGGATGCTACACATCTAGCACTGGTTAGCATAAGAAAACAATGCAGTTTTCCTGTAGGTGTATGGGAGTTATCCTGTGTTTAGGACATTTGCCTTGGAATGGCACTGTGTGGGCGGATGCAACTTGGGTATTATCCCCACTCCCTTGAATCATGGATGCATGTGATATGTGTCAAAGGCCTGTCTACTGTCAGCCATGTCATCCCAGAATGACAGCAGATATTGTGTAAAAGACCAGTGTCAAATATATGTAGAGCAGCGTTCCTGCTAACAATGACAATTACTAACACCAGAGCCCATTGCAATGTGTTCTTTACGTCTACCTGTAATAGCATGGCCACTGTGGCCGTCCGTGTTTAGCATCAGAGTGCATCCCGGTCAGCCCTGTGCTACTAAGAGTATGAGCATGCCCAGTATATCCTTGTGTAGATGGACACATAGTAGTGCATTCTGACCAGCCCTGTGCTACTAAGTGTGTGAGCATGCCCCCTGTGCTACTAAGTGTATGAGCATGCCCAGTATATCCATGTGTAGATGGACACATAGTGCATTCCAAACAGCCATGTGCTACTAAGTGTGTGAGCATGCCCAATGACACCTTGTGTTGGTTATGTGCCTCTGTGTATGGGCATGACCATTGTAACCCTGTATATTGGTAGTAGTCATCCATTCCACAGATGGGCATACTCCAGGTCAGGATGGAGTCCTACTTTAAACACACAGGTTCACAGGTATGTACATCTTAACTGCCAGCATCCCTGTTGATATCTGCATTCCCAGAAGGTCATAATGACAGCCTTGAAATGTGTAGTCTGTGTGGCGCGATTCATAAGTATGTAGTATTGTAATAGTAATCTGTAAATAGGCAGGTGTTCCGTTCCCACCACTGGCATGTGTGTGTATGTCTGTCCCCATTTGCCAGAGGACTGTAAACTGCTTTTAGACTGCTCACACTCCATACAATTTGTGTACCCATCTTTGGCAGGGCGGATGATGACACCAACCTACAAATACACCTCTGAGAGTGCTGTGTCTCAGTAATCTCGTAGCGTGTTCTGTAACTGCATAATGCTGTAGTGTAATAAAGTAGTTAGGTCAGTGCTCTAGTCCCACACTTGCCGTGTGTGTGTGTCCGTTTGCCTGAGGACTGAGTAATGCTTTTAGACTGCTCACACTCCATACATTTCTTATACCCACCTTTGGCAAGGCTGATGATGTCACCCATCTACAAATACACCTCTGGGAGTGCTGTGTCCCAGTAATCTCGGTAGCGCGTTCTGTAACTGCATAATGCTGTAATGTAATAACGTAGTTAGGTTGGTGTTCTAGTTCCACACTTGCCGTGTGTGTGCGTGTCCGTCCCCATTTGCCTGAGGACTGAGTAATGCTTTTAGACTGCTCACACTCCATACATTTCTTATACCCACCTTTGGCAAGGCTGATGATGTCACCCATCTACAAATACACCTCTGGGAGTGCTGTGTCCCAGTAATCTCGGTAGCGCGTTCTGTAACTGTGTAATGCTGTAGTGTAATAAAGTAGTTAGGTCGGTGTTCTAGTCCCACACTTGCCATGTGTGTGTGCACCCGTTTGCCCGAGGACTGAGTAATGCTTTTAGACTGCTCACACTCCATACATTTCTTATACCCACCTTTGGCAAGGCTGATGATGTCACCCATCTACAAATACACCTCTGGGAGTGCTGTGTGTCCCAGTAATCTCGGTAGTGTGTTCTGTAACTGCGTAATGCTGTAGTGTAATAAAGTAGTTAGGTCGGTGTTCTAGTCCCACACTTGCCGTGTGTGTGTCCCCGTTTGCCTGAGGACAGAGTAATGCTTTCTGACTGCTCACACTCCATACATTTCTTATACCCACCTTTGGCAAGGCTGATGATGTCACCCATCTACAAATGCACCTCTGGGAGTACTGTGTCCTAGTAATCTTGGTAGCGCATTCTGTAACTGAGTAATGCTGTAGTGTAGTAAAGTAGTTAGGTCGGTGTTCTAATACCAGACATGCCAAGTGTGTGTGTCTGCCTGCGTGAGACAAGTACAGTGCTTTGTAGGATTTGCCGTAGTATGTGCCCTAAATGCGTATTGCTGCAGTGTGATACGGTAGGGGTTTGTATACAGGACATGGCAAGTGTGTGTTTGTTTGTCAGAGCCTGTGTAGAGGTGGCCATGATTGTCTTACCACTGGACATGTTTGGGAGTGGGTTTTGTAGTTTTCCTATATGGTATCTGTCTTATGACACATTGGTCAACTCACGAGGAGTACAGCTGTCAGTCAGCCTCGGGACTGTGTTGGCAAGCCATACCCATACATCTGGCAAAAGGCCTGGTGAACTAAGTATGCAGCCCTACTAGTACCCGGTATATGTCCCGCACCCATGTGCCATGCACAAACAAACTCGCCTAGGATATCCCACTATGTTGCTAGTAACATGCACATTGAGGACAGATAGTAGGCATGGTGTGAATGCAGTGGCCTGCAGAGGACATGGCACCTGTACAGCGGTACAATAGGCACATATATGCGGACATTGTGCCTTCACTATGTTTCATACTGAATGCCTGCAACATATGTGGTGCCATCAAATGTGATCCACAAAGGCCAGACAATGCTGTACACATGTGCCCTGTATGGACCCATGCCACTGACACCACGGAATACCTGTATCATACTATCCATGCAGGTGCAAGGCCGACCTGCTCATTATAAGCAGGTTTCGCCACACCAGGCCAGTATTGTCATATCGGGGTATAACGGGCTGTGTACACAACATGTGTCTGCCAAACAAGATACACCTGTACATGTCACTGTACAGTATTGTGGGACATGCACATCCCAGGCAATGTTCATGTGAAGGACTATCAAACACAGACATGGCATGCATTGCAAAGCTATGGCCCTACACATTGGTACCCAGGATGTCAGGCCAGATAATGCAGTACCCATCTGTGTGGGACATTGCAGACACTACACACCTGCACTGCACACCTTTGTCGGGTGACGCAATGGCAAAGATTACCCCTCACCCAGCCTTGTACAGCCATCTTGCACAGCCAAACACTGCACACCCATGGAGCAATGCATACCTGCATGCCAGTACTGGCACCCTGTGTCTACTTGTGGGTTGTGATGCTCCAAACCACAGTCACTCCCAGTATAAACCTCGTTGGCATACCAACAGTTGTCAAGCACTTTCACATGCCCTAGCCCATAGAACCTCCAGATATCTCCTGTGGTGCATGTGGTCCTGTGCATTACTGCACTGTGGCAAACTAAGTAGTTACATTGTGTATTTGTGACACTGGCAAAGGTGTCAATGCATGTCCATTAGAGAGTGTGGTTGTGGTGATAATGGCATCCATTCACGTGGACAGACATGTGTGCCACACCTAATGTATGTCTACTATATCTGTTGCAGATGTCACTCACTCACCTACACACATATGTTCTTACAGTACAGCAACATGTTGCCTTTGTAGTACATGTAGTAATGTCATGCACATGTAATAGTAATGAGTAGTCGGGGGTTTGACCCCTGTACTGCTCGGTGTGTGGCAGATGATGCTTATGGTTAAGTTTTCAAGCCCTTCCCTGGTGTACATTGCCTGTCCCACCCACACACTCTCTGCTGGATGTGAAGGTGTGCACCTGCAAAACAGCAGCATGTGTATTGTAAGTGATGGAAATGGTCAGGTGATGGCCTCTGCACCTATTGCAGTCTTCCTCTAGCTGATTGCATGTGGTACAGCTGTGATGGTGTTCCCATAGCCATTCTCATGATAAACACAGTACAGTATCTAGGGAAACATGTTGTTATCTGGCCATGACAGTCGCTGCGAGTGGTACCTGGATGTGATGTTCTGACACGGCATCACAGATGATATCTGTATGTATCTCAATCATTTTCCACAGTGGGAAATAGCCTAAAGACAGGAGGGTGATGTGCCACACATGACTACAGCATGTAAAGTGTAGCTATGCTGCATTGAGACTACTGCCTGTTTAACATGTGTGTGGTAATGGCTATTCTGCATGTTATAATACAGACATGACAGTACTCTGTTCATGAGGGACCCCCATCTGTAGGGCCATCTGTGAAGTGGTCAGTGTGTGCAACCATTTGTTTCCTGTGTTACACACACTGAACACACATCTGTGCACAGCAGAAGCATGGTGTGGGGATTGCAGACAGTACATGATGATAGGGATGTGTTACTGCCATCGCATCCCTGACTGGACATGTGTCACATGAGACAGTGGTATAACAGTCGCTGTGTGGGATTCCCAGTGACAAGCCAATGATGGGCAACTGTTCATAGCTGCGGTCACACATCTACTACACATTGTAGAGTTGGCATGCAATATATATGCATGTGTTGTGCTCCCTCTGCAAATGTATACCATCTGTTGTGTTGGGTTGCTGGTGATATCTATGCATACTGTCGTAGTTAATCCTGTATGCTGTTGTCTATCACTAAGCCATATGTGGGTTTAAAACACAACACCATAGGCTGAATGGGTTGGGAGGTCCCTGCAGAATCTCCTGTCCCACTTCAACTGACCATGGCACCGGGCACTAGCACATCTGGGGCCCAGCCATAGACATCAACCTCTGTTGGCTCTGCACCACCTTCTGGTGGTACCACCACTGAGGATGGAGCATGTCCCCATTGGGAGCGGGACCAGACAAGTACATACCTGCTGTTGTGCGGTCCCGGACGTGTTGCGTTTGTGGCTCCCTAAGGGGTTACGAAGCCAGATACGCCAGTTCAAGGGTGGAGTGTCACATTTACAGGGTGATGCTGCCCCTCCTGGACAGCCTCCGGCACTGCCTCCTTTGCAGCTCTGTAGGTGCAGTGGTAGCTGCCCATGGCTGGGGACCTCAGTCCCACTGTTCCCATGGGCTTTTGAATGCTGAAGACCCATCCCCATCCAGGGTGTATCCCCTCCACATGTGTCATTAACCAAC
>NC_056738.1:97859346-97864346 GCF_019279795.1 Protopterus annectens | reverse complement strand
GATTGAAAGGATCTGGTTAATAGTACCATGCGATACACACGTTCACCTTCACATGTTTAAATGTTGGCTTTACAGCAGAGCAACATTCATTCCACAAGGAAAATGATATGTGCTATTGTCGAACTTGAACCTTGAATGCCTTTTCGTTAGGCAGATGCTCTAACCACTAAACTATTGGTATTCTGCTCATTTATATATATATATATATATATATATACCCATGGTTCATAGTTACCCGAACGCATGCCTCATCACTTCACTTACACAGCAGGCATCCATTTTCCTGTTGGGAAAACTGCACTACTACACATGCACCATTCCCTACTCCCTACTACTCTGGACCCCTGCCGCATGTTGACTCACTCCGAGGATATTCAGACCTCCAAAGCCTATAGTCCTGGCACATACATGTGTTTGATTGTCAGGGTGTTCATATGGTCATCCAGGTTTAGGCTTGTCCGACTGGGGACCGGGACTGCCCTGTACCTAGCTGAAAGTCAGACTTAGCACTGGGAGATTGTTCGTTCCACTTTTATCGTCCTACCTGTGGTTGGAGATGTAGAGGTGTGCTCACCTATGGCCATCCTGATATATAACAGCACTAAATATTACAGGGATTTCTGCTGCTGTTTCCTTTCACATTCATTATGACTGCTATATTGTGACCATGTTCATTCTTCATATCTACACACATATATATATATATATATATATATATATATATATATATATACATGTGTGTGTGTGTGTGTGTGTGTGTGTGTGTGTGTGTATATATATATATATATATATATATATATATATATATATATCTGCATCGGTCTGTACATACACATGCAAATACACCTACATGTTTATTTACATTTCCCATACCGTTGAATCACCGCCACTTACCGTCGCGCATACATGCTTGCATACCCGCTTACGTCTAGGGTTGCCACCTTTTCAAATGGCCAAAGTGGGGCATTTTCGAGACACACATCAGATTTTACAGGCCGACACATACCCACGGTCAGTAGAAAGATTAGAACTTTACTTATTTGCCTAAATGAAAGCTTATTCTTGTAGCAGTTTAGTTGCTTATTCTGTTTCTTGTAACATTTAAGTATTTTACATACAGAAATAACTGTTTTATGCAACTGTTACATGAAATATGGGACAAAAGTATTTCCTACAATCACAGGACATTTGCCATTGTATTATATTTGTTCAGGACACAACTGCCCAAAAAGGGACTGTCTCTTGCAAAGTGGGACAGGTGGTAACCCTACTTATGTCTGCTTTAAAGCACCTTAATCACCCTATATCTGACTGCCACCATGTGAATGTGTAAGGTATATATTCCTGATAATGCACGTAGGGAGACGTGCATCACGGTCAGGTGTTTAATCCCGGGTCGTAGGTTCTGCAGGACCGGCTGGAGGCTGAGCAGTCTTGTGGACAACTACTGCTCATACAACTTGTGTCCAGATGTATACAGGACTGGGCATCGTGTTGTGACACCAAGTCTAATGTTTAGAACAGATACTTATCCTATGATGGATATCCAAAAATTGTGGGGACTGATGACCTTCTTTGGCTTTACGGCAATAAGGTAGGGTTATACATGCAAGGGATACATAGTTTGCAATTCTGAGACTGCCTAGGGTGAGACTGCCTACTAGATATGGGTAGGGGTCACTATGTGCAGATATGGCTGCACCTATCTAGCAGCTCGAGTATGGGTGGTTTTGGTGGACATTCAGGAAAGGGGGGGGTGGTGTGCTGTGAAGTGGATGATGGGCATTCAATTATATATCCAGGTGTGTTGGGGTTGGATGGCTCAGTTCAGGCCAGACCATTATGTGGGTATGTGCTGGTAACGTTTCTGTACATGTGTATTGCACTTTTTAATGTTCATATGTTTGTGGGATTGTATTGCGGATGTGAATATTTGTTCTTTGGTTATCTTCCTGATTCACCCACTGCTCCCTCGTAGACCTCCAGTTCACCTATTGTGCATCCAACCCAGTCTCTCCTTGGCGAATAATTACATTACCCGTCACCCCCCACCCCCATATTCCACAGACACCATCCATCCCTTCTCTAGTTGATGGCCCATAGCACAGTCCACAGAACACATTGTGTACACTACATATCTCTGGTACCAATATGGTTGTGAGGACTACCCTAGCATTTCTGATCATCCACATGCTGTACTTCACGCACATATGTACATGCAAATACTTATCTTTCATGACATGGTAGGTAGACCTGGGTAATACCCGTTCATCTATGGGCCGTCCTGACAAGGACGACTTGGACCGCGAATGGGCAGATATTGGGCGAATGCTCTGACCATTGGTAGGAATGCCACCTTTTCATATGACCAGGATGGGACATTTTCAGGACAGACATCAGAGTTTACAGGCCAACACATACCCACGGTCAATACAAAGGATAGTACTTTAATTTTATGCCTAAATATAAGCTTTTATTGTTGTAGCGGTGTAGTTGCTTATTCTGTTTTGTTTACTTGCTTGTTCTGTTTCTTGTAACATTTAGGTATTTTATATACAGAAATAAGTATTGTATGGGACTATTACATAAAATATGGGACATAATTATGTCCTACAATCGCAGGACATTTGACATTTATAATGGGTTTGGTATGGACACACCTGCCTAGAGGGGGACTGTCCCTCACAATGTAGGACAGGTGGTAACCCTAACCATTGGGCTAGGCTTAGCAATTGGCGGTGTACTAACACGATGCATTTCACTTCCACTTGGTATAACTATCGACACTACAATGGAATACAGGCACGGGGTTTTAAATATCATTTGTTCTAGGGACGGGGACACAATATTTAGCTACGTGCCTTTGTGTTTACTTTTTATTTTGGTGTTCACAAAACTGTCTTGTATGCTTTCCATACATTTCAGTATCCACGGACACTGACAGGAGTGATTACTATTAGAGGCAGGATGTACTAGTCAGCATTTTAGATTGCGCGTATGCAGCCGACATGTTCACGCCTCCGTGCAGTGCTTGGACACACCCCCTGCACTCGTACATGTTTCCTATGCACGTGGCCGTTACGGCAGCGAGCCTTCATTAATATGCATGTGGTGCTGCTGCGCCATCTCTACGCCGCAGGGTCGGTGCAAGGCTAACGCCGTCCTTGCGCCAAGCTTCATGAATCCCGGGGATTCTCTAAATGTACAGTATATACAACATAATTTATGTAAACAAGTAAAAAGTAAAAGTTAAGCGCTAAAATCTAATTCTAAATAACTTCATCATCCAAACTAACTCAATTTTAAAACTAATACATCATCACATGACATTTCACATTCCTCAAATTGTATTTAAAGTGTTTCATCCTATTGTTCGGCCATCAAAATAGTGATTTGTAAATATTTGCCATTTGTTATTTATAAATACATTTTGTTGTTCAATTCCCTACCCAAAGTGTAAACTGTATAAATGCTTACCTTACCATTATATTATATATATTTAATAATACTTGAACACATCATAAAAATGTTAAAAATATCATAAAAATAATAAAAAAATTTAGAAATTGAATAAATAAAAATTCATATAATATCATCTTACATATGACATTAGAGGTGTCTAAAATCTAAATAAGAAAATGATGTTTAATGTATCCAGGTTATATAGGCATTCAATTTTATCCTCCTTATATTTGCCTTGTCACTTTGTTTTAATTTGGTTTCCACCACCCCTTGTATTCAATTTTACTACTTCCATTCCAAAATTTCCCAAGCCGAACATGACATGTTGTCTGCAAGATGTTTTGTTTCCATGGGGCTGTATTCTTCCTTTCCAATGCTGTAATGTATGTATGGTGATCCTATTCGTAAACAGCGGGTGGTTAATAGGGCATAATTCTATGGACATTTAGTACCCAGACAGCCAAATATATACCTATAATATACTCCCTACAATTCCCCTCTGATAATATATTCTAGTTTTTGTTATGTAAAAACCTAAGTTTGTTTTACACTTTCTGTATTGTAAGGTACCACACAGTTTAGTACACATTCTTTTAAGTACATCTTTTCCAGTCAATCGTTTTCTTATCGTTTTCCCTTTTCTTAGCCACGCCTTCATATTATTCCCTCAGCAGAGTAAAGTGGCTCTTGTCCAAACAATTATATGGAAATCCAATCCTATCTACTTTCATTCCATTCCAATTGAATTGAATAATTTTTCCTAATCTCTCCACAAAATGTTATTATGTACATGCCATTACAATAATATTTATACTTATTTAATTATTTTTCTTATTACCTGCTCCTTCCTTCTTATTCTGGGTTGCCCACTAGTTTTAGGACATGTAGGGGTTTGTATTTTTATTCCCCACATGTTTCTGACGTACCCATATCATATTCCCTATATCATTCTATCCGGTATCCCTATCCATAAAATCAGATGCTTCACTGCAAATTCACCATCCATGTCATCCTTCAGGAGGTCATCCTTGCCGTATTAATACTGTCCCTTAATAATGTTCTTTTCTGGGACTGATACAGTAATGAAGAGAGTTGTGTAGTTGTAGGACCTGTATTCCTCTTCCCTGAATTTTCCTTCCTTCCTTTTTTATTCTTTAATTGTATATCTAAATAGGGGAATATGTCTTGATGTTTGTTCACTTAGACTTCTTCTGTTCCTACAAAATTTCATAGAACATTTCTAAGAACTTAAGGTAAAATGATTAAAACCCTAAATATCAATAAAAAAATCTAAAATAAAAATATACCAATACCAATATATAAATTGGTACCAATTCCTGTTGAGAAACAAATTCCTTTTCCCAATCATAGACTATAGCTGCGGCATAAATGGGGTGCAACACCCACTAGCCACCTGCCTTCTCCTGTAGTATAAATATTCATATCAATATAGTTGTGGGCCAATCATCCCATAATAAATAATGTTAATCATAATGTGTTTGTCCCAAGAAATGGAATTGGACCATATTATATACTAA
>NC_056738.1:97446846-97521846 GCF_019279795.1 Protopterus annectens | reverse complement strand
GCTGATAACTATTTTCTTTGGATTTGTGGCATGCGAATCAGCAGAGAAGCCGATATGTATTTTGATTGGATAACTGACGTCTTGTTTGGATAACTGACATGGACATGTTTTATTGTATGTGCACAGAGGTTGTTGAACTGGGTGCTGTTTAATTTAATGTTTTAGGACGGTGAAGGAGGTATTGTTTGGTGAATAAAGTGTTTTACTATATTTTCGAGCTTTTTTATTTTGCGTAGTTCCACCGTGGGATAGTTTTGTGATTTTTCATATCGGGCTTTTGCGATTTCGAGATTCTGCTGTTTCGGTCTTCTGGTTTCGGGTTTCTGCATTTCGAGCATGTAGCAATTCGTGATTGTTAACGGGAACCATATATTTGTATATTTATATGCATATATATATATATATATATATATATATATATATATATATATATATCTGTGTGTGTGTGTGTGTGTATCTATCTATCTATCTATCTATATATATATATTTATATATCTATGGATCTAGGACTAATGCTCGAATGGCCGTTTCACCGAATGTGAAATGGCTGGGCATACTTACGCGAAAGTGCTTTTCACCGAAGAAGCACTTTCACATAAGTATGCCTGTTGTGGAGGTCGTACTGTGGTGCAGATAAGGGAATATTCCCTTTTCCCCACTGTAGGGCGATCTCGGAGTGAGAATATTAAAGTAGGAGGTATGTGGGGGGGCACAGCCCCCCACATGGGGAGTGCAGGGGGGCTTGCCCCCTACATAAACACTTTTTTGTTTTCTAATGTTTTTTTTTTAACACGGTTTAATGAAAGTGCTTTTTTGGTAAAAGCACTTTTGTTAAAGTGTGTTCGGTGAATGTGGATTCGGACTATTGAACTTTCGTTCAATAGTCTTAGATATATATATATATATATATATATATATATATATATATATATATATGGGTCTACTTCAATTGATCAAGTTAACATAACACCGAAACTGAAAACATTGAGATGACAACGTCAAACCTTGGCAAAAATGATAACTTACAATAACAAAACAATTAACACTGAAAAAAGCAGTGGTGAATGTTACGCACTACTCCAGACATGAATATGAACAGAAGAACATCTTCCTTATATTTCTGAAATCACACTTATCACCTGAAAAGTGCTCAATACATACTGTAGGAGTAGCCATGAACCACAGTGTACTTTAAAGGGATAGAATAGCATTATTACTTAACTTTCAATAACACATCTCCAAAAGAGTTGCTATAGCTTTAATAAACTCCATACAATCAAAATCACTTTTATGGTTCAATACAAATTCAAACTAATTATATGTCTGCAACAGCTTCTGTTTCTTTGGAGAATGACAACTAGAATTTCCTTTCCTTTTTGAGATTTGTTGGTTCTGTAGCGCTGAGACTGTCGAATGTGTGATACTTAACATCCGCCAAAATGTTTTGCTGGTATGGAGTACAAAATGATACAGTGAGACTGCTAATTTATAATACTACCACAGTAATGGAGCAATTAACGCATTACTGACAAACCAGCTACCATTTTTTATGTTTATGCAGGGGGCAAGCACCCCTGCACCCACTGCAAATTATATATGCCACTCTGAGATCACACTACAGTGAGGAAAAGGGTAACTTTTCCGATCCTTACTTTACCGCAATTTACATTCAAAAGTTTTGAGTTTCAAAAAAAAGTGCTGTGTAACATCCACAGCTGGTTTGCTGGTGTTATGCATTTCAATATTGTAAACTTTCATTGTTGTGTGATTTTGATGTTCTCATTTTGATCTTTTAAGTTTCAATTAAATGTTAACTCGATCAACTGATAGGGACCTGTATATCTATATCTATATCTATATCTATATCTATATCTATATCTATATCTATATCTATATCTATATCTATCTATCTCTATCTATCTATCTATCTATCTATCTATCTATCTATCTATCTATCTATCTATAGGGGTTTACTATCAAAATAAAAAAAACAGTCACGATGAATATTCACATCCCCGAACCGGAACCAGGAATACCATTGAGCTGATTGCTCAGATTTTTTCAGAAGGAAAAATTTGACATTTGATACGTAATGGGCCACTCACCATCCGCAAAAAAAGGCACAAATGTCTACTCTTTTGCAGGGGGCAAACCCTCCTGCACCCCCCACACCCCCTGCTATTTATATATTCTAACTTCAAGATCGCACTACAGTGAGGAAAAGCATAATTTTCCTGAACCGCACTGTAGCTCAATTCAATTAAAAACACAGAAGTTCAAAACTGCGAACACAAGCTACGTGTTGATGTTTCAGAGTCGATAAGATTTGCATTCACAGTTTTGCCTTTTTGCATCCTTACCTTTGACCTTCTGACAATTGGTAAGGTGTGTTTCACTATTTTGATAGTAAACCATATATATGAGTTTATAATTATTTATGTAAGACACACTTCATATAATCACAGATCATCTTAAAAAATTCATCTAATACACATTTAATCTAGAACACACTTAGATGAATTACATTCCATCTAAAATTTCATATACAGCAAATACATTGTAAAAACGTCTTTTCTTCAGGGGTGCAAGCCCCCCTCACCCCCCACCAATTTAATTAAATATTCTAACTTCACAGTCACACAATCGCAGAGAAAAGAGAAAACTTGTAATAGTGAATAGCTGCAGGCACACAAACACAAAGTTCTAGAGAGCAATACAACATTACAGGCGGCTTTAACAAAGCACAGAAACCGATGAACACTAATTTCCATTGTAATTTATATGATCAAAAACACAAGCAGTCATTTTCTATAGCCTCATACACTTTTCTATCAAATGTTCTGACTGTATAACAAAAATGGCTATTTGAAAGGCTAAATAACTGATTGTGGGTTGTACTCCCAAAAACTATAACCATACATCCAGGCTTCTAAGGCACGTACTCATTAGGATTGTACCCCATAACATCCTGGGTGGGCACTAATACTTGCTCAATGTATGCTGTCCACATGTATTATTGTTTGCATATGTAATCTGCTTTCTTTTTACTATATTTAGCATGTTATTCAGTTAACTATATAGCCTGTATCCCACTTCTTCCTATATCTTTTTGCATATATTTGCTCACATTTTATTTCATAGCCTATTTCTGTCAGCTGTTTTATACCCACAGCCTTGTAGCCAGTTTTCCTCTTGTCTTTTTACCATGCACTACATCCCACCATCCCATAAAATGGACCGCTTCTGCTTTAAATTTGATACTCCATTTACCCTCTTTTGTTTTCCAGCTATTTGATCTTTATATAATATCTTTGTTTTGCCATATTTAAATAAAATCATCCTCAGGTTTTCAAATCTCCATGTTTATATCTGTTCATACACTGTTCAACTTTCTGCTGAATATCTATTATCCATCTGTTTTTGCTTATCTGTATATAACATCTGCTCCTGTATAAGTTCGCTGATTGTTTCCCAGTGAAGACCAGTGTTTTCTACAATCCCTACCTTATCCTGTCCTTAATCTGCCTACAAAATGGTTGCAACTTATTTGCATTTACTTACTTTCACTTTTGATTGCTCTCACTCATTTATTCTTTTTTGCTTATCCCACCTCTTCCCTCTTATTTCTCCACTCTCATTATTTTCACAAACTGCTCACATTATACTTATATTCTCCATACTTCTGCATTTTTATTAATAAATTCTGTTATTACATTTACCCTTTTCTCACGTAACATAAACTTCTTACCCATTACTAATCATTTCCTTCGTCTAATTCATGCCTTATCTACCCTTTCTTTACCCTTTCATTTTCTTAAACTTCTCTGTCTCAGTTATTCTGCTATAAATTACATTAGCATATATCTCAATATCTGTTTGATAAGTGCTCTACATTTATCATCTAACCTTTCACCTGATTAGAAAATACATTTTGTTGTCCTTTCTGAAATTGTTCTTCAACTGTTACAGTCACATATACAGCCTAATATGGTGATAAATCTGAATACTGCTCTCTTTGACATTAAGCCCAACCCTGTCCCCCATTTACATACATCTTCCTACCTTTCAGTAACTAGGCTGTGGGCATAACATTCATTTAAATGTAGGTACTGCCAGGAAGATAATTTTTGAAGGTTGTCTGTTTCCACAGTTGGTGTTAATATTATCGCTTTAACTCAGTTCTGGATCATGCTGAATTTGCTTTCCCAGTGACCATATCTGCCCACATTAGTGATTTTAGGAGTGATGGCGAGGCACACATCAGGAGTTTTATTATTATATGCTTATTGCTGAAGCCCTGCCTGTTTTAGGCATAGTCCCAAACTGGCTTGTGGTCAGATGTTTTATCTACAAGATAATTAGACTTGCCTATACCTGAGCCTCAGCAACATATCTGAGGAGTAACCCTGGTCGTTTCTTCATCCATGACCACACTATTAACCTTGTTTAGTTTTTCATTCCATACCCCAAACCCAAGCTACTCTTTGGCTGGCATCAGACACTTGATTGGGTACTTACAAACAGATCAAACTGGTTACAGAAGAATCATTCCCTGATCAAAACTACATGTCAGTCACTTTGATTTCACAATCCATCTCAACAACAGCAGAATTAAACTTCCTTTCATTTCAGTAATTTCTAGAAATAGCCTGTGTAATTCACTCCCACCAGACATCTCAGCAATGAATTCCTCAGAAGATTATTACCCTTTCAGATATCAGTGCAGCCCTTTACTTCATAAAAGCTTTCCAATGAAAGATAAGTACAACTCTCTCTCCCGATAAGAAGATTTAATGGGACCTGTTTGACTGGTTTACAAAAGACCTAAACGCAAGAAATTATGTGTATATTATGTATGTATTATAGTATGTGTGAATATTTCTTATTCATAAGCAAGTCTGGTCTTTATCTCAGAAAATGGAGTGTAGTGATCTCTAAGAAGGATTATACGTGACTGGGAGCCATATATGTCAAAGTAAGACAAGCTTCCCTCAAAAAAAAAAAAAACAGTATTAAAGAATTCTGTAGGCATATATTGCTCCTTGACTGCCATAAGGACCTAAACATTTCCTGCACCTTCACATTTTTTCTCTCTGACTACACAAGCTTATTTGATTGCATATCCTTTTTTGCTGGCAGTTCTCCACAATGTCTTCTTTCTGTCTACTTTCTCATCATGGCAGCTGCCTGCACATATGCTGCTCTATTACAGTCCTCACAAGCTCACTGTCTTCATGGTCACAAAAATTACTTGACAAATTTCTAAAAAAATGTATGTCCCAGTGCAGATGATTTATCCCCCCTTTTACTTAAAAGTAAATAAGTCCCCTTATCTGCTTGTCTGGTTCATACTTTCTTTTCATTAATTCCCTACATTAGCTGTGTAGAAGCTTGCCGCTCCCATTTTTCATTCTAAAATAAGAAACTGTTATTACAAATCAAATAACCCCCCTCATTTCTTTCTCATACCTAACAAAAATTGAGATAGCTAATGTTCCCACACCATACATTCTTTTTTAGATCAGGTCTGTAAAATTGCTTCACACATGCTTCACTCAAAAGATTTCCATGTCAACTTATCTAAAAGAAAACATGACCATTGATACCTCATCTAGCGTACAACATCTCTCACCTAGCTGGCAAAATACTACCAGGATTCTGTCACTATAGACCTTAACAAGTAATTTAAATATCTGGGTATTTTGCTTGACAGTCTTCGCACTCCATTTATATATAGATAAAGTCTGTGGCAGTATCTGGCAATAAACTACTGGTTAATAGTTGGGAGAGGTTTGAACAAAATATGTCAGATAAAATGCTTGATATGTCCTGCGGATTTGGGTGGGTAAACATGCTATGACTCAGTCAGTACAATGCTGGGCGTTGTTCCTATGATTTCTGATGTAGTTGAAAAAGAATTTACAGTCACCCTTACCAGTGGTAGAGATTTTCAGTTCATGATAAGCAATGGTTGGTTACTTATTGGGGCCAGGATCCACCACATTACACATGGATTCAGGTCATTGGGCAAGTGCCAGTATGACTCAATCATAGTCCTTGTGGGTGTAAATGACCAGAGATGTACTTCCCTACACTAGATGAAGAGGGACATCGTGGAACTATTGGAATATGTGTCCTAGGCTGGTATAATCCTAGCACTGAGTAGCATTTTAACATCTCCAATGATAATGCCAGATCATGAACAGAAGATGACTGACTTTAATAATTGGATCTGTTTCTGGTGTCATTTTAAGGGCTTTAAGGGAGTGCAATATTTGTCAGCATGGAAGGAGATGGTCAACAGACCACACTGCTTTGACAGGGATGGGTTATACCCCTTCCCTCCCCTCTAGGCTTTTGAATATTAACTAAAACATTGTTCTCCCCCATAGTGCCTTTTTTAGGCAATGCCAAACTGAAAGTACTTTTGACATAGCAAATCAAAACCAGAAAAGTCTAAAGGTGTTACTGCTCAATGCTACGAGTCTAAACAAGAAACTCTACTCCCTAAAACCTCTCCTGAACTTGTCATTGATTTGGGATGCATGGTTAGGCTCAAAAAGGCCCTTGCATTTGTTAGTCTAGTACACACCTATAAACCTATATTGAGGGATCCGTTTTATTTCAGGTCTTTAATTCTTTGAGTTCAGTTTTAGAATATGAGGTTTTTTTTGTTACGGGTGAAGAGCTTTATTTTTCTTTTGTTGTATAGTTTGTTTGTATCAGGGGCCCACTGTAGGAGGTTATTCTTGAGTTTGGCATTGCATTTGCAGTAGATCACAGCCAATGTTTTAATACAGACATTAAGATGAGCATAGAAGCAGTCTGCAAATACAGCACTCTTTGCCATAATGCTCTTAAAGGAAGGGGGGAGGGCTCTTGAATCACAATATGTCTTCAGCTGGCTGATACAAGTTTGCTGCAGAGAAATCTCTAAAGATATTAGGGTTGTGAACATGTTGGGTTAAGTTCTAATGGTGAAGACCATCAAAGGATAGTCAAAGTTGACCAATGATATGGTGACTATCGGTGTGGAGCATAAGGGCATCATGTTTATGATGACTAAGGGAAGAAAATATACCCCCCCCCATAGGTGAGAGTATTTTTTGATCAAGTGAATTGACATTGCTGAAATCCTAGAAGTATTGTGCATATTTATTTGTATCAGTATACATCCTCCAGTTTATAGACATGTAACTGAAATTATCAAGAATAATGATGTTTGATTCTATAATAAAAGACTGAAAGGTTTTGTGGATATGATTTGTGGGCTTTGGGTATCATAGAATACATTCTGTAATGCTAAGCAGTACATGGCATGGAGTCTTACTGATAGTTACTAGGATGTGGAGGAGTTCCAGGTCATCATCTTGCCTTATAAGTCTAGAGGTGATGGAACTGTGGAGGAATACAGATGCACCACTACCTGTAGCAGAGGTACTCTCATTTTTGGTACTGACTGAGTGGGAAGTATTGAGTCGTAGTAGGGAGGGCTGTTGTCTGACAGAATGCAGAAGTTCCTCTCTCCCCAGAACTTCTTTTGATCAAATTAGTCTACTCATCAGCGGTGTCTTACCACAGCAAACATTTAGAACATTTTTCTGATCTGTGTAGGAGTGTTCTTTGGGTGCTAAACTGGGTGTCTGAATGTTACATATCTGTAATAACAGTCCATGTGCTAGGAAAACAAAATGTCCTAAGAAATGCACAGAGGGAACAGTGCAACCTCTCCTTGGAGTCTAGGATTCACCTCAAAGATGCATTAGCTTTTTCAGATACTGGTGAGTGCTATAGGTAAGTGAATTATCTTGACTTCATCTCCACAGAAAACAATCATTTATGTCTCAGAACCCAACTTGTCTCAGCAGACCTGTTTTTTCCATGATTCTAATTGAAAAGGCTGAATATATAGCTGAAACCGGTTTGCAGATTTATATATGCCACAATAAAATTGTTTTAAGCACTTTTTCTCCGTTGTGCTGGATCGTTTTTGTGAGATTTCTACAGTTTTTTCTGATCCGTGCACTTTAGTTCACCTTGCATGCCATTTGGTTCTTTCTGTTCTGCTTTCTCACACACTGGGGACGCCTGGGAGAAATGGCAGTAAATTCGTGGCTTGTTTTTTCATCCTGGGTTTCCGTTTTGATAATATCTGTTCGAATAGACTGACGTGGTATTTTGGAACTGTACTCTCCATTTGGGACAACTATGATAGCGCAACTTTAAAGATCAACCATATCTTATTCTGGATTTGGTCAACATTGTGCCTTTTCGTCAGCACGCCACATTCAACATGGAGGTGAAGGTATGCTGAGACTTAGGTCCGTTACACCTAGTGGTTTGTTTTTGTTTTTGTTTTTGCCGGTGTAGTGTTTTCGAGTGGTGGCAACTGGTAAAGGGATACTTTACATGGTGTTTTGGCAGCACTGGGTCTATTGCCAGTACGACCTCCTATGCGGAAATAGACAAGCGAAAAGATGGACTCCTTTGGCCTTATCGGATATATGAGTGGTTTATGAGTGATTAAGGCGGACTCTTGGACATTGTGCTCACCGTGAATACTAAGACCTAACCGGCTGCAGCTACTGCGACATTGGGAATATTCCTTTTTTCCACAAATCAGAACACATAGTGTTGTATGACTATAATGGACTTATTAAGTTCTTATAAGTTTTGATTAGGGTTTGTAACTATTAAAAGTACACTTTTTTGACTTTGTTTCTATCTAATTGCAAACCGCTAGGCTAAGAATATAATATCGAATTTTGTGCTTCAACCACCAAGCTGGGAGCAACTTTTTCTGCCTATACATGGAATATATAGCAGATTGTTACACTTAATTTTGGCTATACTTTACTAGGAATCCTATTTCATGTTGGGCTTACTCAATCATTATTTTTTATTATAAATGGGGTTCCAAATGTGCTGGCAGTATAAGGTTTATGGTTTCTTTTGACTTACTTATTTGTGCATAACCATTTTTGATACATCTCTATTTGTGATTTGGAACTATTACACTTTCTCAGTTTTTGAAAGCATTGAATTGCCTTATAAGTTAAAAAGACGTCTCATATATATGTTCTTGTTCAAGTATGGTTTTTCCAACAGTAGGGCTGACGTGAGTTGGGTACTTGGGACTTATTCATATTGGTGGACACCAATTTTGTTAAACTAATTTGGACTGTGATACATATTTTGGCACATCAGGTGAACTCAGTCACCCTTATTACTCCAAATATTTCATCAAATTTTTGTTTTAAGCAATTAGACTTACTCTCTAACTTGATTTATTGGTCCTGATTCTATCATTTTTATGTCTATATTCATTGAGGATTTCTTTGAATACAACACATCCAGAGCAATTTTTGGGACTTAGTTTTTGAATAAGGGTTTATATGTATAGGATTGTTTTATTTGTGTGCATGCTTATTCTGGTAGTAACCTGTGATTCCATATCAGGTGTCCCCCCTTTTTTGATTTGCAACCATATTTAAACTTAGTCAACTTTTACATAGATGTGGTGCATGGGTTCCATGCCCCATATTGGAATGTATTGAGTGTAGCAAGGCCCGTCACTAAGGTCCAGCCTCTCCATATTTCTATAATATATAGATATTGGGGCGTTTGTATGAATATTAATCAATATTTTATTTGGTTAATAATTCATAACATATATAGTTAAGTATGACATTGGCTGATATGCTTTCAACCAAATAATGTGCTAAACCCTAATCAGTCTGGATGATAGAGGCAGAGACGCAGGTCGGCCTAAATTTTTTTTTCTTTTTGTCATATAAGGATATGGCTCTATTACTGAAGGGTATTGAACAACTATTATGATACAACAGTTGAGACGAAGGTCAGCTGCGTACATTTGTTATGGTGGAGATTTCATGACTTATTAATACTCTTCATAAAATACTGGACTATTTTGTGGCCGAATGTGTTACATTCTGTACTAGTAATGTGATTATATACTTTGACTAAGGTACTATAGGTTGGATATTGACACACTTATGTTTATGAGATCATAGGTTTTGTGACCTTGAATTTGTATGCACAACAATCCTATTTTTATTGAAATCAAAGCTTTGGATTTGTTATTATTTGATGCACCCTGATTACATTTGAGCTACTGACCTTTGACACAAACCTTATATAGTGTGGGTCCTTTCCTTACAGTGTAGGTATGACTGGTAAAATGGATCTTAAGGGAATTTTGCAAGGATTATCTGCAGATAAGGACAATTTGGAAGCTTTTGGTTTGAACCTTTCTGGTAATGATGATTCTAACATAAATCAGGGAGATGCCAAACATCATTGTGGCATACTGTTCCAAAAAATAACCGGAAATATGAGAACTCTAAGAGCTAATATTTGGTACTTAAAGTTGTTCAAAGCATATAAGTTAAAAAAATATAACACCCCGTGGACTAAGAATCCGCATACAACCGCTGGTTGGTTTGATTGATGAACAGTTGTCCAAGGATTGGGCACAGACCCAACACCAGGCGTCCATGTTGTTTGCGGACACCCTTATTTCTTATTATGAACGTATGATTGATTCACAGATTATAGAAATTCATAATAATTATTCAGAGGATCAAGCTTTTGAGGCAGAGGATTTTTATCACACATATCTTACAAATTTGGCCAAGGATTTAGCCATACTGTAAGAGCAATTAATTAAGAAGAAAACACAAAAATTCCAACGGGATATAGCCGATTATGACAAGGGTAAACCCTTTGTCACTCAAAAAAGTGTACAATTTTTTGATTCTGGTAATAAAACTACCAATAGGAGAAAAAGGCCCAGGTCACTTCTGAGGAAAAACACCCAGGTAATCAGTGGCACCTCAGAAGATGGCACATCCTCTGCCATAGATTATGACTGCCCTTCCAACCAGGGGTCCCCAGTGGCCAAACGCCAACCCACTATAGACCTTTAGGCCCAGGAAACGCAGAGGGGGTAGGAAGCATAGGAGGAGCTACACACAGTCTACAACAACTGCTACAAAGGATTGTGAGTTAACAAATAATGTGCGCAACATTTCTTCCATTGAATTGTCACCGGTCCATAATAAACTTTTGAATAAGGGATTAAACTTTGTGCCGACATCTTTTGTACCTGAACATATACTTGCCAATGAACTTAATGAGTTTTGTAGATTGATTAATCTCAAAATATTTTTTGCAGATTCTGATAATTCTAATAGATCTACTGGGTTCCAATTTGGGAGGTCTGATTTTCAACCTCCCATGGACAAACACGTGGCCATATTTAAAAAATGTGTTATGAAGGACTTACATTTCACTAGGGGCTTTCAATTGATTAGACATAATTTAACCTTACAAGAATGACAGGCCCTACAAGAACTCAGTTCAAACCATAACATAGTTATTGCACCAGCAGACAAAGGTGGAGGTATTGTAGTAATGGATTGGAGTATGTATCAAAATGAAGCCTTTAAGCAGTTATCGGATGCCAGGTTCTATATACACATGGCGGTTGATCCAACACCCAATTTCAAAATACATATTGATTCTCTTTTGGATCTGGCCACGGAAGAGGGTATCATAGATAAACATATATGCAAACAACTTAAAGTTTCTGATCCCATTCCACAGTACCTATAGTTACTTCCAAAGATCCACAAGCATCCAACATGCCCACCAGGTAGACCTATTGTCTCTGGGAGGGGTTCCCTTACGGAACCAATATCAGCATTCCTTACCTATTATCTAAAGCCACTATTACCCATGGTTAGATCCAGGCTACAAGACACTACCGAATTCCTAAATATTATTCAAGACACTCAACTGGAATCAGATTGGTGGCTGTGTACCTTGGATGTCACTTCACTTTATACCAGCATACCACATGATGCTGGCTTATCAGCCATTACATATTGGCTTGATCATTCACAACTATACACTAGTGGATTCAATAATTTTCTGATCAAACTGACTGAATATGTGTTGACCAAAAATATTTTTTATTTTGAAGGTCAAGCATACTGGCAAGTTAGAGGCACAGCTATGGGAGCATGTTTTGCTCCCATATATGCCGATTTATTCATGGAATTTTTTGAAGAACAACTCATATATGATTCTCACAACAACATATTTTTGGTGGATTTGGACATATGGAGATGATACTTAGATGATTGTTGGATGGTGTGGCGGGGTGATTCTTCCTCAGTACAGGAGTTTGTGAAATTCTTGATTAATAACACATGGGATATTCAGTTCACCCTGAACATGTAATACCAGGAAATTGTTTTCTTAGATGTGATTATTTCCTGACAACTGGATCATACTTTGTCTACTTGAGTATATAGAAAATTCCCACAGTACAATACACTTTTGCATGCATCCAGTAATCATCCTCGCCACATCACCAACAACATTCCCAAATCTCAATTCCTCCATATGAAACGTATTTGTTCTTCTAGAGAATCCCACTTAGAATGTGAACAGGATATGAGTAACAGACTCATAAGTAGGGGATGCAATCAATGTCGTACTACTCAAACTACGAATCAGGTCAAACATGTGGCTAGATCACAACTCTTACAATACAAACATGCCCATGAGGAATCTAATACATCCACACTTCAACCTGTTAGATTTGTCACTACTTATGGCAGCAACACATCCTCATTTAGAGAGATAATCAATAATCAATGGGACATTTTGCGTGCTCATGATCATTTAAATGATATATTACCAAATAGGTGTGCTTTTTCTTATCGTAGGGGTAGGACCATAAATTCTTATTTTACACACTATAAAAGATACAACCCCTCTACATCTATACAGACCACCTTATTTGGTGAACCTCTGATAGGCTGTGTTCCATGTGGCCATTGCAGTGCATGCCGACATATTATGAAGACCAAAGAATTTACCAGTTGCAATACTCCAAAGGTATACCAGATAAAAAGTTTTTGCTAATTGCAGTATGGATTGGGTGATTTATTTGGCAACATGTACGTGTTCGTCCTTTTATGTGGGCCAAACTTCCAGACCATTTAGACATCGTATAAGTGAACATCTTAGTGCTATCAGAACCCATAAAATCACAAATGCTTTGTACAAACATACCATGATTCACAAAAGTGCACAATTCAAATTCACCATCAGTGATAAGATTGACATGCATAGAAATATAAAAGCAGGCTGGCATGACAGATTAAATAATATGGAATCCTCATGGATTACCAGGTTAGGAGCTGTATTCAAACCTGGGTTAAATGAAATATGTTAGTCATTTGTAGCCAGCTTTTGAGCATGTCTCAATGGCTCTTTGGGATTTCTCTGTTAAGGATTTATTTTGTTATTATCAATATTTTCATTTTTTATTTTAATTTCTTAATTTTATTTAATATTTGTTTCACATGGATCTTGAAGTTTTTGATATGCTTGAGATTAAAAAATATATATATATATTAAATTTTTGTATATGCATATACCTTTAAATTCTTGATATATAAGGAGATACCAGGATGTGCTTTCTACACCTTTATTTTGTACTGAGGAAGGCTGAATATATAGCCAAAACCAGTTTGCAGATTTATATATGCCACAATAAAATTGTTTTAAGCACTTTTTCTCCGTTGTGCTGGATCGTTTTTGTGAGATTTCTACAGTTTTTTTCTGATCCGTGCACTTGAGTCCACCTTGCGTGCCATTTGGTTCTTTCCATTCTAATTGAAATGGTGCCACAGATTGTGAAAGCTGCTTAAAAGCCTTCAGTAGCCTTAATTTATAAAGCCATATAGAAGGAATTCTCTTTCTGAGCCCTGCATGATATCTGTTTTATTTTCCACCCTTATGAATTGTCTCAGACATCTCTCTGACCTGGATCCGAGCTGTTCTACTCACTGTCAGCCATGCTGCCCTTCTGTGGCATTACGGTGACCGGACCTTCAAACCACATTAATTAACTGAGTGGATCTTATGCAAGTTTCTCCATGTAAGAGCACACCTTGTAATCATTCTCCACTTGGAACTTCAGTCTTAGTACTTCCTCTTTTTAAGCCCATGTTATGTGTACTTAATGTACTTTTATGCAACATTTCTAACTGCTATCACTTTAGCAAGAAGGAGTTCACATTTCCATACTTCTGTGTGTAAGTATCTGTTTTCTGAATAGGCCAGACATTCAAACAGTCTAATCTCTGTGTCTTTCCAGGAGTTGTCTCGGAGTTTTAACTGACATATCCTATTTAACTTTTAGTTTTCCCCAAGGCTGAGAACAGATGTGTTCAATATTGCCACACCTCGGATGTACATTGGCAATTTGTGTTCTCCTTCATAAAGACTATGGACTGCTGCACAATATAGCAACTGGCTATCTGCCTTTTACCTGATGTGGGAAAGAAGCCAAAAGCTAAATAAACTTTGTCCAAGTGGTTGGCTAAACTGTATTATCTTTTGCTATAAAAAAAAAAACAGTTGTTTTTTTTAAAAACGTTCAGATTTGTGTATAGCTGTGTGTGGCATATGCTTCTGGAATGCATTTATAGTTGACGTTTTTGTAAAAATTGTATGGCCTTTTCTGCATACCTTTATACAACATTCTATGTCAGATATTCATTGCAGAAGCAGACGCTCATCTGCACTCTATGACATTCTATCATAGGCATTGATTCTGCTTATGTGTTTCCACATGGATTTAACTTGCTAACTTGCTTGGGAGTGTACTCTCTGGTTGCCCCACTTCAGAAGTGCTCTAAAAATACAACATTATTGATATATGAGGTCTCATCATATCCTTATATCATAACAAGGACTTCTTGAGTAGGTTTCTTATTTACCTCCTTAAATTCCCCTGCAAGTGTAGATTCACCTCTAAGACGTTCATCATACCTCTGTATACAGCTAGACAGTAGAGCAAATTAATCTGAAAAATTCTGACATAACAAGAGTTCTAAGAATTTATTTTTATAGGAATGGTCTCTGGTTCAGTTTTGGATCTGGGAAGGGGGTCAGTGATGGTAAAAATATCCCTCAGCCTAGGTATAAGGGATGCTGATGTATGGAATGGGGTATTTTGCCACAGGTTTTGAAAGGAATTTCTCCTCATCCAGCTCTGGATCAGGAAAAGAGGTCTTGTGCTGACCCCACCCTTCATCCTAGGCTAAAAAAGATGATGAAATATGCATTGATGATACAATTCCTGCAAACTCAAATAACATTTTCATACTGGCTATTGAGAACAAAGAAAAGTGATTCTATTGTATGCACTAATTTTCGAAGTCCCTGTAAAGAGTATTGGTATACTGAGAACCCACACATCAGCACTTTGTTCTTCCTGTATGCAGGTTGTTGGCAAAATCACATCTGAAATGTTGCATACAGTTCTGTAGCACTTGGGCCCCTTATACATTGGCTATATCATGAGGAGTCATTTTAAGGAAAAAAAGGACATAAACTACATACCTGGCTTAAAAAAGATTGAACGTTTTGTTAGCTGCACATGCCTGGGATGCATTTTGAGCAAATGAAGTAAACTAATTTATGACTATTTACTAGGTGAACCACCTCATTTTGAGGCAGACATAATCTGCATTCCATCAATACTTACATAGTACATGAGGTTGCTACATGATGTGAAGACAATCTGTGTCAATCTTAACTGCATTAAGTATATAGTGCTGTATGAGTGCACAGGATGGAATACTACAGAGTACGTTGGCCCTTTAAAGAGTGCTCACTCCAGCTACCCGGCTAGTGCAGTTTGCAGGATAACTGTACAAACGTCTCACTCTGTGCTTCTGTGCCCAATCTAGTTCCATTTTAGCGTTCTCAGAATGGGCTGCATGCAAAATGTTATTTCTTAAAAAATACATCTAATAACTGATTTTTTAATAAGATTTAATTGTATTACTATGCATTTTGGGTTAAATATATTTTCTACCTAATATGGCGTAGCATTTAACACTTCCTAATCTCCACAAACAGGAAGGTGAGATTAAGATTGTTCTAAAAAAAGCAATAAAATCCTTGCAAGTTTACAATAGAAAATATATGAAGAGGAATTTGAATATGAGAGAGAGAGAAACAGTAAGAGGAAGGGACATGATGAAAAGCTTAAATGTGATTTAATGTTGCAAAATAGACTAGCACCTTTATAAAGGGAGATCAGCAAAAATAAAGGGACACTGAAAATAGAGAAAAATTACAACAAAGGTAATGTAAGGAAATAGAATTCCCGGACAAGGTGTGAAAAACAGCAGTTTTCTTAAGAAATTGTATATTGTAAAATTGCGGACAAATTCAAGAATGCTCCAGAAAAGGTAGCTGTCCTAGTAGTGTAGGGGGTTTTGTTCTTGATACCACCATCGACTAGGATTTGATTAAATGTCCACAGCCTGCAAGTCCTGCTGGGATGGGTTAACTCGAGCAGCATGGGCATTAACTGTGTCCCCCTGAGGGTGCATAATGGTTACTACTACTATCGGGCTGAGCCATTTGTTCTGAAGTATTGCTTGTGTTGTATGCTCTGTACTCTGCAGAAAGAGGCCATGCTACTGTCCTTATACATTACAGCATGTGCAGACTGAAGCCACTCTGTTGACACTGTGTGACTGCCACACTGTGGGAGAAAATAAGTAAAACTCCATCACTGCTGTCCAGCCTAAGTGAAAGTCTATCTATGTAACCATTCTTCTCATGAAAGGTAAGGTCATTAGCTGCAATTATGGAGTCTGGACTGTGTATATGACTTGGTTGTGCCAAGTGGAGCAGGGAATCATGCCTGCTGTGGCCTGTACTTAGAAGCCCAAATATGAGGGAGACAAAAAGGCATCAGTAGTGACATTAATGTGACATGCATAATGTGTTTTCTGTTGTGGGTATGAATTAGGAGGATGTTTGTTTCTAAAAACTAGGAGCCTTCATTTATCTGATTGATGGGGAATGGACACACTATGTTACAAAAGGTTCTGAGAGACCCAAATATTTTGGGATTGATTAAATACTCTGACATTGGAGAAGCTGGCAGGGAACAGAGGGAGTAAGCACTCAGCAATGTCTCAGTAATCTGGGGTGGGTAGAGGGAGGGTATAATACCCACTTCTGTGGCGAAGACACAGCAGATCCTGTTTTGGGCAAGCAGGCAGGCAAGCATGTAATTCACCAAGTAGTGGGGTTTAAAGTGTGTGTGAATATGGCTTCCTATCAGACGATCAAAATGCTGTTTCCGCGAATACAAAATGATCGACACATATTGGGCGAACTATGTAAATGCCAAATGTCCAAAACAGCGAAATCTGAAATGTCGAAGTGTTTTGGTTGGCCCGTCTGCGGTATAGTGTGCGATAGGTATGGACCTTAGGGTAGGGTGCGGGTTAAGGTAAGTGTATAGATTGGTAATGTATGTAAGATTTAGTGTAGTGTTAGAAGTAGGGTTTTGTTAATTGTATTTATGTGTATTATTTATTTTGTTAGGGTATATCTCTGTAGGGGAAGTGTGTGGTAGTTACGGACCTTAGGATTAGGGAGGGGTTAAGGATAGTGCATAGATAGTTGTGTATGTGGGGTTTAGTGTAGGGTTAGATGTTGGGTTTTGGTGCTTTACTTTAGGATTAGGAGTAGGGTTTGGTTAGTGTATGTATGTGGTTTATTTATTTTGTTTGGGTAGGTAGTATGTAGCGGGTGGTGGGGGTTGGCCGACTATGACCGTTCGATGTTTTAAATTTTGCGGTTTAGTGCATTCGGTCTATTCGTGTGTCGATTAATACGTGTCATTCTTTTGGTATTTGCCGAAATGGATTTTCACGGAACTGATATAGACCCATGTGAATATATATATATGGGTCTATGTCAGATGATCGACTTTTCAGAAGCTCAAAAAGATATTGAAGAGACCGTATGATAGAATTTCCGAAAACTCGAACATCAGAAGAAAAAAACAAAAATCTACCTTTTTTAAATTTTTGCAAGGGGGGCAACCCCCCCTCCCGTGCCCCCTACACCCCCTGCAAATTATATGAGGGAAACGTTCTCACAAGCGAGGAGAGTGTGTTGTGCAGATGGAAAGAGTACTTTGAGGGGTTGATGAATGAAGAGAATGAGAGGGAGAGAAGGTTGGATGATGTGCGGATAGTGAATCATGAAGTGCAGTGGATTAGCAAGGAGGAAGTAAGGATAGCTATGAAGAGGATGAAGAACAGAAAGGCTGTTGGTCCAGATGACATACCTGTGGAAGCATGGAGGTGTTTAGGTGAAATGGCAGTGGAGTTTTTAACTAGATTGTTTAATGAAATCTTGGAAAGTGAGAGGATGCCTGAGGAATGGAGAAAAAGTGTTTTGGTATCGATTTTTAAGAATAAGAGTGATGTGCAGAGCTGTAGTAACTACAGAGGGATTAAACTGATCAGTCACAGCATGAAGTTATGGGAAAGAGTAGTGGAAGCTAGATTAAGAAGGGAGGTGATGATTAGTGATCAGCAGTATGGTTTCATGCCAGGAAAGAGCACTACAGAAACGATGTTTGCTCTGAGAGTGTTGATGGAGAAGTACAGAGAAGGTCAGAAGCAGCTGCATTGTGTCTTTGTGGATTTAGAGAAAGCATATGACAGAGTGCCTAGAGAGGAGTTGTGGTATTGTATGAGGAAGTCGGGAGTGTCAGAGAAGTATGTAAGAGTGGTACAGGATATGTACAAGGGTAGTGTGACAGCAGTGATGCCTGCAGTGGGAGTGACGGATGGGTTTAAGGTGAAGGTGGGATTACATCAAGAATCAGCCCTGAGCCCTTTCTTACTTGCAATGGTGATGGACAGGTTGACAGACGAGATCAGACAGGAGTCCTCATGGACTATGATGTTTGCAGATGACATTGTGATCTGTAGTGAGAGTAGGGAACAGGTGGAGGACTCTGGAGAGGTGGAGATATGCTCTAGAGAGGAAAGGAATGAAGGTCAGCAGGACTAAGACAGAATATATGTGTGAATGAGAGGGAGTGTAGATGAATGGTGAGGATGCAGGGAGTAGAGATGGTGCAGGTGGATGAGTTTAAGTACTTGGTATCAACAGTTCAGAGTAATGGTGAGTGTGGAAGAGAGGTGAAGAAGAGAGTACAGGCAGGATGGAGTGGGTGGAGAAGAGTGTCAGGAGTGATTTGTGACAGACGAGTACCAGTAAGAGTGAAAGGGAAGGTCTACAAGAGGGTAGTGAGAGCAGCTATGTTATATGGGTTGGAGACAGTGGCATTGACAAAAAGACAGGAGTCAGAGCTTGATGTGGCAGAGTTGAAGTTGTTAAGATTTGCACTGGGTGTGGCGAGGATGGACAGAATTATGAATAAGTATATTAGAGGGTCAGCCCAGGTTGGAAGGTTTGGAGACGAAGCCAGAGAGGAAAGATTACATTGGTTTGGACATGTGCTGAGGAGGGATGCAGAGTATATTGGGAAAAAGATGCTAAGGATGAAGCTACCAGGTAACAGGAATAGAGGAAGGCCTAAGATAAGGTTTATGGTTGTGGTGAGAGAGGACATGCAGGTGGTTGGTGTGACAGAGCAAGATGCATAGAACAGAAAGAAATGGAAACAGTTGATCTGCTGTGGCGACCCCTAACGAGAGCAGCCAAAAGAAGAATATATATATATATATATATATATATATACCAACTACTACTGTGAGGAAAAGGGTAAATTTCCCCGATCTTGCACTGTGATCTCCACTCAAAAGCTTTGAGGTTTCAAAAACTTGATCATATGGTCTTGACCATGATTTCGAGTTTCTGAAAACTTGATCAACTGATAGGGACATATATAAACTCTCACGGTTATCTAGATAGTAGTTAGCTCTCACACTGTAAAGGGGAATGAATAAACCACAATTCATATAGTGGACCACATAGTCTGCAGCAAGAGTAGAAAAAAGAAGATAGAAGAAAAGTCAGACCCTTGACTGGCAATTATCAGTTTCTCCTTTTCTCATCTCAGTGATGTAAATGAATTAATAAACTCATTGTTTATATGAAACATTAAACAGCACTGTGAGAACTATAGCAAGAAACATGATCAAAGAATGACAATCACTTGCAGTTAAACAGGGGGGTCTGACTGCATATTACCAACATAATTTACAAGGTGGCCAACATTTATCCCTAAAGGGTGTGTTCACTGCTCATTATGATACCTGTGTTTTCCTTCAGAAAAATTAAAACACTGTGCAAGTTATTATTTTCTGTTGAGTAGATGTTTTAATGTTTATAACAATTTTGTAAGTCATTTGAAACTAGTTATACCTGCTTAAAATGTAGATGAAAGTAAGATAAAGCTACCAAAGTGTAATATAGCAATAACCCACGCCTGGGTGTGGGTAATGCTGGATTTACCCACAGTTGGTGTGGTTTGGTCACGAGGGCGAAGCCCAAGTGGCCAAACAAAGACAACCGTGGGTAAATCCAGCATTACCCACACCCAGAAGTGGGTTATTGCTATTATACAATGACATTATTTAAGAAAAAAAAAATTACTTTTCTTAAATAATGGCATTGTATAATGCCTCCTTGCTGCCCTTCCACAGCTGTCTGGTATTCTGCGGCAGTTCTGATGTACTGCGCATGCGTATACTTACGCAGTACATCAGAGCTGTGGGAAAAAGCAACGGAGAAAGCAAAATCTCTGTTGCTTTTTACAACCTATCTCGCTATGTTAAACGAGTTTAACATAGTGAGACAGCTTTAAAAAAAGCAACAGAGAATCTCTGTTGCTTTTTTTAAAGCTGTCTCGCTATGTTAAACCCATTTAACATAGCGAGACAGTTTTGAAAAAAGCAACGGAGAATGCAAGATCTCCGTTGCTTTGTAAAGTGTCTCACTATGTTAAATGGGTTTAACATAGCGAGACAGCTTTAAAAAAAGCAACAGAGATCTTGTGTTTTCCATTGCTGTAAAAAAAAAGAGTTATACTAATGGAAAAAGTCCGGGCGGCCGGACCTTTTTCCATTACAATAACTCTGATTTACAACGTGCACGCTTACCAATCAGCGTGCACGTTTTGGAATATTAATGGGGGGTCATTGTATAATATGCAATAACTAATAGTGGTCAGTGATGGTTTTGCTGATGAGAAATGTATGCACTCTTACTTGAGATTTTTCAGCCAGAAGTATAATTCCACATTTTTATTCATACGTGTAAACATTGGAATGCAATTTTAAAGGCTTGAGCTTTGTGATACAATAGCAGGCTTTGAAAATGTATATACATGATGTGAGCACAAAGCTCTTTTCTTTGAACAGCTGTGCTAACTGAACTCTGCAATCCTTAAATGAAACACAGTGTGGGCTAAAATATGCTGATCTCAATGATGAAAATGTTGTCATAGGCATATGGTGGTGACTGTAGGGAAGAGTGTCACTTAACTGTCCTCGACTTTATTTTACTGACATCATACTCCTACCAGCAGCTGATATCTCTATTACTAAGTACTCTCACGCTAACTATAAATAATGCCATGTAAACAAATATTAGAGCACTGTACACCTTCATAAGGTAACTCAGTATGAACAACTGAGGTGTGAAGGAAGATATATATATATATATATATTTTATTTTATTTTATTTATTTGCAGTTGGTTTACCAGGATAGTCCATTGGGCCAAAAAGAACCCGTTTTCAATGTCCTGAGGGGAAACTCCAGACAATGTAAATACAGTAGGTATTTGGGCATATTTTTACAATTTTTTAAAGTCACAGTAGGCAAAAATCAAATGCTAAGCAAAACAGTTACAATAAATTTAAGTTTTAAAAGTAAAAAAGAAAACTGATGACAGATTATCTCAAATTATACATAAATTCAAATTCTACTAGAGTTATTTAATAAAGAGAGTTCAACATATGAGAGTGCAGAGTATTCTTATGTATTCATTAGTGATGAAAAGTGAAATGGGAAATTATGGATAATGAGAGAGAGAAGTCAAGAACGTCAGCAGGAGTCCAGGAGATGGGTATTTAAGTAGGGTGGGAGCAATATATATATACATATATATATATATATATATATATATATATATATATATATATTTAAATATTAATAAATATATATATATCTATATATATATATATATATATATATATATATATATATACACACATATGTATATATATATATATATATATATATATATATATATATATATGTGTGTGTGTGTGTGTGTGTATGGAAACTTAACCCAGAAATCAGTTATTTTTCTGCCATAGTATTTCAATTCTTTTAGCAGTTCCATAAAAGATTACTGAACACACAATACCAAAAAGTAATGATTTCCTCAAAAGGGAAAATACAAAGGTGGATTTCTAAAGTATTAAAATGTGCTTTACAAACCTTGAAACTACCAGATATCTGTGCTATGCCTGAAAACAGCACCTCATGATTTCAGCAAACACCATACTCTGATGCAAGAAGGAAGGTTGATGAATGCCCTCTGCACCATTCTCAGCTTTATAATTCTCCTTGTAAGACCAGAGTAATCCTAGAGTCAGAAATGTTAGAACATTATTGCTTTCAGACTCACTGCTATTCTTTTAAAGTTATGAGGTCTTCAAGTCAGTTTCCAGTTGTGATTAATGCAACTTTCATTTTTTTTTCTTTTGACATCTGCAATGCTGGTTACTTGAAATGCTCCGTATGTGTACTGAGTGCTGACATAATTTTTTAGCCTGAATTTTCACAGGCAGTCACTTCTTTCTGTCTCTATTAATATATTTAACTGTATGTTGTTTATACTATAGAAGCTTTTGAAGGAGAATTGTGGAATATATGTATGACACTAAACATAATAACATGGGCTAGAACATTGTATAGCTGACCTTGCTCCTTAAAATGCAGGGTGATAGGTGATATTTATATATGGCCACCTATTACATGAGTTCATGACTGAAGTACAACATTTTTGCAGAGACTGCAAATTATATATATTGCAAACTATAATACTGCATTGCCATTTGGTTTAAACCACAATTTTTCTATATAACTAATACCGTGATACAAAATTTCCCCAAAACAGCATTCACTAATTATACTATTTAGTACCCGATTTATGCTTTGATTACTCGTTTATCTTACTATTCACATGTGTTTATTATAACTTCTGGTATTTACATATATCTGTGAAATCTCCTAATAAGCTGAGAGCGAAAATGCTAGGGTGTTAATCTGGTTTTAACAAAATGTATTAATAGCTTTTAGTAACTAGTCCTATTTTTTATTACTTTGGGTCTGTAGTTTTTATAAACATCAGAATATTTTTATAGTGATGTTTTTTATTTTGGTTAAATTTTAGAAATAGAACTACAGTTATACTGGCAGGATACAGTACGCAGAATGCTATAAATATTGATAATGAATTATACTTACGTACCCACTATTCCCATCCATTAAATAAGAAGCATGAGTTAGTACATGCTGTTGTGGACATCTACACTGCTATATAATTACACACTAAGCAGTTATCTATCCTTAGCAAATAAGGCAAGAGAGAGGACAGACATATGCATCCATTCCTAAAAGTTCACTATCTAGTTGTTTCTTCCTATTTGATACTGCAAGGGTGGCCATTTTAGTACATGCAAACTCCACTTGAAAGGCTACAACTCTTGATCCTATTTCAGACTGTGAATCTGTTTTTCACCTGCCAACTGATGCTTGTCATCCAACATACTTCCATGCTTGATATTGCTTGCTGTATTCCCCCAAGACTGCTCACTTTTTGCAGTGGGGGGCTACAGGAATCAAGTGAATCGGTGTGGCTAATTGGAAGGGTATGGGACTCTGTTAAAACAGGTCATTGACCATCACCTCCGATGAAACAGCATATAGTGTCAGGCAGTTTCAAACCACAGACTGCCTCACTACCCACTCATTATAGCCACTTTATGAACTATTTATACGTTAGATGCCGATGTCTGCAATTGACAAGGCCAGCCTTATGTGAAATGGAGCCATAGACAAAGGACTCCATGCTCTCCCATTATGCACTGATTCCCTCTGTACTACCCCAATGCCCCCCCTTAACGATTGTGGCCCCACATCATAAATTACTTTTTGCTTGTTTTTTCATACTTTCTCCATCCTTTATATGTAACCTATTTGGCCAACACTCCACTGTAATAAGTGTGGAGCAAGTAGATGATTTAAGCTGTGGGCCTGGGGTTGCTAGGTCTCCAGAAGTTATAATGTTCTAGATTATAGTTTACTTGAGCTACATCTGAGAGTTTTTTTTAATATTTTTTTGATTTATTTACACCCTGAACAAAAATCCTGATTAAGGAAAGAACGTTTTTTTTAAAGAAAAATAAGTTGTGTCTAAAGCTTCATTTTCAAAGCTAGCACAATAGTATTTCACAATAAACTGGTGTGGCAAATGCTTGCTAAGGTATATAAATTATGTATGAGATTAGTGCCTGCCTACCCCTCCAAAAAATAGTTATCCTCTGTGTGCCCCTCTGATGCTAAAATTATGATAAAAGTAAAAACACAAATGGCCACAGGCATACATTATAAAGCTGAGGGTGGAAACCAAAGCACCTGGATAAAACTCACATAGAGAAAGGGAGGACATGCAAACTACACACAGAAGGAATCACAACCAAAAATCGAAACCACAGAACCAAGCACTGTAAGGTGGTAATGCAACTTACTGCGCCACTGTGCCAATCATCAATTGCTGTCATATACATCTTGCCTAGACCAGCACAGTCACTTATTATATACAGTGCTGATGCTTGTGATGTAATGCGCAAAATTACGGACAATTTGCTACTTATAGATATACTGCAATCCCCCCCTCCACATAGTTATTTTCATCATAGACAATCTCACAAACCCATCAATTACAGTGACTTTATTGACTAAGCACATGTCAGATCTCTGAGTGTGTTAAAAAAAAGCCAGAGGAAAATAATTCACCCAGTACACTAGATATGCAAAGCTATAATAATGATTATTTAACTTGATGAAATGACAACAGGGTCAGTCACTTTTACTCACCAACAGACCCCATACCCAGCTATTAAAGCCAAATTTACTGTGTACATCACATATGTAAGATTATAATATGTTGAAATAGTAGCAAATGGACATGCTCAGTCATGATAATCAGTTACAGAAACTGGTATGACTGAAGTTTGATTGTAATCAAATAATTGAATTAAAATAAGGGAGGTTGGGAGGGTGGCCTAATGATTAAGGTGTTTGCCTTGCAAGCACAAGGTGCAGGGTTTGAGTCCCACAAGAGGGGAAAGCATACTAGACCTGATCATTACCAACATGGGGACTCTATCCTCCATACCAGAAGTATTTCCCTCATTGGTAAGATCAGACCATAAATTAATTTCACTGGATATCCACATCCTGAGCCCAGCCCCAGCCCAGAAAACCAGAGTGTAAAACTTCTCAAAAGTGAACTTCACACTTCTCAAAACCAAAGTCGAATCCTTCAAGTGGAAACTACAGCCCAAACTGCAGAATCCTATATAACCGCATTCTACGGACATCTCCAGGAATGCATGGATCATGCTATCCCAAACAAAATCAAGACCCAATCATCCAAAGGCAGGCGTCCAGTCTGGTGGACCCCAGCCATAAATAAACTGTACAACAGAAGGAGGAAGCTACTACATGATAGAGCAAAATCCCTAAAAGGGAAGGCATCTCTGATCAGTACTAGCAAAAAATTACAATCCCTCATAAAATCCTCCAAGGCTTTGAGAGAAAAATTGCACAGGACACTAAAGACAATCATAAGGCTTTTTTCAGTTATGTTAGGAACCTGGGATGCAACTCCCAGACTTGTTCTGAGTTGATTCTAAATGACAAAAAATACACTGAACCCACAGACATCGCCAATATCCTGGCAGACAGGTTCAGTGCAAACTTCTCCACCCCCCAAAAGAGCAAGTATCTATCCCAGCAGAGTGCAGCCTCCCAAACATCTCTGATGCTCAGGTGAAGGCCACCCTCTCTAAAGCAAAAAACACTGCTTCCATGGGACCAGATGGCATCCCAGGTTGCATCCTACATGAACTCCAAGAAGAACTAATCCCTCAAGTAAAACTGCTGTACAATCTCAGCCTCACTACAGGATATGTGCCCAAAGAATGGCGTACAGCAACAGTGGTCCCACTCCACAAAGGTGGCGCCTCTGCAGACCCTGGACACTATTGCCCCATAAGCCTGACTAGCCCAGTCTGCAAGGCTATGGAAAGGATCATCATGGAACTCATAAACAGACATTGGGGACCTATAGACACTAGATCCTACCCAATTTGGCTTTGTCAAGGGCAGATCCTGCCTTTTGAACCTGGTCGACTTCTTCGAAACAGTCACCAAGGCCATAGATGAAGGGAAGGTAGTCCACACAGCCTATCTGGACCTCGCAAAGGCATTTGACACAATACCCCACTCGGGCATCATAGATAAGCTATCCAGCCTAAATATAAAACCCTGTGTCACAAGATGAGTCGCAAACTGGCTCAAAGACAGAACCCACAGAGTCAGAGTTGCTGGAGCCATGTCAGACTCAAAACCGGTCACAAGTGGTGTCCCACAAGGTTCTGTCCTGGGACCTCTCTTGTTCGGTATTTACTTTTCTGAGGTACAGGCCAATGTGGGAGGACTATGGCTCACCAAGTTCTCAGATGACTGCAAACTGGGCGCCATGATCGACTCTCCAGCTGACACAAACATCCTTCAAAAAGGTCTTGCAGAGATGGATAACTGGTGCCAGAGCCATGGTCTAAAGCTAAATGCCAAAAAGTTTATAGTCATACCCTTTGGCAAAAACAATGTGCCCACAAATTACCACATAGGTGGTAACCCATTAAGTACAGAGAAAGTAATTAGGGATCTGGGGACCCAAGTTGATAGCAATCACTCCTTTGACAACCACATTGCCAAAGTGGTTAGAAAGACCTTCTACATAGCCCACCTCATCATGAAAGGATTCACATCTAGATCAAGAGAGGTAATCGTACCCCTTTATTCATCCCTCATCAGGCCCATCATAGAATACAATGCCCCCTTTGGGATGTACCTTATCCAACACCTGCAGCAATTAGAAAGACCCCAAAAGTACCTCACCAGGAGGATCAAGGGACTCAAACAGATGCCATATGCTGCTCGGTTAAAAAAACTCCAGCTCTACTCAGTTGCATACCGCCTACTTCGAGACGATCTATGCCTGACATATAAAGCTATGTCCAACCCAGAATTAATGGACATGCTCCACCTCAGTAAATCTAAATCCCTTAGAGCCACTTGGACTTGAACCTCAGCACAGAAATAAATAGAACATGCTGGAGGGACAGATTCATAACCCAGAGGCTCCCTTCGCTCTGGAATAGAATTCCAATTCATGTTAGGCAGAGCACCTCACTGACTCTCTACAAGAAGAATCTTGATGACTGGATGGGGGATCGTAGGTTTGTCCAGGGGATTACTTCCATGTCACTATTAGACAGAGGCACAGTAAACTAAACTTTAAAAAAGGCACAGTATACTCAAATCAAGGGGTGGCGTAAGCCAAACACAATTGGGCTAGGCTTATAAATGCCCCAGGGCAGATAGCCTAGTATGAACCTATGAACCTATGAACCTATGAACAAGGGATAATTGGCTAGGCTTAAAATGGCTCGCAAGGGCAGTTAGCTTAGTACTAACCTATGAACCTATAAAACATAAATATCTGCCAGTCAGCAATGTATCTTCTCAGCTCACCACTGTGAGAATGCATTGTGAAACCCATTGCAACCTCTTCATTCACCTCTCAACTGCTTAGCAGGATGCTAAAAAAATAAAAAAAATAAGGGGCAAACAACCAAAATCAGGTATACATATACCCCCGGATTTATTAATCTTCCGTGCAAGACTAGCTTAGTCCAGCACAGAAGCAGCCTTTTAGGAACAGGACGGCAGAGCACCATGCATAGTAATGAGGCACACTGCCTAAGCTCTTAATCTTACATGGAGTGTGTAAGACTGCAGGGGGCTTGTCTGAGAGCAGAGCTCTCAGAATATACATGCCCTTGCAATGAAGAATTGCTGAAAGGGCTAAGAAATGAGCAAGACTGCTCATAGGTGTCTGCGTATCCCCACCAACAGTCCCCCCATGTACAACAGCAAGTATATAGAAATAAGATGAACAAACCCTTTTATTTTTTTTTTAAAACTCCGATTAAAGCTAACTGTAGGTACGCAGGTGTGCCCAATGCCTAGCTACGGTTAATGCAGCTTAAATGGCTGAAGAGGATAACAAGGAAGATATATGCAAATGAAGCAGCATAGCAATAGTGTAGTGGGCAGAGAATTCGCCTTACGAGTAGGCATTCCCGGTTCGAGTCCCACTGCAGTACATTCCATTTTCCCTGGCAAAGCATGTTATGACCAATATTTTTGTAGCATAACCCACTAAATAATATATATTTATGAAATGGAGTACTGTAGTAAATGCACATGTGAGGTGTCAGTGTCATAATGAATAAAACACTATTAAGCAAGTATAAGCACCAATAAGCAGTAGTAAGTAAGCACTAGTAAGCAGGTTTAAGCCCATTTGCACAGGGGTAAGGAATGCGCACACAGGTTAAGCAATGTTGAAGCTAACTCTCTGTAAGCATATGTAACCGAAGGTTAGCATTGCTTACCCTTGAGCAAACCCACGCAAACCTGCTTACAAATGCTCAAAAGTGCCTTAATCACTCTGTATCCAACGGCCCTTGTTCTGCCCATCAACAAAATAAACAGCCTTTCAAGTCTTGAACCCGGAACCCTATATACTATAGTCACAGTAGTTAACTACCAAGCCATCACAGTAGTACAGAAGAATGAGATATCAGCAAACAAGTCCTCACTGTAGTAAAATCAAACTGAACCTGTGAAAGGAATCAGTATACAGACATATGTTTCATAATCCACTATATTATATAAATATGTGAACTGGAGTACAGCAGTAAGCCCAGAAGTCAGGTGTAATTGTAATAGAGTGTTGAAGTCCCCAGTAAAACACAAGGACCCCATACAGTGTACGTACGCATGAATCATGGATACCAGGCATACATATAAGATGTAATGAATAATAATTCAATGCCAAAAAGGAAATATAATGCAAAGTCAAATGTAAGCAATGCTAAGCATTGCACAGGCTAGCTTAGGAAGTATAAACGATATGTAGGGCAGCTAACTCAATGTGCCCAGTGTTATATCCCTTTAAACAATGCCAACCGTGGGTAAGCAGATTTGCCCATAGCTTAGCCTTTTCAAAACTGGCCAATCATGAAAAAGTGTGGGAAATCGGCCCTACTTAAACCCAAGAGGCAGGAATACATCTCATAACTGGTTGTAGCTTCCCTTGCAGGCACTATGTCAGGAAGGGGAGAGGGTGTGCACTTTCGGGTGCAGCGCTGGTGCATCCAGGAGTCCAGAGTCATGGCAGGACTCCTTGTCAAAGACCATGAACAGAGACTGCTGCAGGGCCAGTACCAGGGCTCCCAATATAAAGCAGATGCCTGGGACGGTCTTGCCCATGACCTCATCAGTGCCATTGGCATACCCTGAACTGGTGAGCAGGTCAGGCATCACAATGCCGACCTGAAGCGGCATAAGGGAGACCTCTTGGACCAGTGGATCCAAGAGGCTAGAATGGCAGGAGATGCTCCAACTGTGTATAAGTATTAGTCCTATTTAATAATTGCCAGCTCATGTATATCATGGAATAGCATTGCTAAATATTCCTCTTATGTCCTTCACAGCTGCAATCAAGCGAGCTGCGAACCAGCAGGCCTATGGCAGTTGCCTGGAGAGGTTGCGACGCGAGGCAGGTCAGTAATACTCTTGCATGTACTGTCATAGGAAATAAATCTAAAAGTATTAGTAAATTAATTGCCTATATAAAACCTGTATTGTTTAAGGCAAGTACTGCATACACTGGAGAATATGGCAGGAAAAGACTCATATAGTATGTGTGTAAATAAAAGCGTAATACCCTGACAATAAAGGTCTAACTGCTGGACTGTATGTGTATACTCTGGTATCATATGGTAATGTAGATTTGCATTCACGTAATAGTACTGTTGTAATAAGCACTGTTACCCACACCGTGCATCATAAATGGAATGTGTAGGAATGCCTGTATATGACTGGTGTAATCCTCAGAGGCCATTTAGTAGAAATGAGGAACACATAGACAGAAAACAGGGAAAAGGCAGACTACAAAACCCAAATAGCACATGCAACTGAGATGTGAACTGTTGTTTTTTTAGCACACACAGCCATGGTTTGAATCCCTGCCAGTGCTAGTAGTCTGCATACAGAATCATACCCCACAACTGTACAGATATGTCCAGAATGTCCAGTAAAGTGGCCCATATCTGTTGCCTGTCAACCTGTCCCCCTGGGAAATCAGTGGGATGATCCCAAACATATAGGCAGCAAACAGGAAATACAACTGATTGACACACATCTATGAGAACAAAGCTGGCATACTAGCAACTCCCCAAAACCTTATGAGACTAAGAAACCACGTATGTCCTATTTACACCCCCATCTTGTCAAGCAGTGACCAGAGTGTGTACCGTAACAGAGTGAGATGTATGTGCATAATAGTAATTTGGAATCTGGTACTGTGTGTGGCAACAATCAGGTAGTGCTAACAAACATTTCTCCCACAGGTCTGTCAGATACCAACATTGTGCCCCGAAATACAAGAATGATACCCTGTACTGGTACTGTTTGCACTGGTATTGTATGGCATTGTGAGTGATGCAGTTGCTCTGACTAATGAGGTATTACGCATCACTGTCGCCCACACTGTCCTACAAAATATAACTGTCTAGGAAATCTGTATAAGAGTGTTTTAATACAAGGTTAGAATGCAAAAGCACTGGAGAATTATAGAACAGAAAGCAGATAGGAGATATACAGCAATATCTATATAGCACACACAACTCTGATGGACAGTATTTAAGTTGTAACAGACACAGCCATGTTCTGAATCCTGGGAGTGGAAGTAGGCTGCATACAGAATCATACCCCACAACTGTACAGATGAGGCCAGAATGTCCAGTATATGGGCCCATATCTGCTGCATGTCCCCCTGTCCCCCTGGTAAGTCTGTGGGATGATCCCAGATGTTTAGCCAGCAAACAAACCTGTCACTGAAGCAACTCCCAAAAATGTTAGGAGAGTAATAAGCCAAGTATGTCCTATCTGCACCCCCATGTTGTCAAGCTGTGACCAGAATGTGTACAGTCACAGAGTGAGATGTATGTACATAATATTAATGTGCAATCTGAAACTTTGTGTGGTAACATTCAGGTAGTGCTAACAAACATTGCTCCCACAGGTACATTGGATCCAAAAACTTTGCTGAGAAATAAAAAACATTATACCCTGTACTGGTACTGTTTACTCTGGTATTGTAGGGAATTGTGAGTGTTGCAGTTTCTCTGAATAATAAAGTATCACTGATCACCATCACCCACACTGTGCTACATAATATAACTGTGTATGAAAGCATGTATATGTGTGTGTCAAGTCACTAAAGGTTGGAAAGGGCAATATTCTAGATATGTCCCGGTACACCTGCATGTGGTCAACACATGGCCAGAGTCTGTGCAGAAAGAGTTGGATAGCCATGTGCACAACATCAACCCGGAATCTGGGAGTATGTATAGAAAAAGTTAATGTTAACATACATTCCCTCCACAGGTATACCAGGTAAGAGGTGTATACTGCAGGTAAAACCAGTTCATGTATAACGATGACGACAGCCATATCACTGTCCAAACTAAGGCTATAGGGTAGTGTAGTAAGACTTGTAAGGTACAGATAACAGCACTGACTAGGACAGTAATGTGGACTACAGGGATATACTAGTTGTTAATTGACATCTTTCTCCCCCCCACCATATCTCCAACAGTAAACAACATACCCACCTCAACCGGTATGTAATGACTCCAATGTTCTGATAATGTCCTGTTGTTTGATAAATATTTTAATTGTTCCCATGCATGTGCTATATTGAATTATTCCAACATTGGTGTCATGGTGCCATCACTGTACATGCATGCTGTTCTTATTACCACTGTGGTCCCATATATGCATGTGTTCTATTTGCTATGCAACTGTTCCATATCTGGTGTCTGGGTTAATGGGAATATCTATGCATGCTGTTATACCTAACCCTGGAATGTGTTGACTATTACTAACCCACATATGATGATAAAATCTAAACACTATAGCACGTTTGGGAATGCTGGTCCCAGCGGACCCACCTGTCCCACCTCAGCTGGCCGCGGCACCTGGCACCAGCATGTCTGGGGCCCAACCCGGGACCTACCTGTCTGGTGGTCCTGCACCACCTTTGAGTGGAACTGCCTCAGGGGATGGGGCTTGCCCCCCCCAGGAGTGGGCGAGGACAGGAACCTGTCACCCGTCGCCAGGTCCGGGTCGTGGTGCGTAGTGAGCTCAACCAGCAGCTTGGTGGTCTGCTATGCCAGCTCAAAGGACGCGTGTCATGACTAGAGGGTCAGGCTGGCCCTGCGACACAGCCCCCAGCACAGCCACCTTCGGGGCTGTGAAGGTGCAGTGGTGACTGCCCATGGGTGGGGACCTCAGTCACACTGTTTCCACTAGGGGGCTCATGGGCTTCTGATTTCCCAACACCCCTCCCCATCAAGGTGTCTACCCCCCACATGTGTCACATACCACCCCCGTATGCGTCTTGTTTGTCTTGCCTGTTAACCTACCCAACCTACCTCCCCAAATATACCTACTATCCCCCCAAATCCCACTGTCACCTGAAAAAAAAAAGGCAATCTGTTCCCCAAAAAACATCTCCCTCCATACATAGCTGTCCATTTTGTAATCTGGTCTAATCGGCATCACAACTTATTATTGTTGTCCTCACCCCCTCCCAGGGGTTTGAGTGTCCAAATCTACTTCCAAATTCAGTGTATATGCACAGCTGTTGCTATAGAAGAAATGGGCAGCTATGGACCTTCCCCACACCCTTCCTGCACATCCTTAGCTATTTTCCCTACTGTCTTTCCCTCTTTGTTCCCCTTTTTCACCACTTTCCTATCAACCCTTTTTTCTTTTCTTTTAAAGAAATTAGCACGAGAGTAAGCAGGAGTAAACACTTTTAAGCAGCAGTAAGCGGGTTTAAGCCTGTTTGCATGGGGGTAAGCAATGCCTACACTGGTTAAGCAATCTAGATGCTAACTGAGTCTAAGAAACTGTAACCGGAAGTTAGCAGTTCTTACCTTCGCGCACACCTGCACAAACCCACTTACAACTGCTTAAAAGTGCCTTAATCACTCTGTATCCAATGGTCCTTGTTCTGCCCAGCAACAAATTAAACAGCCTCTGCAAGGTTCGAACCCAGGACACGGCACACCATAGCCAAAGTGATTTACCACTAAGCCATGTCAAATATACATATTTTGATGTTTTCACAAACATATCATCTAGCCCAGTCATTCAACAGTACAGGGAATATATTCCAACATGTAGATGTATGTGTGTGTATATATATATTAATATTTAAACAGATACAACATATCTATATATGTAGATATGGATATATATATATAAATATATACATATATATATATATATATTTATATATATATATATATATATATATATATATATATATATATATATATATACATCTTTAGATATATATGTCTACATCTATATGTCTAAATATGTACAACAAGTCAACACGTTTTATATATATATATATATATATAAATATATATATATATATATATATATATATATATATGTAAGCAGATCTATATATCTATATAGGTATATACGGACATACATCTGTAGATAACAATGGGAACGTAACAATAACATATATGTCCCAATCAACATACGTTTTGTACGAATAGGTATACCCCCCACAGCCAAACACGTCTGCCCTGCAATACAATACCAACTGTTGCAGATCTCATAACCAGGCCCTGACACGACATGGGCACAAGATGTTTACATTACTCCATCCCACCTGTGTGATGCCAGGCTGGTATCAGTAACATATCATACAGTATAGTCTGGCTCCCACAGGGAATGTACAATGTAGAAGCTATCAACATTCCTAGGATACATATACACAGACACATATATGCAGATACAGACATATATATATATATATATATATATATATATATATATATATATATATATATATATATATATATATATATATATATATATATATATATATATATATCATATACATCAAGCGATCTTCCCTCACAGGACCCATGGTAGCGCTTCTTCCTGTGTAACACCGATCAGGGTTTACGTGGTTCCGTATAATTTACCTTTAAAGCGCTACCATGGGTCCTGTGAGGGGGAAGATTGCTTACCGGTATTGTCGATGATATGGACGTCGATGGATTGGTGTCGATGAGGTGAGTGTCGGTGAATACACAGTTCGATGAAGTGATAGGAACCCATATATATATATATATATATATATATATATATATATATATATATATATATGTAACTACACATACAGACGCAGAGATATGTATAGTAAGATACATATGTAGAAGGTGCACAAAATATGAAACAGCCACTATGCCTACAGTTACCACCTTAACAATTGGACACTGTATGAGCCATGAGCCACCCATACAAATGATAATTATTGCCTGCAACATATACCCACAGAGAGGTCAAAGGATATTACACTGCACACAGGTTTGCATAAATGCAGAAGCTTTATTTATGTAATATTAAAGTTGTATATGCCATGTCACATAGCTGTTTAGACGCTGACATCCATATAAACAGAGTAATGCAACTGTGAAACAGTTATATGAATGCAGTAGTCCGGAAAGGTTTACAAATGTTGCTGTCCAGGCCGAGGCCTTCAAGTATTACAATAGTAAAGACAGACTGGGCCACAGGATACCAAACAATCAACAGTAAGTAATACAGATGTATAGTTCAGCAGCCGCTGTTTACACTCTGTACACAATCCCTAGAGTGGAAAGAACTCAGTTGACACAATGGGATGTAACTATTACATAATAAGGCATAACTGGCACCATCACAAGCACACTGACAGACAGAACAGTCTGTATGGCAGGAGGCGGTAGGCCTGCATTTATCCAAGGTGGATTGTATGGTAATGTACATCCAGATACCTTAAGGCAGTGTAGACATGGTGTTTGTGGGTGGTCACATCTGCTTTTAGCATGTGCGCCATTGGCTACTGACAGACATCCTAAGGACATCATAGGACAGTACCACTGCTAGCACGTAATGCTCCTGTGGACTACAGCAGAGATATTGGCCAATATATGTGGACAGTCCATAGGTATACACTGAACCCCTTAGTACAAGACATGTGGACCAAGCCTGACAATGTGAATGTTAACAGCCATGTAGATGGGTATAGCAAGTAACTACTGATACACATTTTCCCCCATAGGTTATGCATTCACACACCCCTGTTTGTCCTGACACATGATAACCGCTGGTACAGAGGTGCCATGGCGACATACTAGCCACTAGATATTGACATACATCTGTACAGCATCTCACTGCTTTGTCTGACATACATGACTGTTATGGTGGCCCGGCAACAGTACATCTGGCAAGTATCTGGACATGACATCTCACTGGGTAAGTACACTAAGCTGCTAGGCATGTAACAACGCACTGTGCAGGCTACAGGCAGACTGGCTCAACACTGGCCTACACTTCCTATGGGGGATTGCACATGTACCAACATGTATAGCAGGCTCTACAGGCATGTCACAGCACAGAGTATGATACACCTGTGTGAAAGTGCATAACCACTACCAATGTGAACACAGCCACAGCCACATAGGGTAAGCTAGTGTAAAATTACAGTATATGGACTATCTGTGCAACACCCTCCTCATGTGTGCCACTCACACACTAACCCTACATATACTGAGCTGCTCCACAGTGTTATCCAAAGCCTGTCTGTGGTATGGGACATATGTATGGCCCTACAAGTGTGTAAGCCGAAAGGGTAACATACAGTGGAGCAGCATGTAACATCAGATAGAACAGGACCATGAACAATGACATCTACCACAGTCTGTACACAGGCCAAAGTACATATGAGCAATACACACAATGTCGACAATCACCATGAGTACACAGACCTCAATACTGTACACACAACCACAGAATGTCCAGGGTTATGTCATAAATTGTAATCCCTACTACACATAACATGGCTTGTTATCAGATATGATGATTTACAGCACATATGCACCTTTTACTGCATGACATACATACAAAGGTTGACAGAGTTGTGGCTGGAGGCACATACACAGGGCCAATATTGACATGTTGCTGTGATACCATCATACATTTACTGTTGTAATAGGGTTTGTGGCAACATATGTCCTGTGAGTCAGTAACTTTCACAGCTGTCACCATCTACAGACTGCAATCCTCACACTGCCTTTGCAGTTCACAGACAGGTGCTCTGTGGGTAACACATGAAATAAAAGCCACCACACACTGCCCAGTCTGCAGAAGACCCTACAAATGGAGGTGTCCTAATAAACATAGCACTGACATGGCAGCTGTTAAAACATGTAGGGCAGCCATATCCACACACACCCTGTTAAACCAACATTACTCCAAATGCAGTATAGCAGCACTTACAGTCTGTAGTCAGGTCAGGCACATCCCCCTCCTGTGTGTTGCCTTGTTTCCACAGTGTATGTTGTTAGAGGTGGATCCCCAATCCATCTGAGATGCTGTTTGCCAAACAACGGATTGAGTTCCTACTCACAGTGAATGTAAAGGCCCAACACCAACATGATGTTCCTAGATATTGGTGTGTGCTTCCATGCAATTGGCTATGGGAATTTACCACAGCTGTTCCACATGCCATCAGCTATAGGAGGGATGGAATTAGTGCAGAGGCCATCAGCTGATCATGAGCAACACTTAAAATACATATGCTGCTTCCCAAACACAGCAGGTGTAAGTCCCCACATCACCCAGAGGGGGAGTGAGAGAGGCAGACTGAGGCAAAGAAGAGTCAAAGCGGGGTAGGAGAGCAAACATAAGCATGTTTGTGTCACACACCTACCAGTGCAGGGTATCAAACCCCTGATGACTATGTAGTGCTTTCACATGTCAATGTAGTTATTGGATGTGCCACATAGGTTACATGTTGAGGAGCCTTCAAAACATATATGTTATGGTGAGTGACATTGGCAACAGGGATATGGTAGCTATATGTTAGGTGTAGTACACGTGCCAGTCCACAAGAACAGGTGCCAGTGTCAACACAGCCACACTCTCACAGGAACGTACACACATTGACACACTTGGCAGTGCCAGGAATACAAATCATCAGTAGATGTGTACACAGATTGTTATCACTAGATGTGCCAGTCGTGGCCTCATGTGGCAGGAACTGTTAATGGACGGTAGGTTGACCCAGCACCTACATTGATAGCATGATACTGGTATTCTCTGGTGTCAGTGGCATCTCTCCATACAGGGTGTGTAGTCACACATTGTACGTCCTTTGTGGGTCACAGTTGAAGGCACCACAGGTGTTGCAGGTGTCCAGTGGGGAACATGGGGAAGGTGCACTGTTGGCATGTCCGTGCCTATTGGACTGATGGTTGGGGTGCCATCCCCACTGTAGCCCACTGCAATCACACCATGGTTACTATCGGTGGGAAATACGCAGGGTACCACCAACATAGCGGCTGTTGCCTAGGAAAGTGTGTGTGTGTGTATGAGACATGGGATGAGAGTGTTATCTGGGTAATACTAGGGTCACTCACTTTGTTCACCTGGCCTTGACATCAAATGTAGGGGAATGAATATGCACCCCAGCCTCACGGGTATTGCACATCTGTTATCGCTGTATGGTGGACATTGTGATGTATACTAGGGCCACCATATGGAGGGTGGCCACGGTGGTGCAGTGGTTAGCGGTGTCACCTCACAGCAAGAGGTTCTCCGGTTCGATTCCCAGCTGGGATGCCTTCTGTGCAGAGTCTGCATACCCTCCCTGTGGTAGCATGGGTTTCCTCCGAGTGCTCCGGTTTCCTCCCACATCTCAAAGACATGCTGTAGGTGGATTGGACATTCTAAATTGACCCTAGGTGTGAGTGTGTGTGTGTGTGTGTGTGTGTGTGTGTGTGTGTGTGTGTGTGTGCGTGTGTGTGTGTGTGTGTGCGTGTGTGTGTGCGTGTGTGTGTGTGTGTGTGTGTGTGTGTGTGTGTGTGCCTTCCATGGAAGGTTAGGCACCGGGCTGGCAACTGGACACTGTAAAACTCCACTGCCAATCATGAGCAAACAGGTGATCCGCTGTGGTGACCCCTAACCGGGAAAAAGCCGAAAGAAGAAGAAGAAAAAGACTAGGGCCACCATATAAGAAATATGCAAAACCCCTTCCCCATTGACTCCAGTTGTTACACACTCACAACCACCTCCATACAGGATACGAATTACAAACACAGACACACACTGAGACACACAGACACACACACCTGTCATGTCTGGGATTAGAACTCCTACCTAGCTATTTTATTACACTACAGCACTACACAGTTATAGGATGCACCACACAGATTATTGGGCTACTACCTTCGTAAAAGTGTATTTCAAGGTGGGTGACATCAGCAGCCTTGCCAAAGTGGGGCATTTAAATTATAGTTTCATAGTTTCATAGTATAGTACTAGGCTATCTGCCCTGGGGCATTTGTAAGCCTAGCCATAGTGATGTGGCTTTTGCCACCCCATGAAATGGTACAAAAATGTACAGAATAAATCTAGAATACTGTGCCTCTGTCTAGTAGTGACACAGTGAAGGTCCCCTTATATAATAGAATTAGTTTACTGTGCCCCTGTCTAGCAGTGACACAGATGTGACCCCTGGGGTAAACTTATGATCTCCCATCCACTCATCAAGATTTCTCTTGAAAAGAGTCAGTGAGGGGCTCTGCCTAATACGAACTGGGATCCTGTTCCAAAGCATGGGAAGCCTCTGGGTTATGAATCTATCCCTCCAGCATGTCCTATTCATACTTGTGCTGAGGTTTAAGTCTTTAGCCTCGTGGTCCTGATGGATTTGGATTTTTGAGGTGGAGCATGTCCAACAGATCCTGATTGGACATGGCCTTGTACGTCAGGCAGAGATCACCTCTGAGCAGGTGGTATGCTACTGAATAGAGCTGAAGTTTCTTTAGTCTGGCAGAATAAGACATATGTTGGAGACCCTTGATCCTTTTGGTGAGGTACTTTTGTGGTCTCTCCAGCTGTTGCAAGTGCCGGGTGAGGTACATACCAAATGGGGCATTGTACTCAATCATGGGTCTGATGAGGGAGGAATATAGGGTACAATGACATCCTTGGATCTGGATGTGAAACCCTTCATGATGAGGTGTGCAAGGTAGAATGTTTTTCTAACCACTTTGGCAACGTGGGTGTCAAATGAGAGGTCACTGTCTACTTGGGTCCCTACGTCTCTGATTACTTTTTCCGTACTCAGTGGGTTGCTGTCTATGTGATAATTTGTGGGTACTTTGTTTTTTCCAAAAGGGATGACTATACATTTTTTGGCATTTAGTTTAAGGCCGTGACTACGGCACCAGTTGTCCGTTTCAGTGAGGCCTTTTTGTAGGATGTGTGTATCTGCTGGTGTATAGACTATGGCGCCTAGTTTGCAGTCATCTGCGAACTTTGTCAGCCACAGCCCTCCCATGTTTGCTTTAACATCTGAGAAATAAATACTGAACAAGAGGGGTCCCAGGACAGATCCCTGTGGGACACCACTTGTGACTGGCTTTGAGTCTGACATTGCTCCAGCGATTTTAACTTTATGAGTTCTGTCCTTTAGCCAGTTTGCAATCCATCTAGTGACATAAGGGTTTACTTTTAAGCTGTTTAGCTTGTCTATGATGCCTGAGTGGGGTATTGTGTCGAAGGCCTTAGCCAAGTCCAGGTATGCTGTATGGACTGCTTTGCCCTCTTCAATGGCTCTAGTGACTGTTAAAAAGTCAACCAGGTTTAAAAGGCAGGATCTGCCCTTTACAAAGCCGAACTGGGTGGGGTCAAGCATCTGTAGGTCCCCTATGTCTCCGTTTATGAGTTCCATAATGATTCTTTCCATAGCTTTGCAGACCAGGCTAGTCAAGCTTATGGGGCGGTAGTTTCCAGGGTCTGTAGAGGCACCCCCCTTGTGGAGTAGGACCACTGTTGCTGTACGCCAGTGTTCAGGTACATATCCCGAAGTAAGGCTAAGGTTAAATAGCATTTTTATGTGTGGGTTTAGCTCCTCTTGGAGTTCAAGTAACACGCACCCTGGGATACCATCATGACTAGCCTAAAAAGCATTGCTCTCTACACAGACACACACACACACACACACACACACACACACACACACACACACACACACACACACACACACACACACACACACACATCACACACACACACAGTTGCTAAGTCTGGGATTAGAACTCCTACCTAACTATTCTATCACACTACAGCAGTACACAGTTATAGGATACTCCTTGGAGATTACTGGGCTACAACCTTCGTAAAGGTGTATTTCAAGGTGTATGACATCAGCAGCATTGCCAGAGTAGGGCATTTGAATTGTAGGGAGTGTGACTAGCCTAAAAGCATTGCTCTCTACACAGACAGAGACAGACAGACACACACACAGTTGCCAAGTCTGGGATTAGAACTCCTACCTAACTATTTTATCACACTACAGCAGTACGCAGTTATAGGATGCGCCACAGAGATTACTGGGCTACTACCTTCCCAAAGGTGTATTTCAAGGTGGATGACATCATCAGCCTTGTCAAAGTAGGGCATTTGAATTGTAGGGAGTGTGGCTAGCCTAAAAAGCATTGCTCTCTACACAGACAGGCACACACACACACACACACACACACACACACACACACACACACACACACACACACACACAGTTGCCAAGTCTGGGATTAGAACTCCTACCTATTTTATCACACTACAGCAGTACACATTTATAGGATGCACCATGGAGATTACTGGGCTATAACCTTCCCAAAGGTGTATTTCACTGTGGATGACCTCAGCAGGCTTGTCATAGTAGGGCTATGGGGAGGACAGTCTGTGTGCATGGGCCATCACACATTCATCTAGGGGTTGGCACACCACATGCAGGCACACGCAGGGCCATATTCCACAGGTACGTGTATACAGCTGCTAGATGCCTACTTCCTTGTACAGTCATGTTGCACAGCTAGCACTTGCACCACATAGGTACTGCTGACAGATACTGGTGGCTAGTATCTACAGTGAGTGACATCTGAACCGCATGTTGATTGTAGCCATTTGGCTGTGTGCTGGGTGGGACAGGCCCGGATGGCTCTTTGCCACAGTCACTCTCTTCCACACATCTATGTATGTCTACTTTTGGCTTATTATAGTGTTTTGTCCTTGGATATATGTCTGTATTCCTATCCACTGTGTGTGCAAAGCATGACTGGTGCATACTGAGGAGTGCCTGCACTAATATCTGCAACTGCCAGATGGGTCTGATCCACTGTTGTTTGCAGACATGGGCTTTATGTGTAAGTGTGTGAGCATGCCCAGTATGACATTTCAGTATGTTGTTGTCTGACATTGCCTTCATTTCTCTAAGTGTGTGAGCATGCCCAGTATGCCCTTCTGTACTGCATGTGTGGATCGATTCCAGGTAGTTTGTACTCCAGTGCAGATCTTTGTGTTGTACACCTACAGGTAGCACACTGTTTCTGCAGGGTATCCGTCGATCATTTGGCAATATGGGGACAAAGTGTGTAGGGGATAGTGTGTACTGTAAGTGATTGTGCCTGTGCTGCTTCAGCTACATGGTACTGCTGTTAGCAGAGATATTCAGACATGTGTATTGTTATACACTGTGACGATTTCTGTCCTCATGTACTGTCAGGTGGACATTCCTGCTCACAGTGATGTCTTGGGGGACAAGGGTGACTGCAGCTGTGTGTGGTATTGTGGGCAGATGCCTACATATTCATGGTAGGTTATGCCATCCTGGAGGGGGTGCTGCAGACACTTGCTGTTGGGTCTGTGTATCCTGTTCAACACCTTGGTACAGTGCTGGTAGAGGATCCTATACATGTACATTCAGCAATATGACAGTATAGCCTTATATTGCTATGGCAATACCTCACAGCTGTACAGATTTGCACAGGTTACCCAGAGGCAGGGGCCATGAGTCAGGACATTACCCCTATTGTGGTGTACGAGCAGGTATGTAGGCACCCATTTATGTAATTACAGCCAGGGATAGTGTGTCGGACCTTGCATATTCCATGCTGGCCACGCTCCCACCCCCCCTTAGTTATTCTCTCCTCTTCCTTACATTATGCATACATTCTCTGATACTTTCCCTATGGTTAACACCCCATCACAGCTGTGTGTTATTGTTGGTCAACAGTTCATGCAATGGGACATGGTGGACATGTCATTATGGTTTGTCCACATGGCCTTGCATATGGCATATGTGGAGTGCATTGTGTTGTTAACTGTGTGTCCATGACATAACATGCATTGGCAGTACATGTGAGTCACAGGCCCCTGTCAGAGGCCTGTGGGCCACTGGCTGTTGATGCAGGCCAGATATGGCAGGCCGTTGCATTCTGTCTGCCATACAGTATATTCCCCTGAGGTGACAGGGTAGGTGTGCTAGATGTTCATGCCAATACCTTCTATCAGTTTTGATCGGTGGTGTGGATGCTGGCAGGGTGCTACCTACAGCTGGCAACACACCTGCATGGGACACCTGCACTGCATGCTGCATTCTTTCGCTATTGCCATATACTGCTGGGGTCATATTGTACCCATTCCCCACAGCAGGGGTACAACCAAGGAGATACCTGTGGGTGGTGTTTGTGTGAGCTTGGTGCATGTGTGCTATGGACACTACTTCTGACACACAGATATGCATTGGGCATTCCAGTTATGCTTGCATGAGCAGGTGCATCAGCTGTTTCCCACTACATCAGTCCTACCTCCTTTGTGATCTGCTATTGCTTGGGCAGACAACACCGGTATCCCCTACTACAGGACCAGATAATGTGATGCATACCTGTTTGTACTATTCCAATGGTGTGCCCATTTCACAGTGACACAATATATACTGTATGTCTGGGGTACTTTCCATTGTGTACTGCTTGTATATCTAACTCAACAGCCAAGCCATGTCAGTCATTCAGATGATGACACATATTACCACCATACATTTGCAATGGCTTACTGCTAGCTTGTGTTATACTGGTGGGTATTGTGTTTGGCACTGCAATTGTGAGGACTTGTCCCTGTCATCAGCGTTAGTGGGCAATGGCCACCAGGTCTTACCTCAACATGCATACATACCGACCACTCTCACACAATATGAAACAGACACCATGTGCTTAGTCAGTTTTGGTTTCTGAAATAAAGCTGATTTTTCTCCTGGCCCAATGGTGGGTGAAAGCATTTAGTCAGTTTTGGTTTCTGAAATAAAGCTGATTTTTCTCCTGGTACAGACCTGCTTGTTTTACTAGTGGAACTTCGTTTATTTTATGAAACACACACCAACCTAACACACACACATACCTGCATATTGTGCAGATGCTGCAACCTACCCTGCTACCTTGGCCACCTCTGTGCATCTGTGCTCTACTGGTATTATACCTACACATACATGTTCCTACATTTCTACATAGGGCTGTGGGGGGCACACCTGACTGTTACAACGTGTGTACATCAGATTGGGGGGCACACCAGACCATTACTACATACATACGTAGGGTTGGGGGGAACACACCTGACTGTTTCTACATTCCTACACAGGAGTGGGGGGGCACACCTGACTATTTCTACATTTCTACACACTCACTATCACTCTTCAAGAGGAACCTTGACAAGTGGATGGGTAACAGAAAGTTCACACCAGGGATCATACCAACAGCTCTACTAGTTAGGGGCCAAGGGTACTAGCTGCTAGATCAAGGGCCTAGAGAACTAACCAAAGGGGCGGTGAATACCGCACAACATGGCTGGGCTAATATATGCCTTCGGGCAGATAGCCCAGTACCTACCTATGAACCTATGAACCTAGGATTGGGGGACACACCAGACCGTTACTACATAAATAGGTAGGGTTGGTGGGAGCACACTTGACTGTTTCTACATTTCTACACAGGATGGGGGGGGGCACACCTGACTATTTCTACGTTCCTTCACAGGATTGTGGGGGCACACCTGACTGTTGCTACATTTCTACACAGGATTGGGGGACACACCTGACTGTTACTACATTTCTACGCATGACTGGGGGGGACACACCTGACTGTTATTACATTTCTATTTAGGATGGGGGAGCACATCTGACACTTGTACAGATTTGCCATTTCATTCTGTATTCTAACCTGTCATGCTGACTAGAGGCATATCAGTGTACTACAGGTCTTAGCTTTGATTTACCTACATATTAGTTTCTGACTTTCTACCCTTCAGTACTAACATCCCACTGCCTGACCTGCTGTAGTCCGTTTGTGTAGGCCGGGGGGGGGGTAACCCATAGGCATCATTCAGAGGCCATAGCACAGCCGTTGTTTGTGTTTGTCTACACCTGTCCTGCTGGCAGTGACTGTTGTTGGGTATGTGAACCTCCCTGACTGGCATGTGTGTCACTTACCTTGTGGGTGTCCCAGTATTGAAGGTGGTGCTGCAGAGCTGCCTATGTTGGATGCACACAGTACACTCCCTACACATGGCTGAGCACAGGGAATGTGTATGTGAGAGTCAGAGAGAGGTGTTATTCTCTGGGTCCCTCCTGTGTCAGTGTATGTGCTATGAGTTGCCTCTTTGCCAAGGCCAGGGCATACTGGGCATGCCTCGTTTTGCCTACTGGGGCAGGCTCAGGTTGTACCTCCTCCAAGTCACTCTGTACCTGTGCAGACCTTGGCAATGGTGGGGGGCTGTGTAGCCCTGCACCATGCTTTTCCTGCTACAGCTGTTTCTGCAGTATCATATTGTGTAGCATCGCACATACGATGACAATTTGGGTACATGTAGCTGGTGAGTACTGCAAGGCTCCACTGGATGCGTCCAGGCACCGGAACCATGACCTGAGCATCCCAAACACATACTCTATTATAATCCTGGTCTGTGCGTGTGCCCCACTATGGAGTTCTTGTTCGGGTGTGTTTGCATTTCTGATGGGTGTCATCAGCCACAGCTCCAGTGTGTATCCAGCATCCCCCACTAGGTGACCGTGAGGGATGTCCCCATTGGCAAATCTCTGGTACAGCTGCGTCAGATGCCTGATGTGAGAATTGTGATAGCTTCCAGGGCAGACAGCACACATATTCATAATTATGCCCTGAGCATCGCACATGACCTGGCAGTTGATGGAGGGGAAGCCCTTGCGGTTGATGTAGACCCTACCCTGCTAACCGGGTGGTGCTTTGATGCATATGTGCATGCAGTGTATAACACCCACTACCTCAGAGTATTTTGCTATTTAGTGGAACAGCTGCATATTTCTGGCCAGCACCTCACAGGTGTTGGGGAAATATACATGCTCACCGGCATGTGCTGACATGGCATCCAGGAACTGGTGGAGTACCCTGGATGCTGATGCCTGTGAGATCTCCATCATATCCCCAGTTGGCCTTTGGAAGGTACCTGTAGCTAGTATTCTTAGGCCTACACATACTTTGGTATCCACTGGGATGGGTTTCCCTCTGTTAGTTCTGTGTGTCAGGCGTGGTCAGCACAGCTCAACAATTTGCTGTAGAAGGTCCCTGTCTACCCTATAGTGCTCCACTATATCCAGCTCATGTAGCCCCTGGTAGGTTACCCTGGGCCTGTACACTCTTCTCCATCTCCTCACTTTGGGTTGATCAGCAGCATTCACATCCTCACCACCCTCAGCCTCTTCCACAAGTTGTTTTATGATAGCTATTACAGTCCCTATCATTTTGTTGTTTTGTCTGTTAAAACTTCCCCGCTTGTATATACCGGTGGTGTAGAGTATGGGAAAAACCAGAGTGGAAGGTGTTTGCATAGTTTATAGTAGTGTTCTGGGCTGGGCTGGTCTGCTTCTTGTGTAATTGGCTGATTCTGATGCATTTCACCTGCCAGCTATGCTAGTTCTCCTTGATTAACTTCCTACTACTTTTTTCCCTTCCCATTGCCTACCTGTTTAAGCCCAGAGGCATGCCGTGCAAACACAGTGCTCAGATATGCACAGAGCTGCTATTTCCTGGTTTACCTTTTATTTATTTATTTTTTAAACCCGGTGCACGGCACGCACACCCGCTTAGGCAATGTAAAGAGTGCTAGGCAGACTCAGACACACTCCCTTGCTTAGCTGTACTTAGCTAGGAGCAAACCTGAGCCACAGGGCTTCAGTCTGCTTACAGTATGCCTGACACACCCCCTATGATGTCAGCTAACTCCTAGGCTTGCACCAAGCTATTCCTGCTCCTATACTGTTGGGACCTGACTAGCATGCTGAGAAAAACTGGGATTCACTGTCATTCCCCTCATTTGCATAGGATTGCCTGCTAATGCATAGTTACATGTTTCACACTGAGCCTCCCCATTAGCAACCACTACTCACTGGTCATGTTGTCTTCTGCCTGCCATTGACTTTAATGGCAGAATAGTGATTTTAGTTAGAATGCTTATTTTAGATTTATTTTCTTATTTTCCCCCCGATCCCGTTTGCACTCTATTGCCCTATGCTTAAACAGCCAAGATCGACTAAACAAAAAATAAAATTTGATTTTTTTATTTTTTTAAGCTGTTTCCAATGCCAATACTTGGCCATTGGCATGCCTCTTGACTGATATGCACCCTTTATTTGGAGCTGTCACGGCTCCGTTTTGGAATTTGCAGAAATGTACTCTGTTACTAACCAAACACATTTCTGTAGATTACACTAGTCCTGCATGGCTAGTTTCCAGCTTCCTGGACCGCAAATTTACCTCATTTGCATGGGTTTCTCCTGTAAATGGGGTAATTTGCATACGGGGGGCTGAGTCCGTAGTGCACGCCCCTGCAGGCTATTCCTGGATCGCACGGCAGACATATTGCTTGCTAGAGCTCCTGCACTAATCCTGCACGCCATGCAAGGCTTGCAGAATCCAGGGGATAGTCTTTATATATTTAGAAAGTTGCTTGAATAACAAGCTTTTCATTATAGGCTTTTTCTAAATACTTAGTCAGAGACTCAAATGTCTGTCACTAGTTAGTGTCAACAATCCTCATAAATTTTCCAGAAAAAAACCCCACAAATGTTATGAGGAACAGAACAAAATATCATGCAAAATCATAGGCACTCTTAGAAATCATGAACAGATGAGAGCATCTCTACCCCCACATGCATATGTTACACACACAGGCATGTACCATCAGTTACAGACACTGATATAATTATGACTGCATATCTCAGATGTTTGATTGTGATCAAATGAATGAATAAATGGATAAATAACTGCTTCACAGGAATGTGTCTTCTTAGTTCACTGCTGTCAGAACATGTTGTTCAAACTATTGCACCCCCCCCACCATCGCAATGTACTTTTTAACCGCTTAGCTCAATAAACAAGAAGAAAGCTAAAAAATAATGGGGGACAAAGTATTAAAAATCAGGGATGGATATTGTCTTTATATACTTAGAAAGTTACTAGAATAATAGATTTTGCATTAGTGTGTTTTTTTCTGAAGCTACTAAGTATGAAATTCAATTGTCTGTCATTATTCAGTGACTGTAATCGTCATTAATTTGATACAAAAGACACCTATGAGGAACAGATTAAACTATTACTTAAAATCAGAAGTATATTCTGCAAGAGCAGGGACAGTTCAGAGCCTCTATGCCTCCCATAGGTACATATATTATATGCATGCACATGCCCCTAAGAATTAAAAATCAAAGCACTGACCCTTAACAATCACAGCAGAGAGTCAGAAAGAGAAGTACTCCTTTATTTTTCACAAGAGAAGTCCTTCCTATACTAGACCCTTTATAGTAAGTAACAGGGAATCTTTGTATAGGCTTAGTTTATTTTTTAATAAGGTTTGTCTCCATAACTATGTCTGACTTTAGGAGGAACTCGGTAACCATAGCAGGACCAAGGCTAAATCTGATGGACAAAGTCATAGCTCTATGCCTAAATCATAGCATTTGAAAGGTATGATGACCATCAATCAAAGTGTGACCTACTGTGAAACCCTACATCTCCAACCTCTTAGCTCAAGAGTCAAGCAGGAAGCTAAAAATAATAGGGGACAAAGGATCAAAAGTCAAATACAGTTATTGCCTTTATATACTTAAAAAGTTACCGAAATAATAGGCTTTGCCTTAGCATGCTTTTACCTGCAGGCTACTAAGTCTAAAAAATCAACTATCTCCCATTATTTAGTGACTGCAGTACTCAGTGATTTGCCATGAAAAACATGAATGTCATGGAGAAAAGACATTTTTGTAAAATCAAAGACAGCTGAAAGCATCTATGTCTTCCACATATACATATATTATGCACACACACACACACATTTTATATATATATATATATATATATATATATATATATATAAATAAATATATATATATATATATATATATATATATATATATATATATATATATATATATATATATACACACACACACACACACACACACACACACACACACACACACACACAACAACAAGCAATTACAGCCACTTGTATGAATCTGATTGTGACCAGATGAATAAATAAATATATAAATTAACTGCCACAGAGGAATGTACTCTTAATTTGCCACTGTCAGAAAACACTGTGTGCAGACTACGGCACCCTCCACTACATGCCTCTCAACCTCTTAGCATAAGAATGAAGCAGAAAGCTAAAATATAATGAGTGATAAAAGCCACAAATCCGATACATATATTGCCTTTATATACTTAGAAAGATACTAGAATAACAGGCTTTGCACTGGCCTGCTGTTTTCTAAATACTATGACAGCAGTCCTCACACATTTGTCAAAAAAAATCACAGCCCGGGATTCATAAAGTTTGCGCCAGGCGCAGGCGTAGCGTAGGCAGTATAACGCCAAATATGTCTGCCGAGCGATTCAGGTACGATCCAATTCCACTTGCACTACCAGCGTACGCCAGATCTGCGCAGCTCTCGGTGTAGGCATGCAAATCACCCCATGTGCAGTACTGCAGCATGCAAATGAAGGTACATAGCGATTCATGAAGTGGCATAGGCGTAGCGTAAGCCTACAGAAATGTAAACCAAAAAAAATGGTTTACATTTTGCCAAACAGAACATCAGAGCCATGAAAGCGGACCAGACTCATGTATTACAAAGTTAACATATGCCAATGGCTAAATATACAGCCAATGGCATAAGAAAAGATGCACAACACATAAAAAATAACATTTACTGTCATGGCCACAGTAACGCAAAGTACAACCGCAGGGCATATGTGCGCAAACGGGAACACAAGGAAAATTATACAAATGTCATAAAATAGCAATGTAACACAAATCATGATTTCACCATAATATTCAATGGTATGCATGCTACACCACAACCAAGCTGCAAGGGTTGCTAAGGGCCTGTGACAGTGTTTGGCGTGGTAACTATAAATTAGTAGTCAATGCCATGCAAATGAGGCAAGTAATAGTGAATTACAAACATCCCGCCAGCCTAAGGATGTACCATACGGCGCAGCACTACAACACCGAGGAGTGGTCTGGAGGAATACATGACATCAGCAGTGGGGTGTGCCACTGCAGTTGTAAGCACATTGGTGCAATGCAAATCCGGGCTGCCCATTGCTAAGCAAAGCCGCAGGACAGGGGTGTGGATGTAGGTATAGCTTTCCTTAGCTGAGAGCACACATGGTGCCTGAAAGCGCATGTGTACATGGATGAAAACGTGCCTGAAACCCGGTAAGCGGACCACAGCCCAAAAAGGAAGTTTAGGGGAAGACAATAAAAAAATGCTGCAGTAGGGTAATTGGAGTACAACTGAGCAATTAACACCTATTAACTCACAGTTGGCCATTGATGGCAGCTAACAAGGCTGCTAGCAGCAGCCTGCAGAACAGGATAGGGGAGGTGTCGGATTGCAAAGAAAAGAGAACAGTAACCGCAGAGCAAAGCAAGCCTGCAGTAGATCGGCTATAGAACACATTTCGCAAGAGCATCCTGGTTCGGGAAAGTACAAAACAAGAAAGCAGGCTGCTGGATGCATGCCAGACAATGGGAGGGGAATCGTTAAGAAAAGTTAAGGCAAGGGCAAGAGTTAATCCACGGCAGCTAAATGTAATTCAACACCAAAGGCAGCACAATAGCAGTACCTGTGGTAAAATACATAAGATACCCTGCAGCTCTGAATGTACATACACACCCTATGACATCATCAGTGTTCAAAGCACAATAGTATACAGTGTGAAGGCACCTCACACACACTTGTGTATTCTCAAACAATGCACCATCGGTGTAAACAGACGGGGAACTTTTACAATGTACTTGTTGGGAGCTGCCATAGCTGTGATTCATCAGCATGTCTTGGAGACTGAAGGTGTTGTGGAGGATGATGCTGACAACCATCTCAGGCCCCGGAGGAGGAGAAGAGTGTTCAGACCAAGGGTAACCTACCAGGGGCTACATGATCTGGAAATAGTAGAGTGTTACAGGGTGGACAGGGACATCATACAGCAAATAGTTGAGCTGTGCCAGCCACACCTGAGATCCAGAAACAACAGAGGGGAACCCATCCCAGTGGACACGAAGGTATGTGTAAGCTTGAGAATACTAGCCACAGGTACCTTTCAAAGGCCAACTGGAGATATCATGGGGATCTCACAGGCATCAGCATCCAGGGTACTCCACCAGTTCCTGGATGCCATGTTACCACATTCTTGTGAGCATATATACTTCCCCCGAACTCAGGAGGAGTTGGCCAGCAATATACGTCTCTTCCACCATGTGGCACACTACCCGGAGGTACTGGGTGCAATAGACTGCATGCACATACATATCAAGTCACCACCCGGTGAGCATGGTAGGTGCTCCATAAACCGCAAGGGATACCACTCCATCAACTGCCAGGTCGTGTGCAATGCCCAGGGCATTATCACGGATGTGTGTGCTGGCAGCCCTGGAAGCTACCATGACTCCCACATCTGGCATGCCTCACAGCTGTATCAGGTATTTGTCAGGGAGGACATCCCATATGGCCACCTTGTGGGGGATACTGGCTATGCACTGGAGCCGTGGATGATGACTCCCATCAGAAATGCAAACACACCCATGCAAGAACGCCATAATGAGGGACACGCACAAACCAGAATCATCATAGAGTGTGTGTTTGGGATGCTGAAATCACGGTTCCGTTGCTTGGACATATCTGGTGGAGCCTTGCAGTACTCTCCAGGCACGTGTGCCCACATTTTTATAGTATGTGCCATGCTACATAATATGATCCTGCGGAAACAGCTGCAGCAGGGACATAATGGTGAAGGCCCTCACAGCCCACCGCAATTGCCAAGGCCATCACAGGCACAGAGGGATTCAGACCACTGCCCCAGTAGGCAGACGGAGGCGTGCCCAATATGCCCACGCCTTGGCAAAGAGGGAACGTATAGCACATGCACTGACAGTGTAGGCCCCTATGGACTGACACACTTCTCCACCTGCACACACAGTAAAATGGATGGCACACACACATGACCACCTGCAAATTGTAATGTATAGGTGGCCTACTGTGTGAATCCTACATAGGCAGCCCTTAACTATTGCACACACAACAGCTATTGGAACAAGGAAGGTCAACACCTGAACAGTAAACGAAGCTAACAGCATATGTTGATACTGTATGTATAGGTTCCTAGGTACATCAGTAGGTACATGCTCGATTGTCAGAGGCCATTCATCAGCCTAGGCAAAATGTGTCTGCTATCGCCACCCCATCGATTAACCAACTGTCCCTCTGTGGAGCAGAGCCAATTGCGGGATCCATGTGTGTAACCACTGTTTCCCACCTACTCTGCATGGATTCCCCGGTGTGTTAATGAGGGCCTCCATATAATGTTCTCAGGGATGTAGTGCCAAAGCATGGGGAGTACCCATGACAGGTATCTGCCATCCCAGCATTCTCCAGTTATGGTTGTGTCAAGGTGTAGCACATTACAGTGTGTGGCTCACTGTGACATAGATTCCCAATGCTGGAGCACATCCATTAAACATCACTTGGACATACCATTAATAGGTATCATCCATATGTAAACTAACTGAGTTACACATTTGATTGCAGTATGGAGGAACAGCCGTAGAACAGTCCACATACAAAACACCATAACACTTGTACAAATCCCAGATGACCAAGTGGTAAAGCCACTGACTGTGTCGTGCATGTTCCCAGTTCCACGTCCTGCAAGGTCCGTTACGTAATCCCGATGGCACGAATAATGGATGTTGGATACAGGTCATTAGAGCACATTTAAGCACATGTTAGTGGGTTTATGCAGCGGCAAGTGACGGTAAGCGTTGTTTAAACATGACTACACGGATATGCCCAAAACAGGTCTAAGCTTTGTCGAATTCCGCGCAGATCACGGTCAAAGATGTCCAGAACAGATGAAACCAGCATTATTCACCCTTGTTCTAATAGTGCCTGCTCTGAGAGGTAAAACGACCACTGCCAGGAGTAGAACACACAACCATGTATGCAATCACCTACCATTAAGCTACCCGAGATGTACCAACAGCAGGTGTGTATTGTGACAGGTTAAAACACAAAAGGGCGGAGTTTAGGAAACAGTATACACCACCATGTACCCAATGAAAGGTGTGTTCACTCTCTCTCTCTCTCTCTCCTGTCTATATATATATATATATATATATATATATATATATATATATATATATAATAGGGATAGAAAGGGTGATAGAGAGATGTATGTCGATATATACAGATATACATATATCTGCAAATATATAGACAGGTTAATGACTTGTACACAACCATGGAGGTACAAATAAATAGGATACTGCCAACTACCGAATGCTTTACATACCGACACGCGTAATCATGAGGCTTAAAGGCCGAAAGACCACAGTACCAGAACACTATAACCGCGAGTAATATTATCACAATGTTAAGGGACATTTAGTTATTGCTGCTGATGCTGTGGTCCAGGTAGGTACTGTGTTTAAGTGTGGTTCCGATTGCTGTAGTGTGTGTAAGTGCATGTTGAGAGTGCGGTGTGTGTTTCCGTGGGACTGTAATGTGTGTGTGTGTGTGTGTGTGTGTGTGTGTGTGTGTGTGTGTGTGTGTGTGTGTGTGTGTGTGTGTGTGTGTATGTATTTGCATCATGTGTCTGTTCGTGCTAACTCGGAGGTAGATTATTACAGTAGTTGTGGTCATAGCCGGCCTTAGGCATACGGTTACCATCTGTCCCACTTTGAGAGGGACAGTCCCTCTTTGGGCAGTTGTGTCCTGACAACAAATATTAAAAAGGGAAAATGTACCGAGATTGTAGGACATAATGATGTCCCATATATTATGTAATAGTTGCATTAAATAGTTATTCCTGTATCTAAAATACGTAAATTGTACAAGAAACACAATAAGCAACTAAAGTGCTACAAGAATAAGGTTTTATTTAGGACAAAAGTAAGTTCTATCCTTTGTACTGACAGTGGGTATGTGTTGGCCTCTAAACCCCGATGTGTGTCCTGCAAATGTCCCACTATGGCCATTTGAAAAGGTGGCAACCCAAGCCAAAGAGGTTCAGTCACCAACACAACTGCAATGAGTGCAAATATCTGTGACAGAAATACACGAGACAGCTTTCATGTAGCAACATTTCATTACATATCGATGTATTTCGGAGGGATTGAAGGATCAACATCACCTGCATGCTAGATAGGAACCAATTAACAATGGCTTAATGAATAAGCCTGCAATAACCATAGTATTAGTCTACTAAATGACAGGTCTTTAATTAGGGAAGGAGCCCCCACCCACATATGGAATATGTATAAATGCAGTCCCCACAAACCTTTATCTGCTATGTACACCCACCTACATCTCCCCCACACCCGAAACAATTGCAATACAGACTGTAATGACATCACAAACATCCACTCACTCAATGACATCTGCAGAAGTGTTAGCATACCTTGTGAGAGACACACTTGTAATGGCGCCATGTGAAATCGTTGCTGTTGTACAATGGAACAGATGCTGATATTACAGGTTTTGTTTGCAGTAGTCTCGTATCAGACAGTTGAGATAACAGCTACACTCACATGTAGAACTATATACTCTAGCCATCACACACAATCCACGGGGGACATGAATTCGAAATATCTGTGTCTCTCCATATAGCAGTTGCAATTCATCACAATAAAACACATCCAGACTGTCTCCCTCAAAGGTAGGGCAAGAAGACAATACCCAAGTGGAGTATTCAATTATACCCCACTGTTGCCGTGTAATTAGCCAATGGAGTAGCTACACAGCTGATGTGCATGTAATAATTTACTCGGAACACCAACTGGTGGCAAGATACCACATGTTACAGGTATCTACGTATAAAATGATGGCTTGCCATACAGTCAAACCGTATGCTCATACCATAGAACCGTTTAAAGAGGAAAGGAGTAACACAGATATTATCGTAAACTCAGACCACTAAGAAGGTATGTAGAACACTCAGTATGTTAGTGTATGTAGTGCCTGTTCTGTGTTAATGAAAGTGTACGCAATGCATACAGTGGGAAAAGGTATTATGTAATGATGTCTTGTTGAGCATAGTAACGCTTGTAGAAATTGTGTGTACTGCTGTGGGCCACAAGGTAAACACCTCATACACCACAAGCGAAGCTACATAAGGGCTTTAAACATAACAATTCCACTCCAGTCGCTGTCGGTGGTAGGGTTTGTCCAACAAGTACGTGCCATAACAGGGGATAGTATATGTTGATATACTGGAAACAGCTTCGGTAAACCGAAAATAACTTTAAAACAAAGCCAAATGCCCAGCGACTGAAAGAAATGAAAGTAACCACACAGCCAAATAGTTTTTTAGCGCTTTCTTCCACACTTTAATATTGTCGTGAACTTCCTTAGAAAAACCAGGAAGCCTCCCAACATCCTGGTTTTATACTCACAAACAGGAAATAATGTTGTTTTATTATTACAATAATGATAAACTTTTAAATATGAATATAATTCAGCACATATCCAAAAAATATATGATATATTTCTTATAAAAAGTTTCATTTTTTATATATTATATAAAAAAATATTTTTAAAAATATTTATCTATATAAATCGCATATACAAACAATATCAATGTAACATTATCCTATAAATTCAAAAATGTTAAAACACTATCTAATATAAAAACATTTAATGATAGTTGCTAAACTAGATTCTTTGCTTAAACATTTGAACGTTTAAAAATAATAAATGATAATAAGAGACTGATGGTTGAAAGAATGTACATGTTATATGTTAAATTGATTTTCATTGTTGTGGATTTATCTCTCCACTATCTTCCCCGAAAAATACACCCACACGCACACACACACTCCCACACACACACACACACACACACACACACACACACACACACACACACACACACACACACACACGCACCCCCCCACACAAAAAAATGTGTATATACGTATATATATTGAAACTCAAACATGAATGTGTATATGCACACCTGCACAAAAGTGCAAACCTATGCTGACAAGCTAATCCTTCTGTAATGTTCACTTTAGTGAATAATGTATTATTCCCACATGAATATGTTCAGAAAATAGTGAAAGGACATCTGAGTCTAATTACCTATATGCTAAGAAGCATTTGATGTTAATCGCTTCATTCAAACCTGGGGTTCATCTGCCCCTAAACACAACTGCCATAATGTTTCTTTTGCTCCAATTTATTATTTAAATCACCCGTTAACAAACTTTTCTCGACATGGTCTAGGACAAAAAACTCGAACTTCTTGAAGTCCAAACACACCAATGAGTGTCTTGCCAGAGAATTATTTTTATCTTTGTTCTTAATGGCTAAAGTATGCTCGTAGATCCTACGTTTTAGCATCCTTTGGTTTTCCTACATAATAATTGTCACAGGTCGAACAAGTTGCTACATAAACAACATATTCGCTGTGACAATTATAATACTTTGGTGCCCAAAACGTCCTATTTGTATGCTTGAATGTCACAAAGGAGGTGTTACTAATATATCGACACTGTTTACAATTCTGACACGCAAAAGTTCCTTTCTTTCTACTGATTTCCTGATAGGTACTTTGTTCTATGTTCTATTTTTTCTAGAATACTTCTTATGTTAGTTACATTTTTGTATGTGAAACATGGTTTTAAACCTACACATGACATGAGCTCTCTATTCCCTAGTATTACACTCCAATTTCTTTCTATGATATCCTTTATATTCCACATTTCATTGGATATTGGGAGAGGAAAAGCTGTATAAAAATCATCAGACATTTTACTGTTTATAGAGTTAGCACGAACAGACACATGATGCAAATACACACACACACACACACACACACACACACACACACACACACACACACACACACACACACACACAAAAAATATTTTACATAGTAAAATATACAGAAAGCCTTGTTTCACTAATCAATACCTACACAGAGACAGTTTGCATCCCATCCATATGAAGAAAAATGTGATTAAGGGCCAGATGATCAGGCTCAGTAGATTAACATCAGAAGATAACATCTATTATGAAGAATTATTACAGTTAAGAAATTTATTTTTAGATAGAGGATACAAGAAACATTTAATAAAGAGGTTAGAGAATGAAGTTAAAAGGCTTCGACATGGAGTAGCCAAACCTATTTTGATAACTAATAAGATGGACAATATGGAAGAAATATTAATAGGTGTTACTATAAACAGTAAAATGTCTGATGATTTTTATACAGCTTTTCCTCTCCCAATATCCAATGAAATGTGGAATATAAGGGATATCATAGAAAGAAATTGGGGTATAATACTAGGGAATAGAGAACTCATGTCATGTGTAGGTTTAAAACCATGTTTCACATACAAAAATGTAACTAACATAAGAAGTATTCTAGAAAAAGAAAATAGAACAAACGAAGTACCTATCAGGGAAATCAGTAGAAAGAAAGGAACTTTTGCGTGTCAGAATTGTAAACAGTGTCGATATATTAGTAACACCTCCTTTGTGACATTCAAGCATACAAATAGGACGTTTTGGGCACCAAAGTATTATAATTGTCACAGCGAATATGTTGTTTATGTAGCAACTTGTTCGACCTGTGACAATTATTATGTAGGGAAAACCAAAAGGATGCTAAAACGTAGGATCTACGAGCATACTTTAGCCATTAAGAACAAAGATAAAAATAATTCTCTGGCAAGACACTCATTGGTGTGTTTGGACTTCAAGAAGTTTGAGTTTTTTGTCCTAGACCATGTCGAGAAAAATCTGTTAATGGGTGATTTAAATAATAAATTGGAGCAAAAAGAAACATTATGGCAGTTGTGTTTAGGGGCAGATGAACCCCCAGGTTTGAATGAAGCGATTAACATCAAATGCTTCTTAGCATATAGGTAATCAGACTCAGATGTCCTTTCACTATTTTCTGAACATATTCATGTGGGAATAATACATTATTCACTAAAGTGAACATTACAGAAGGATTAGCTTGTCAGCATAGGTTTGCACTTTTGTGCAGGTGTGCATATACACATTCATGTTTGAGTTTCAATATATATACGTATATACACATTTTTTTGTGTGGGGGGGTGCGTGTGTGTGTGTGTGTGTGTGTGTGTGTGTGTGTGTGTGTGTAGGAGTGTGTGTGTGCGTGTGGGTGTATTTTTTCGGGGGGAAGATAGTGGAGAGATAAATCCACAACAATGAAAATCAATTTAACATATAACATGTACATTCTTTCAACCATCAGTCTCTTATTATCATTTATTATTTTTAAACGTTCAAATGTTTAAGCAAAGAATCTAGTTTAGCAACTATCATTAAATGTTTTTATATTAGATAGTGTTTTAACATTTTTGAATTTATAGGATAATGTTACATTGATATTGTTTGTATATGCGATTTATATAGATAAATATTTTTAAAAATATTTTTTTATATAATATATAAAAAATGAAACTTTTTATAAGAAATATATCATATATTTTTTGGATATGTACTGAATTATATTCATATTTAAAAGTTTATCATTATTGTAATAATAAAACAACATCATATGTTGATATACTGTAACAGTAGGCATATGTATGGACATATAACGAGAATAACATGCCTAAGGTGGTCCTGCTGTGCAATTATGCTTTGCATTATGGGATATGGTTTCAAAAATGTGAAATGTACAGTATTGTAGGTAGATATGTCAAATATTTTACATAGCATTACTGTTATATTATGCAAACATAAGGTATGTCTATTGGAATGTACAATACACAATAACAGGATACATATGACTTGTAGTCACCAGACAGTGTAACAGCATGATAGCTAATTGAAATGGAAGAGCTACTCAATTATCCATGCACAAAGGACATGTAATAGCTTCATAGGTTCATAGTTAGGTACTATGCTGTCTGGCCAAGTCCATTTGTAAGCCCAAATACAGTGTTTTTACTGGCGGCACCTCCCTAGGTTAGTGTTCTGTGCCTGTGAACAGCAGAGCCATTTGTTTCCTGCACCTGTGTACAGTACAGCCACTGCAGTGATCCCTGGTGTACATGTCTGTTCCCCATCCACCCATCGAGGTATCTCATGAAGAGTGATAGTGAGGGTCCCTGCCTGATGTACATAGGAGTCATGTTTCAAAGCATGGTGAGTGTCCGTTTCAGGAATGTATCCCTCCAGCACATGCTACTCATCGTTGCATTTGGGTACATATCCCAGAGCATGTTGCTCTCAGTGGCATTTGCTTATGTTGCTTATGTGGAGCATATCCATCAATATTGTTGTGGACAAGGGCCTTGTATGTTCAGCAGAGGTCACCTCTGAGTATGCAGTATGCAAATGACTACAGTTGGGGTTTCTTTAGTTGTGCTGCATATGTCATCCTTTGGAGGTGAGTAATCCTGTTGGTGTGTTAATGTTGTGGTATTTAAAGCCGTTGCTGTTCCATAAGGTACACCCCAAATGGGGTGTTGTACCCTTGAACGTGTTTCATAAGTCAGGAGTATAGAGGTACAATGGCAGCCTTTGTTCCGGCTACAAACCCATTACAGATTAGGGTGGCCTTGTAGAAGGATATCCACGCCACCTTGGCAATATGGTTATCAAAGGAGTGGGTGCTATCTACGTGTGTACTAAGATCCCTTATAATGTCTTATGTATGTAGGGGACTACCACCTATGTGATAGTCACTGGGTGATTGTTGTAATCCAAAGGGGATGTCTATGCACCTTGTGGCATGCTGCTTGAGGCCATGTTACCGACACCAGGTATCCGTCACAGTGACACCCTTATGGAGGGTGTGTGTATTAGCTGGTGAATCAATCATGGCCCCTAATTTGCAGTCGTCTGGAAACCTAATCAGGGAAAATCCTTCTGTGCTAGACTGTACCTCAGGGAAGCATATAACGAACATGAGGGGCCCTATGACCGAGGACTGTGGTACGCCAATTGTAACTGATGTACAGTAGGAACTATGGTATGCTACCCTCACTGCATGTGTCCTGTCCGTGAGCCACTTTGCATAACATCTCGAGAAGTATGGGTCGCTGTGCAGGTGGATGTGTGTATTGACAATACCAGAATGGTGAACGGTGTTGAAAGCCAATGAGAGGACAAGGTAGGCTGTGTGGACCTCCTTACCATCATCTACTACCTTGATAACTGTCTCAAAGGACTCCACCAGATGGAAGAGCCATGGTCTGGCCCTAACAAATCCAACCTGGGTGGTATCAAAGGTTTGGAGGCCACCAATGTCTCTGTGAATGACTTCCATGATGATGTTCTCCATAGCCTTGCAGAACAGTCTAGTCAGGCGTATAGGGCAATAGTTCCTCTGGTCCATTGTGGCGCCACCTGTGTGGAGTGTGATAACTGTTGCTGTGTGCCATTCAGGGTCCACAATGTCTGATACAAGGCTATTAGTGAATTTGGTGCCCAAGTGGGGAGCCATGTTGTTCTGAGGTTTGTGTAAATCACAGCCTGGGATGTTGGACGGTCACATGGAGTTTGTGTTCCAGGCTTTAGAGAGAGTAGGTTTGAACTACGTAGTTGTGACCGCAGGGACTCTGCATTGTTCCTGTATAGATTTGGGCCCTTCAGGGTGTGAGAGGGGTGTAAAGTTAGCATTGAACCTATCTGCCAGGATGTTGCCAATATCAGTCGGTTCTGTAATGTTTCTGCCTAACCGTTGTATGTCAGAACAGATGTGGGTATTGCCATCGAGAGTAGTGACATACCTCCATAACGCTTAATGGTAGTCCTTGGAATGTGTCACAGTAATGTTTACGTAGCTAGCTTAGGAGGATGTGATAAGGGATCCCAGATTCCTACTGAGGCTGACCAGGGAGCTACCCCACCCATGGGAGTGTACCCTACCTTGCAACAGTCTCCTCCTTCTGTCGTACATTATATCCTTGGCAGTGGACCCCAGAGTGGCGTCCGTTATCTGGTGGGTACCGTCATGGCTCTGTTTGGGATAGCATGATCCATGCAGTCGTGTAAGTGCTAATGAAGTGCAGTTGTGAATGTTTCAGTGTTTGTAACTATATTGTCCATCTGCACGGGTGTCATGGCGTTTACTACTTCTGTCATACAAAGCCTGAAGTTGGCTTTGCAGAAATATTGTACTGTGTTTTCCATGAAGGATGTGGTGCTGGGATGTGGATAACAAGGGTGATTAGCATACGTTCGGAACTGACCAACGAGGGGATAACCCCAGGTGTGGAACACCAGTCACACATGTTGGTAATGTCTAGGTCTAGGATATTGTTGGCCTTGGTGGTGGTGTGTATAGGTTGATCCAGCTGATTGGAGTTTATGAATCTCCAAATGTGTTGGCCTAATGTGTCGGTACATAAGTAGGTATCACAATTAAGAGTGGAGTAGTGTCAGTCTCACATCAGTAGTTCCTGTTTGAACCCTACTTTCCATTACACCAAGAAATGAGGGCCGTTAACCATGGGGTATGGTGTGGAATCCGTAGCAAGCTAAAATTTGTATAGCAGTTCTGGCCACAGTTAGTTGCACTTGGAATACCTCTGATGCATTGTGCTAAGCAACCAGCATGGAGGTGTGTACATCCTTGTGAAATATGGACACACCTCCACCATGGGTGTTCCGGTCCTGGGTACATGACTGACAGGTGTGGTCTGCGTAATAGCCTGTCAGTGCAGGGTTGCTCTCCGGAGCTTAGAAGCAGGTCACAGTCACTGCAGAGATATCAAAGTGGTCTATTATAAGGAGTGCCTCGGCTAAGTGCGTTTGAGATGAAGATGTCAAGCATTGAGTAACATTACCCTCAGGTTTTGCTTGCCTGTACCTGTTTTGGTGGTGAATATGTTATTTGAAATGTGTCTAAAACAGGCAGTATAGGAGCAGCAAGAGCCTTAGATGTTATCCATAATCCCAGGGCTGACAGATGCAGGTCATCTATGCCAAAGCACTGTGGTTTGTCGACCATGTCATTCAAAGCAGACAGATACTGGATACCCTTGGAATGACACCAGAAGCATAGGCGACTGTTGAAGTGAATAATTCTGTCGTTGTACTGTGTCATCAGTCTGGACTAATGCAGAATTCTTCTCAGGGCTTGGGCAATACCTGCCTGGGCTACAAGATCAGAGAGCTATTGCATGTCCCTGTACATGTAGTCCAGGAAGTTACATCTCAGGGCATTCACACTAACGTGGAGAATGACAGTCATATTGTACCTGTTGAGGAGTGACCTGAGTGCATAGGTTATGTTGTGGATCCTGTTACCCGACAGCCAGATGAAAGTGACTATCGCCTTGTGTAGCCTGCTGAGTGGGACATCAGTGTGACCGCCTACAGAGTCACCTATGACTAGTGTGTTGGGTATGTTATTACACCCTATTGGCTGTAGTTGATGGGCACACATGAGTCTGTGGGCTATAAGTAATTGGTGTTGTGTTTGGTGATGGGGGCTGCCTCTGTTGCCTACACAGAGTAGTATGGAGAGGCTCCGCAAATGTTGTAGTCTTACTATGTGTGGCCTGTGGTGGTGGAGATCTAGTGAGTCTATGTGATGAGTGGGGTGTGCTGCAAATGTTTAACATCCCCACATGATTGTCAGGTTAAGTCTGGGTTGGAGAGAGCATTACCTCCAGCATGGCTACATATGTGTATCTCCCACAGGCTGTAGTGTCGTATGTTAGGAGGTGAGTGTTGACTGTGTTCATGAGACAATTGCTATATTGCCTCATGTTGCCCATATTCATCATATAGACAGGCAATAACACTGGTAATTGACATTTGGACATGCCTGTATATTCAACCATTTCTCACAAGATATGTGAGGTAAGTGTGTACAACAGCTGTTGTACTGTAAGCATGCTAGAAATGTAAGGACAAACAGTGTTTACCTGTAGGATATGAGTAGGATTGAGTGCTATAGTAATTAGTAGCTCATGAAGTGCTTACATGTTCTGAACAAGTGCTGAGCATGAATAAGCAATACAGATAGGGTGTTGGATAACATAAACTCACTGACCCCCAACAGGTACACAATCACATATCCATGAACACTACAGAGCCCCTGTAACCATAACTATGATGGTACAAGGTGCACTCAGGCTGCATGTGACATGTTCAAATCCCTGGTCGTATAATACACATATGGCAAAACAGTTTGCTCTACACAGACACTTCCATGTAAAACATAGGTTCATGTCAGTCTGTTAAAACACTGAATGGATCACACTAACAGTTATCACAACCCACAAAGTGGAGACACCACTCATAATGGGAGGCACTGCACTATTACCCTGCTGAGTATGGTCTGAAAGTCTATGAACCTTAATCAACGTAGATGTTGTTAGCAGTACAGATGTAGATGACAGTACGGATGAATTCACACTGCATAGCATACCTGTGACAGGTCATAGGACATCATCACCCATACTGTGTTCCACCTACACTCAGTATACTACATGTACCTTCGTATGTCACAGGAGTGTTCTACCAGTGGCCTGTTCACAGAAGCAACACTACAAAAGGTGTCTGAGTGACATGTGCATATCACACCAGTGGCAGCTACAGTAAAACAGGGTTAATGTTTTGTACTCCCCCGTCATTGTAGCCCATACCACACAGACAAATGGGAGGCATCTGCATATGTGAGTATGTGAATGGCCATGACCTAGGAGCAATAGCTGACTCAGTGTTGTGGACAACATACAGAATGGGCTTTGTGGGTGAGGTGCGTGACATATGTGCACAATCTGACAGCTGCTTATTGCATTGTCACCTCTATGTTAATAACCCTGTACCCATTAACTACCACCTAGGCAGTGGTCAACATTATGGACACTGTGTGTAAGGGATGGTGCTGTGCAGTTTACCTCCTTGAGCTAGTGACATCACCAGGCCTATTAGGTAGTCATAAGAGGAAACCCAAGTCATGACAGGGTGCCATCCATGAGCATGGAGATCATTGGACAGCTATACTCAGCACTCAAGTGACCAATATCGGATCACATATCACCTTTAAGGGGTATTGGCCATGCTTGGATGGGCGACACCAGCCTTCACAATCCTCATCTCCACTATGCAGCATGCTGCCTACCCTGCATAAAGACATGTGCAACACTGTGATGTTGGACATGCTACACGTACATATCCTGATCTGAAAGATATACGTCATGGACAGCCACCTTCCTAGTACAAGGGTCGCCACATGCTGGACAGATCCCTGTGCCATACATGTTACATATGCCTGCCATACCATGCAACCCTGTCCAGCAAAGCTACACATGTCATCTCTGTCATACATGGTGCGATGACTGCATAGTAGATGTATCATTAACTGTCTGGATCAGTAATGTGACACTGATTCACCTGTCGGCGGGAACATGGCTGTCAGATACAGCTAGAAAACCTTACATCCTATGCCCATACATGGCCCAGGGCATACACACTACTACATAATCTTGGCTGTACATGCTATAGTTGATAACCATCCCTGCGAATACCATCTGGCTAGCCATTGTCCCATGTGTATCACATGTGCAACACAGGCGATACGTGGCAGGATGTTGAACTGCTGTACAGTGCCGTGTAGATGTCTATGGCAAAACACATGCATGTAAAGGTTTCCATGCGCATGTCTGCATTGTCACTGCCCATGTCCGTTAAGGCAGTGTATGTGATGATATGTGACATGTACACAGCATCAAGGTCAACAGCATTAATGTGCACACATCCAGGCATGTGCTGATAGGTAAGAACACCAGTACAGGCAAACAGACATACCCACATCAAGACAGCATTCACATGGAGTATGAGCAATGTAATGAGGTGACACACATATATGGTGATAATATCCAATCCCCATCGGGTGTTACATGTGTGTGAAACAAACATGTCAGTCGTGTCAGTGTCATGATGATTTGCAAAGACAACTGTTCATAAGTACTAAATGTAATACACATTATGTGCAGCTGTATCTCTATGCATCTCTGTGATGCTGTGACCTGTCTCAATCATTATGTCTTCCAGATAATGCCTCGATCACGACTGCCGGCATATAGCCGCTTGGAGGATGATGCCCTCATACCATACCTCCAGGATAACTATGAGGTACTGTTCAGCCATGTGCCACAGCATGCCCAGCAGCGTGATGACCTGTGGCAGGAACTTCGCAGGAGGGTTAATGATGTGGGTGGCCATAACCGCACCTACCAGCAGGTGTGCAGACACTGCACGGACCTGATCCAACATGCAAAACAGCATGCCAATGCAATCGCCAGGGAACTAGGTAGAACAGGTGGAGGGCCACCAACCCAGCCCCCACTCACACCTACCGGGGAGCTACTGGCCAGCCTGCGGACCCCATCAGAAGAGCATCCACAAACTCTAGCTGCCATCGTGGAGGTGGGTGTCTCCCAACCACCGAGCCTGGAGTTGCCTGGTAAGTCACTACTGCACATATAAATATTATATCCCATTTAGTCGCATGTGTCACTGTACAATATGTAATGTAATATCATATGCAAGGTATGTTTACACACATGCCACATACTATAGTATGCTACCCTGTGTATGCACACATGTGCATACTCCATAGTATATGTTGTTGTACTGGCAAATGTGTTAACATGCACAGTGCACCCTGTAGCTGTCATACAGTCATGGATAATGATCAAACTGCTGTGTCACCCCTATACAGGTACCTCTGACGTGCCGCAGAGACAGCAGGCCGTTGCAGGTGAGACAGTTATCAGTATCAGGCATGTGAATGCACAGATCTATTCACCATGTGGCCAGTTAACACATGTACACATAATGTATGGTCCAGTCACGATATACAGGTCGCAGCTTTCATCAATCACACTGGCTACCCATGTGCAATATATACAAACCAAATGAAACACCAACATGAAACCAAAGTAACTGTCATTGCTAGATGTGTGGACAGCTGTGCATACAACGGTGGAGGCGTTGTTCAATGTAGGAATATGTACTATACATCAGAACAACACATGTGGGGTACGCAGACAGTACTACACAGTGAGCTGGGATATGGGCAGCCCACATGATTCACCATTGTGGAATGTGCCCCTGCAATGAGTGCAGACATTGTGATGTGCCATCTGACATGTCCCAGAGATGTAGTGGTCCGGCTGCAACATTGTCACACTATCGCATAAAACATACCCCACATACCAAACATACAACCATTTGTCTGCATAACCCTGTGGACATTGGAGTATCTGACATCTATGGGTGTATGTCATATGGGACAACACAGACATGTGAGATAGACGGCCATCACACACATTTGGCCAACACATGTTCACACATGGCCATGGAGGATGGCCAGAGACATGTATTAACACACAGTAGATGTGATGTGTATGTGTGTACACCCTGTTGCACATTGTCTACACATGGTCCACCTATAGCCTTTGTTGAATGGTTATATAGTAGATGTGGAACACTGGACATTAACAGCCTGTGCACAGCTTGTGGAGGTGTCACTTAATTCGACCACATAAGATGTGTTGAACATCATGACTGTGTCACAGCATGAAAGTAGTCACCTGTACAGCTTCCATATACATACACAGACACCACATCAGGCCAGAGATACCGTACATTTCCCTAGCTGCTGTTGGACATCACTGTCAGCCATGCACCTCGTGTGTGTGGGTCATAAATGTCATGTGGGACATGGTGTATTGACCAGTCTGCCATGTGTGGACACGGTTGCCAGGCAGCTAAGAAATGTTAGCAGTTGTGCAGGGGTGTCATCCATATGTCTTCCAGTGACCTGTCACACATGACACAGCATGGTTTAGTGTGTATACACCTCAGCGACGTGGGTCACAATCCACAGTAGTTATGTATTGTGTATGCACGCAGTCATGGCTATGCACTGTATGTGTATTCCACACTGTATAGCAATAGAGACGCCTCATGATTCCATGCAATGACACTGTGTCTGTACTTCACACTGTATAGCAATATAGACGCCTCATACTACCCTTCAATGGTCATGCACATCTGCTAAAAGTGCACTCTATCTGTAGGGCATACAGACAACACTGCAATGTGACACCATTACACCACTGTACATGTGTCAGGACACCATTGTGTCAAACATGTATGCATGTCACTGCACACATCAGCAGATTACATGTCATACTACATGTTAATGTCAAGGACATATGCCTCACATCAGCCATGTGTACTGTTAACCTGTGCTGGTCCACATGGTGTATCACAGGGATGCATGCTTACTACCATGATTGTGTGAAATGCATGGCTTCTGCTATGACACATGCTTGCTGTTGTGTGCAACCCAGGGATGTATTCTAACTAACACTATTAATGTCTGAGCTGCATGCCGTCTGCTGTATCACATGCATGCTGCATGCCTTCTGTCATATCACATGGATGGTTGCCTGTGTGTGTCTGTGTGTGTCTGTGTATGTCTGTGGTGTATCTGTGGTGTGTCTGTGTCTGTCTCTATTGTAATGTAGAATCTTTGTTTGCCTTCACAGGTGATGTAGGTGCATTGCCCTCCTGCGGTCCATCTGATGTTAGTGTCCCCACAGACTCTAGCAGTGATGAACATATGCTTGAGGTACAGGCAGGGTTGTCAGGGGCTGAATCTGTGCCATTGGTTTCCATCCCACCTATATCCCCCCTCTTCCCCGCACACAGTTCTCATGCCAACACATACCCCATCACCAGTGGCCATAGAGGAAGGACAGTTACTGTGTGTTAGCTTGGAACAGGAACGTGTGGTGGCTATGGAAGGTGTGTCTTCACACCATGGTGTCAGTGAAATGACTGCAGATGTGCCACACAGGCATGTGGCCAGTGCTGCTCGTAGGAGGACCTCTGGCCGACATGAACCTGCATGACAGAGCGCAGCAGCTGGTGTCACCAGACACATGTTGCAGACTGTAATGGTGGCAGAGGCACATGCTGAATGGCAGAACAGAGAAGGGCAGAGGCTTCAGAGGGCTGCTATCCATTCTTTAAATGAAAACATCTAGGCATTGGCAAATGCTCAACAGCAGATTGCTGACATTTTGGACAGGTGATTGGGTGACATGGTTGGAATCCTTGACCGTGGCATGGCAATCCGTGAGTGTGAGCTGTCTGTGCTGGAACATCTGGTAGGAGTGAGGCGTAGGCCATGTGGTTGTAGGCCAGCTACACAACCTGGTGCAGGTCTACGTGAATGAGCTACCTCACATGCCTGCTCCCATAGTGCCGGTAGCAGCAGTAGTGTAGCTGCTGCTGCGCTGTCCACACCAGGACACAGCAGGCCACGTGGACATGGTCCTGGATGGTCCCAGTGGGGACACGGTTCCAGTGGACATGTGTCATCAGACAGTACCCAATCTGTACCTCTGTCTGGTAGTGCCCGTGCAATCCCTGGCAGGCACAGGTCACGTGGCCATGGCCAGACACAGTGAGCTGTAAATCCTGGTCTGTACAATCTGGAGCTGTCAATAATACCCCTGTGTAGGCCGGATATATGGCAGAACTGTGTGCACACATACACGCACAAACCAGAAACATCTGTAGGGCACCACAACACCCACATGCATAATAACCACACATGTCCAATTAGATCACAGGCCCTAACCCACACACATGATGTCATCCACTGGTGCAGCCTAGGCCCCTGGCAAACATTATCACCCTGTGCATATGATGATGCCTGTGCCGCATCCCTGTCATCCACACCATCGGTGCAGGGACATGCTCATATAGTCTGATGCACAGGGTGAACAGAATAGTGAGATAGGTGTATATTACAATTGTTGTGTACTGTTGACACGCAGCAGACATACCATGTAGTACAGGATTAGAATGCATTATTTTATGTTCACAGTATGTGTCTTGGTAACAACAGTAACAGCATGTTGGTAATGATGCCCTGCATCCCTCCTTAAGGTCTGATTGCATGTGCCATTACGTAACAGTGTTTGCAGTTAGAATGCATTGTTTTATGTTCACAGTATGTGTCTTGGTAACAACAGTAACAGCATGTTGGTAAAGAGGCCCTGCTTCCCTCCTTACGGTCTAATTGCATGTGCCATTAAGTACCAGTGTTTGCAGTTTCACATGTGTAAATGTGGAGTACTCACAGGCATGGATGGCAATACCAGCATGCTATACGTAGCCTTAACCTCACTGTTAGAAAGGCTAACATTCCAAAGATCTCTACACATCTACTGATCCAGGAGCATGCGAGCTGTGTACTAGGCTACAGTGGCTAGAGACATGACATCCATACCGGGTGACATCACAGGTACAACTACAGGGTGGGGGGGTTTACACAGCGGTCTAGCTGATGTCATGGGTAGGGGCCAGTTGATAGCATGAAGCCTCACTGTGTAGCAGTAATACACTTTCACATTACAGGATGAGAACACACACAGACATACACAGACACACACAGTAACACGCCCACACTCATGGGGTCAACGACACTATAACACACACTTGATAGTGTTGAGGTGAGGACCCCTGCCTATGTGGTAATCACCATTACAGTACTGTGCACCCACATGACATGACACAGAGAATGAACATGTACAGGTAGTCAGTAATGCCTAAGACTGACGGCATCAACAGGGTAGTAGATTGCGTCACCTTGAGGGGCCCTATCTGTTCTCAATGGTAGCATACATCCTCACTCCATGCACCAGACAGCCATACATACACACACACACACACACACACACACACACACACACACACACACACACACACACACACACACACACACTGGAGTCCACAAATGTCATGCACATACAGATAACTAACATGTGTGTGATGCACACACCATCCCTGCCTATGTCTTGCTTTCTACACTGCAGTATGTACAGATCTCTACAACAGTGTACAGGGGTGTGTAACAATTGGGATGTATTCCCCACCATACGTGGCATATATGGTCACACAAGCAAACACACATGGCAGTACTGAGAATCAAACACCTGCTATCTTATGATATGTCTGACAGACATGCAGCAGTATTGCCCGCATTACTATGTGTACCGATGCTACCTTCGGCAATTGTGCTGCTATATGCACATGGGAGGACTTAAGTGTTACAGGTGTCAAGTGATTTACAGTCAGTGACACCCTGACCGCTGTGTAGGTTGTATGTCTTCACCTTCAATTGCCAGAAACATAGCTTACTGTTTGCACATGTTATGGTAGGACGGCTTGTGACACACCTGTGAGCTGTCTTCAGCAAACATCCATCTGCAAAGGTGGCCCACCACTTTATGTACAGACATTCATCCATACCTGATATACATCTTACCGTACTGTCAGTATTTCACCATCTACAGGTGTCAATGATGGGGCTGCATTGCAACTGCATGTTGTAGTAAGACACAGATGAACTGCAAACATCAGCTACTGCTCATGCATGGTAGCTGAATGCACACCACTACATGTACATGTGTATAGGTCCTCCATTCCTGTCATGTAGCCATGTTTGTATGCATTGCAATTGGTGAACATGTGTGATGACATACATGACACATGGACTGTTGTATGATATGATAGTTGTCATGGGTAACCAGTACAGAGGGAATGTTAACTTATTCAACATTGCTACCTTATGTACTGTTAGCATTCAACAGCCATGGACCTACCTTCCATGTGCATGCATGTAATCGCTGTAGCCACGTGTCTGCACGAAGGACAGCAATAGCTATGCTATGTACATGTGTGTTGTGTGTGTGTGGGGCATGTACATATCCACGGCAGTTACATGTATGTCATATCCAAACATGAGTGTGTTGTCTGGTGTACAGCAACAGTTATCTGTTACATCTGTATAAGACCCAGGGCCCCTGTTATATGTACAGCCGACCTGGTTATGAATAGTGGTATCAGTGCATTGCATAACGCATGATGGAACCCTGTCAGTACATGGGTAGTCTGCACAGTTGCTGTAGAGCTAGGTACAGTCCACTGGTCATGAGTAACATGGTGTTGTACTAATGTATGGATGTGTGTTGCTGGTCCAAGGACATGATGATGTGTGAGGGCTACATACTAGAGTGCGGCATTTACCACTGTGATCTGCACCTGACACATCTGTGATGGCTTTTGTGAGTGTACTGGTCAGTACATGTGAGTGGCCTTCATATAGGTGGGGACACTAACACCTGGAGCGGTCCGTAACGGTCTTATGGCCCACATGTCTGTATCTGAGGTATACAGTGGTAGTGCTATTGTGCACAACTGAGCCTTATGCCAGGTGTTCCTCACTGCACAGATGTCAGTATTCCCCATTGTTGGATCTAGATTGGCAGCTATGATTACGAACGTTACACATCTAGCACTGTTTAGCATACACATACAATGCAGTTGTCCTGTAGGTGTCAGGGTGTTTACCTGGTTTCAGGTTCTTCGTCTATGTATGGTACTACATGTGTGAAGTACCCACTCCTGCCAGGACAACACCACGGGTGGTATTAGTGTGCCAGGTTTAGATTGGTACAGCTAAGGGGATGGACAGCAGCAGACATTGTGTAGAAGACCGGTGTCAGACATATGTAATGCAGCGTTCATGCTAACAATGATGACTATCGACACACTGTGCCCTTCCGTGTTTAGAATCCATGTGCATACAAGACAGCCCTTTGCTACTAAGTGTGTGAGCATGCCCAGTATGCCGTTTTGTAGATGGACACATAGTGCATTCCAAACTGACGTGTGCTACTAAGTGTGTGAGCATGCCCAGTGACACCTTGTGTCGGTTGTGTGCCTCTGTGTATGGGCATGACCATTGTTATCCTGTAAAACGATAGTAGTCATCCAGGCAACAGATGGCAATACCCCACTTCATGTTGGATTCCTACATTTAACACACCGGTTCACAGGTATGTATACCATAACTGCCAGCATCCATGTCAATGTCTGCATTCCTAGAAGGTCATATTGACTGCCTTGAAAGGTGTACTGTCTGTGGCGCATCTCGTATCTATGTAGTGTTGTAATAGTGCTCCGTAGATAGCCAGTTGTCCTGCTCACACCACTGCCGTGTGTTTGTCTCCGTCTGTCTTGGGACAGTAATATGCTTTTAGACTGCTCACACTCCATACAATCCCTATTGGCGTCTTTGCCTTTGCTGATGATGTCACCCACCTAGAAGTATGCCTCTGGGAGTGCTGTGATCCAGTAATCTCAGTAGCGTGTTCTGTAACTGCGTAATACTGTACTGTGATAAGGTAGTTAGGTCTATGTTCTAATCCCAACCCTGCCGTGCGTGTGTGTTTCCAGCTGCCTGGGGACAGAGTAATGCTTTTAGACTGCTCACTCTCCATACAATCCCTATCAGCATCTTTGCCTTTGCTGATGATGTTACCCACCTAGAAGTATGCCTCTGGGAGTGCTGTGATCCAGTAATCTCTGTAGCACGTTCTGTAACTGCGTAATGCTGTAGTGTGATAAGGTAGTCAGGTCTATGTTCTAATCCCAGCCCTGGTGTGTGTGTGTGTGTGTGTGTGTGTGTGTGTTTCCAGCTGTCTGGGGACAGAGTAATGCTTTTAGACTGCTCACTCTCCATACAATCCCTATCGGCATCTTTGCCTTTGCTGATGATGTCACCCACCTAAAAGTATGCCTCTGGGAGTGCTGTGATCCAGTAATCTCGGTAGCGTGTTGTGTGACTGAGTAATGCTGTAGTGTGATAAGGTAGTTAGGTCTGTGTTCTAATCCCAGCCCTGCTGTGAGTGTGTGTGTGTGTGTTTCCAGCTGCCTGGGGACAGAGTAATGCTTTTAGACAGCTCACTCTCCATACAATCCCTATCGGCGTCTTTGCCTTTGCTGATGATGTCACCCACCTAGAAGTATGCCTCTGGGAGTGCTGTGATCCAGTAATCTCGGTAGCATGTTCTGTAACTGTGTAATGCTGTAGTGTGATAAGGTAGTTAGGTCTATGTTCTAATCCCAACCCTGCTGTGTGTGTGTGTTTCCAGCTGCCTAGGGACAGAGTAATGCTTTTAGACAGCTCACTCTCCATACAATCACTATCAGTGTCTTTGCCTTTGCTGATGATGTCACCCACCTAGAAGTATGCCTCTGGGAGTGCTGTGATCCAGTAATCTCGGTAGCACGTTCTGTAACTATATAATGCTGTAGTGTGATAGAATAGACAGGAAGGTGCTCGATTCCAAGGCATGACATATAATTGAGCATGTGTTTGGGATGCTCAGGTCACGGTTCTGGTGTCTGGACACATCCGGTGGAGCCCTGCAGTATTCACTAGCTACATGCACCCAAATTGTTATGGTATGTGCTATGCTACACAATCTGATCCTGCGGTAACAGTTGCAGCAGGAACAGCATGGGGCAGGATCACACAGCCCCCCACCAATGCCAAAGCCTGTACAGGCACAGTGTGACTTGGAGGAGGAACTACCTGAGCTGGGCCCAGTAGGCGAAAGGGCCGTGCACAGTATGACCTGCCCTTGGCAACGAGGCAACACATGGCATATGCACTGACACGGTAGGTACCCAGGGATTTCACCCTCTCTGACTCACACAGACAGTACAATGGATGCCAAACATGACACTACCCGTGCTCAGCCATGTATAGGAAGTGCACTGTGTGCATCCAACATAGGCAGCCCTCCAGCACTATCCTCAGGTCTGGAACACCCCCAAGGTAAGTCAATCGACCTACCAATTGGCAGTTGTATTAGAATGTGTATTTACCCGTAGCTATGGTATGGATGTGAGCATACAAGGGAATTTGGTGGCCGACTGTTAGGGCAGCAGACAGTACACATCTATAGTGACACAGTGACATCTGTAGCACATACCAGGGTAACAATAGTAGCCAGTAGTACACAGGGTGTCCTAACCCACTGCAGGTTATGGGCTGAACATCATGTGTGTCCACACAGCCCACACAAGTCTCATACAGCTGGACAGGTGTAGACCAATACAGACAAATGCTGTACAATGGCCTCTGGATATGCCCAATGAATGACCCCAACCCCCACAGACACACACACAGACTACAGCAGGCCAGGCAGTTGGATGTAGGTTGTGAAGGCTAGGACGTCTGAAACCACTATGCTGGTAATTAAAGCTAGGATCTGACGTACACTGGTATGCCTACAACCAGCAATTTAGGTAGGTCCTCACACTGAAATGGAGTACCTGGCATACCAGTACAGTAGTAGCAAATGTGTACAACTGTCAGCTGTGCCCCCCTTCCAATGTACACATGTGAGAGTCATGTGCATCACCCCCGGTGCTGTGTAGGACTGTGGATACAGTTGGATGTCCCCCCACACTGTGCAGAAATGTAGCAACAGTCAATGCCACATGACCGTTAGCTACCCTGCAGACACAGCAGGCCACCTGTCAGTGTACAACGCAGGGGTCGGCACCACAGTACTGACTATCTGGACATGTGACACATGCAATCCAGTTGACCACACTTGGCATGCTCAAACACATGAAGGTATGACGGTAATGTCAGTCGACAACATGCGTAACAGTCATACTGGGCATGCTCACACACTGAAACACAGGACGGCCAGGTCTGCAAACACCAGTGGTCCGGACATATCTGCCAGTACATTGCTATACTGTTGGATGACTGTGCTGTATGGTATGTGTGTGGTACTGTCTATTGTCTGTACATATGCCATGGTGTGTTGGTAATTCACATGAACTGTGTGCGCAGGGTATTGCTACCAACACGTGCAAAGGACGGTTCATTGTTTGTGGCCAGATCGACACCTTTGGATACGGAGTGGGTAAGGCACATTCCAGCAGGTGGGAGCGGTTGTGCGTGGGTTTGCACGATGTTAAGCACTGCTGACCTCTGGTTACAGCTCCTTATACTTGTTTAGATTCCACATTTCTTTAACAGTGCAATACTGGCATACTGGTAGACAAACACGCTTACACCCGCTCGCTCACTCACTTGCATGTGCACCGACATTTGTGCTTACATTTGTCACTCACGCTGGGTGGGCGCAATCCCTTGTGATGCCTATTACATCAGACTACATGATTACAGTATCGGGTATGTCTAACCATTAGACGGTGGCAGGCATTCGACTGTACGGACTCGGCGGCCTGTCCAGTGACATAATCATATTATATGCGTGTTCCTCATACAATCTGCTCCCATCTGGCTGATACATGGGAA